>NC_052638.1:12617694-12919319 GCF_016161935.1 Mauremys reevesii | reverse complement strand
CTCTTCAAGAGGCACTGAATGCTGGTCAGACCATTGGCTTGTGAGAAGTGTCATGTAGCTACATTTCTCACCAAAGTGAGCCAGAAGATGCTAAACCACCAAAGATCAGTGTGGCTTCCGTGAAAGACCCCAGCAAACAAGTAAAGTTGGAGTAGGCACTGGAGACTGTTTGGCTGAGGTCCCAGAAAACTCCATGGACATTGAGGCAACCTGGCAGAAGCTCAGAGATGTCACATGTAATATGGCAACAAAGATTCTTGGCTTTGTAAGGCAGGAACACTAATACTGGCCCAGTGAGTCACCCTGACATAGACTGGCTACTGGAGACCATGCACACCATAGCAAGTCCTGTATCTTGGACAAGAAATCAGCAATTAAGGTGGTCGGATACAGTAAGGCCAAACATACCCAATTTACAGCCAATGAAGAACCAGTGGTGGGAACGGAAGGCTGAGAACTGCAGGAAGTGACTGACAAGCATGGCATGAGGCCTTCTGTGAAGGTCTCCATGATGCATGTGGCCCAAAATCCAATGATATAGCCTTTGTACTCACAGCAGATGGTGACCAGGTGATATTCTTTCTCACAGGACAGAGCACTTTGAACTCCTGAACTGTCAATCCACTATGTCTGAGGAAGCCATTGACTTAGTCCTGCAACATCTTGCCATGGAAGAGCTGTCTGTGAACCCCTCTTTAGACAATGTTACTAAGGCCATCAAGCAGCTGTTCATGAGCAAGTCTCCAGGCCCAAATGGCATTGCACCTAGTATACAAATGTGAAGGTGTCCACCTGATCAGGAAGCTCACCAGCCTTTTCAAAACTGCATGAGAGCAGGTACCCGGGGGTATAAGGATGCTTTCATAGTCCATCCATAGAAAAGGAAGTGGCGCATATCCATCGGACAACCATTGCTGAATTTCTTTGCTATCTATAGCAAGGAAGATCCTTGTGTGTGTTGTCTTTGGCGTGCTTGTATCTCATTGGGTGTATCTAGAGTCACAGTATGGCTTTCATTCTTGTTGTGGCACCATGGCCAAGAATTTGTTGGGCTGCAAAGATCTAGAGAAGTTTCGTGAATAGAATAAGGATCCCTGCCTGGTACTTATTGACCCTATTGAGGCCTATGATGCAGTGAATCACAAGAGCCTATGGAAACCCCTTCATAAATTTGGCTGCCCAGATATGATTTTCATCTGCTCATTTAATGATGGCCAGGGTGATGGAGTGTGGTGACTCATCAGTAGCCTTACTCATACTAACATCATCTAGCAATGATGCGTAATGTCTCTCTAGTCATCTTTGCCATTGTTTTTTTCAGGCATGGTCATGTTCACATTCCAGGACTTTGACAGAGGTGTACACATCCAGTTTAGATTGGATGGGGGGTTGGGGGCAGGTGTCTATTTAGTCTATAGCGACTCAAGGCCCACACCAGGGTAATTGAACAGCTATTATGAGAGCTCCTGTTTTCTGATGACTGTGCCCTCATTGCACGCGAGCGCACGCACACACACGCGCGCGCACTCTCTCTCTCTTAAGGCCATTCAGTTTATTGTGGACCTTTCTGCCTAAGCCTCAATACTTCAGTTTTACAATGTCTGAAAAAGATAGAGATCATGTACCAGTCAGCACCAACATCACAAGCCTCATGATCCCACCCCTCTACTTGGTCAGGAAATTCTGCTGCCTGGGTAGCATACTTTCCAGTAATACCTTGTTGGATGATGAGATCATTCAGTGCCTGGTAAAGGCCAGCTTGGCATTTGGCAGGCTCACCCATAGGCCCTGGAGGAAACGTGGAGTCTGCCTCAGAACCAAGATAAAGATGTATCTTGCTGCTGTACTGACCTCCCTTCTTTACCACTGCAAGACATGAACACTCTGCACATGTCACATCAAGCAGTTAAAGAGCTTTCATCTTTGCTGCTGGAGATCTATCTGCAACATCAAGTGTCAAGACAATCCTGAAGTCCTTGAAGTGCCAAATCTCTGGCAGTGAGAGCATGCTCATCAGGGCTCAACTTCAGTGGATTGGACACATTGTCCACATAGAGGTTTCCCACATACTGAAAGCTATGCTGTTCAGCCAGCTGAGCATGGGAACCCACTCTAAGTGTCAACCTCACCTTAACTATAAACACTTTGAAAGCTACCTCAAAGCATGCAAGATAGACATTAGAACCTGGAATTTGTTGCATTGAACAGACCCAGATGGAGAAGTTTGTGCCGTGAGGCTGTGTCCACTTTTGAGGAGTGGCATGTGAGGTCTTTGCAGAAAAAAGAGTACATCATAAGGCCAACGCCTCCAACTCTCCCCGCAACGGCATTTGCAAACCAGGATTGGACTCGCTTCCCATGTGAGAAGCCATAAAAACAAATAAACCCAGAACTCAGGTCAACACTAG
Source organism: Mauremys reevesii (assembly GCF_016161935.1). Lineage (NCBI taxonomy): Eukaryota > Metazoa > Chordata > Testudines > Geoemydidae > Mauremys > Mauremys reevesii. The sequence continues at coordinate 12,916,911 of NC_052638.1, read as the reverse complement.
TGGAACATACATCTGTCGAAGCGATGGGAAAATCCAACATTGCAAACTGTTAGGAGTATGTTTATTGGATCTTATTTTTCTCTTCCCTTTTCAGTTAATTAGTATTCTTCCATTAAACTACCCAAATCATTAAATTTCTTGTTAGCTGAATCTCTCTTCTACCATATCATGAGGTGACTTTTTTTTCACATATATGTATTCCATAGGGTCAAATATGCTAGGAAGATCTTTGATGGTGCAAGTTCACTGATAACCAAACATTCTTCTTTGGGAAACTCTGCATATTCCCATTTATGGGATACTGCACCATCTTGTGGTAAAACCCTCTTTTAGGAGCATCAGCTAGTGCCTTTGTGCTCTCTCCTCTCCCCTCAGCTTTCCAGATGTACTGAGAGTGAGGCAATGTAGGGAGTGGAGCACCCTCCCACCTCATTTCCTTCCAACTGCATGCCTGGATGGATGTGAATCCCTCCAGTCTCTTCAAGGGGACTTGTTTGTTCCAAAACAGCTAGTTAGTGTTAGCAAGAAATTAGGGTGTCTCCCTAGTTTTGGGGTATGGTAGAATCAAAACAAAAAAAGTCCAGGGTTTAAAAGGTGTGCTTCCTACTTTGCTGTCTTCTCAATTTCAGATAACCACATGCTGTGTATGAAGTGTCAGAGAAGGCCAGGTACCTTCTGGGTGTTGGATCGGTAAGACCTTCACCCCCAGGGCCTGCAAGAATGGGGAGATTCATCTGCAACTCTTTCTGCTTCTGGGGGTTAGACACACTGGATCTGTTAAGACTTTGGTTGCAGGGTCTAAAGAGTCAGTCTCAATCTGGTGACCTCCGTCTGTTCTGGCCAACTGAAGGGTTCCCAGAAGCCAGAGCCACTATAAGGGTGGATTTGGTTCCTGCATTTCTCTGTCAAGCCCCCAGCCTATTCATGTCCAAACCAAGGGCCGCATGGTCAGATCTCACTGCCCTGGTTCTGGAAGAAAGTTCGAGGACTAGTTCGGCAGCTCTTGCTGGTGCCATCTCTCTTGCCTCACAGCGATTCAGCTGATATAACTCCTGTAACTGCAGAACCAGCGTCTGTTCCGACTGCCTTCTCCACTTCCTTAGAAGATGGATGTAAGTAGTGCCTCTGAATTAGGGCCATCAGCACTTTCGGTCTTGGATGCTGTGGCACCAAGGAAAAAGAAGCATGGGAACAAGACCGTCAGTGTTAGTGGTGCCAGGTCTTGCATATCACAGCTATCGAATCTGTCCAATTCTGATAAAGCCACTATGAGCCAGAAGCAGAGACCCGTTGCATCTCCAGCTTCAGTGACGAGAAAGATGAGTCCACTTGTATCATTGGATCTGATGATGTTCAGACCTTCAGATCGACTGTCACTTCCTGACTCGATCTGTGTCCGTTCCAGCTGCCTCCTTGGTTCTGGAGTGCTGTATCACTGTGGTAGCTCAGGTCCATCTCTCGGCTTTGTTGCATGCTTTGGATTCACGTGTGAAATATGTGGCGCCTAAAAGGAGGTGTGTGTCCTCAGTTCCAGAGTTGTCGACTTCATCTCCTGTTAGGAAGGAGAGACCAGATCCCATTGCTGGTTCTTCCCTGAAAAGCTTCCCAGTTCTTCCTCCTAGAAACCCTACAAGGTCTTTGTAAAGAGGTGGATCCCTATTCCTTCCTCAGGATCCATTATTATCCACAGTATGCTTTCTCTGGTCCCTTTTCCAGGAGGAGGCCAGAGAAGAATGCAGAGGCCTGTAGCAAGGTTCAGACAGCTCCTGTTGGCATGTTCCTGACCCCCAATTGTTGGAGTGACGGGCAGTCCTGGGGCCCATGGCCTGATTGGAGGCTACCTCAGGACTACTTCGTCCATCTTCTGTGTGGATGGAGAGGTGACATTTCATCTGCAAAGAATCTGATAGCCCAAAGATCCTCATATCTGACGCCTCCAGACATAGGCACTGACTTTTGTTTTTGCCAATGGGCACTTTGGAAGAGCGGGGGGTTGGGAGGGGCACTCAGCCAATTTCGGGGGAGGCTGTTTTTCAGCATATTTACACACTTCTTTCATAGTCTAGTTACTGAATGTCTATTGTTGGTATCTTTACTATTTTAATTAAATTGTTATGAACTACATATTACATTATCATTAATTACAGTATATTAAAATCATTGCAATCTACATGCTGTCTTCACTTAACATCCTAGTTTAAAGACATTGCCTCACTGTAGCTTTCTGGATGAAACTGTCAGCAATCTTACTCACATCTAGTTCCATGGTATTGTCTTGATGCATGTTAAGGACAACTAAGTTGTTCAGTTGCGCCTGTCCTATTGATGACTAGAGAGAATTGTTAAGTCTACTCAAGCAGGAGAATGAGTTCAGGATGATACAGGAATAGTGAGAAGGATTCTTATAAATTTGCAGCACTCTGGAAACATATTGCTTCCAGAGTACTGGAAATGACCCCAAGATCTCTTTCTTGATGGGTAACAGCTAATTTAGGTACCATCATTTTGTACCTATAGTTGGGATTATATTTTGCCATGTGCATTACACATGGAAACAAAATAGCAGACTAAATTCAAAGTCATCCAGTTTTGTGAGATCCCTTTAACTTTTTTGCAGTCAGTTAAGTGCAAAACAATCTCCTTGAGTAATTTTTGTATAATCTGCAAATTTTGCCACCTCACTGTTTATCCCTTTTTGCAGATCATTTATGAATATGGTGAACAGCACTGGTCCCAGTACAAACCCCTTGGGGACACCACTATTTACTTCTCTCCATTCTAAAAATGGACCATTTATTCCTACCCTTTGTTTCCTATCTTTTAACTGGCGTGCCTGAGAATACTTTCAGGATCATCTAACAATCCTTAATTTAATTTAATGACAAGCCTTTTGTTATCTTAATCACCATGCCTCTGTTTATAAACAAACTCCCTGCCTCAGGGGCAGAAGTTGTTAGCAGCACACAACTCATCACATTCAACATTCAAGCTCTAGCTCCTGGGTAATGAGCACCCACTGTTTCTCCCCCCCCCCATGGGTGCCTGAGCCCCTGAGCAACCGTGGAGTTGGTGCCTATGCCTCCAGATCAGTTGACAGTACAGATAGTGACACCCATAGGCACCAACACCATGGGTGCTCTGGGGCTGGAGCACTCACGGGGAAAAATTAGTGGGTGCTCCGCACCCACCGGCAGCCAAACTCCCCACTCCTAGCCTCCTTCTCCTCTCCCCCCAAGTGCGCGGCATTCCCGCTCCCCCCCGCCTAACAGCTGTTTGGAGGCACTTAGGACTTTCTGGGAGGGAGGGGGAGGAGCGGAAAGGCAGCGTGCTCTGGGGAGGAGGCAGGGCTGGGGCGGGGACTTGAGGGAAGGGGGAGAAATGGGGGTGGGGCGAGGGTGGTGCAGGGGTGGGAAGAGACAGGGCGGGGCCGGGGGTGGAGCGAGCACCCACTGGGCAGAAGGGAAGTCAGTGCCTATGGTGACACCTGAGACTCAGTTGGAGGAGGAGAATGAAGAGAGATTTCCTCTTAACAGGAGCATTTAGGTCAGGCTCAAGGTCAGTTTCTGTCACTGGACGAACGGGTGGAGATGGCTTCAGCATCCTCTCCTTCAGAGGACACTATGCAGTTCCATGGTTTGGTGTATTGCATGGTGTACACTTTGAATCTCCATGTGGTACTGATGGAAGAGACGTCTCACCTAGTATTTGATATTGTTGGTGCTGCTGCCAAGAGAGGGACATCACTCCCCATCCTGGATGGGCTGTTACTGCTGGCCAAATCAGCATGGTCAACCCCACCTTTTATCAACCCGTTTCTGAGAAAGCAAACCATCAGATACTCTCTGAAAGGTTTTCTTATTTCCCTACCCACCCTGTACCCACTTTGGTGGTGGCGGCTGCAGGACTTGCCTGACAGTGTTTGTCAGCCTTCTCCTGTCATTTTATTGGCAGGTCAGAATGTAGTCAAACATTCCCTCAGGGTCTCCTTTGATGCGTCAGACTTTTCTGTCAAAGAAATGACTTCCACTGTGACCATCAGGAGGGGTATGCATGGCTTCGATCCTCCTCTCTAGCTATGGACACTAGAACTAAACTGGGAGGATATTCCCTTCAAAAGGGAGGTCTTTTCAGTGAAGAGACTGATGCTTTATTAGAAAAACTAAAGGGCCCCAGATCAGCAAACCTGATCTGTGTGGTTGATTCCATCTACTCAAAGGAGGTCTTCCACTCCTTTCCAATACTAGAGACAGCACTACACCCAACATCCTACTCATCATCAAAAGACATAAAAAATATCAACAACCTGCAGCCTCAGAGACATTATAGAAAAAGGCCTTTCAAATAAGCTTCCAAATCCAAACAACCTGCTTCCTCAACAGCACCCTCATCCTGGAACATTAAAGCCTCCATTTTGATGAGATTCTGGAGAGTCAAAGCACTTTTCTACCCCTTTCTTTGGAGACAGGCTAGCCCTTTTCTTCAACATTACATCAGACCAAAGGGTCTCGGAAAAGTACTGTTTATGAGCAGTTTGAAAGACTGCCTCCCCCCAATTTCCCCTACCCATCCCTCTTTAGGGACCCCTCTCACAAGGTAATTCTTCTTGCAGAAGTTGAGAGGTTGCTTCTGATAGAAGAACCTACCTGACTGCTCCTTCGAGTGATTGCTCATATGTATTCCACAGTAGGTATGCGTGCTTGCCATGTGCACCGGCGCTGGAAATTTTTCCCCCTAGCAGTACCCGTAGCGGGGGAGCATCCCCCGTGACCTCTGGAGTGGTGCCTGCCTAGCGTGGTATAAGGGGAGCTGTGCACTCCCCCCACCCTCAGTTCCTTCTTGCTGCCAGTGAAGGTGCATCGGAACTGTTCAGCTCCAGCCTTGCTGCAGCTTGTCCCCAGAACTCTTCGTTCAGTAGTACCAGTAGTCAGTTTAGTTTTCAGTGAAGTTTAGTCAGTTAGTGAGCTCGGGCCAGAGCATGCTCTAGGATTTAAGTCATGCGGTTACTGTAGGTTTTCTATGCCAAGGTGTGACCCGCACAGACTGCGCTGCTTGGGAGAAACCCATATCAGCGAGGTGTAAGATCTGCAAGTCGTTCAAGCCCCAGACTAAAAAAGGGATATTAGACTTCGGGCCATCCTGATGGAGTTGGCGCTGGCCGTGACCCCGGCATGCCACTCCGATCCGATACCCAGCACCGTGGCATCGGTGCGCAGAGACCCTCTGGTAGCTTTAGCTAGTCGGCACTGCTCCCCTTCCACGGGGCATGCCAAGAGGCTGGAAAGACTCTCTCTTTGTAATAGCACCGAGGGAAATCGGGACAGGGACTAGACCCATGTTGGGTAGTCCTCGGTCCCCATTGGGTCCTAGGCCTCTGACTCACGCGGAACAGAGTAGCCTGGCTCCTTTGGAGCAGGCCTCTCCGGATGTCCGGATGCCTTCTGCGCCTGAAGCCCTCCAGGCGGCTAAGGACGTCACGTCCATGCTGGTGCCGGGAGCACCACCAATGTCGGCACCGCACTCCAGAGGCAAGCTGCCACTGGGATCGCCACAGTCCCCGCCGGCCCAGTACCGGGCTCGGTCGAGGGAACGTTCCCAACACTGCTCACCGCCCATTGACTGTTCAGGGCTCAGTCCATATGGATCGCTCTCAACGCCAGCCAGACTGTCTGGATGTGTGCCATCCGATTGGAACTCCCTGCGCCACTCGTCTTCACGGAGTGAGCACATACGGGACTGTGATAGATGTCACCAATGATCCTCATCTCGAAGGCGGTACCGCAGTTGGTCACAGCATGACCGTCAATGCCGTTCCCGCTCGGAATCCTGCTCAAAGTCTCTGCCAAGGCACTGTAGCTCTGGGCGTTGATTGCCGGCCCCTTGCTGTCGCGGGTCTGCCCGCTGAGATCGCTCGCGGAGCAGCCACTACCATTGGTGCTGTTCTCCCGCCTCAAGGTTGAGGTCCCGTGGTCAACGTAGATCCTGTCGCCGCCGCCGCTCCTGGTCCAGAGGCAGCAGTGTGCCGTACACCAGCCTGACCTCCGCTCACAGTCGCCCGTTTACAGGCTAGGCTAGCCAGCCCAATCAGCCGGCCCCTCTGGTGCCTCTGCAAGTGCAATGCCACCGCGCATCATAGCCAGCCCAGTAGTACCAGTGGGCACTGTGGCCTCCGGCACAGCCCCCAGTGGGGGCTCACTCAGTAGCCGGGGTGTTAGAAGCACCATTGGCCTCCATCCCTAGGCTGCCAAGAAAAAGGTCAATGGGCCCCACTTCCTCAGTACCATGCCCGGAGTCGGACCAGGTGGTGGATCCTCTGTTGCCGGCCGACACCCAAAGCACCGCACCGGCCTTCTCATCCTGTCCTGAGGAGCTCATCGCGGCCCCGTCCCCCTCTGTCCCGCAGGAGGACTACCGGGCCCATCAAGACTTACTAAAAAGGGTGACAGCAAGCCTCCATCGCCAGGCTGAGGAAATGGAAGAGCCCACAGACTCCCTGTTCAATGTGCTGTCCCCCTCAGCACCGGGCAGGGTGGCATTGCTGCTCCATGAAGGGGTGATGAAAATTTCAAATGCCCTTTGGTAAACACCAGCCTCATTGGCTCTCATCTCTAAAAAGGCGGAGTGCAAGTACTTCATACCCACTAAGGGGTATGAGTATCTGTATACCCACCCTGTGCCCAACTCCTTGGTGGTTGAGTCGGTCAACCACAGGGAGTAACAGGGGCAGCCAGCCCCAATCCCCAAAGAACAAAGACTCTCAGAGGCTGGATGCTTTCGGGAGAAAAAATTATTCTTCAAGCTTCCAACTGAGAGTAGCAAACCATCAGGCTCTCCTGGGTCGCTACAAGTTTAATCTGTAGGAATCCTTCCCAAAGTTCGAGGACTCCCTCCTCCATGAGCGCCTTAAACTCCTTTCTATTGTGCTCCCAGAAGGGGCAGCTGCCGCAAGGGCGTCTCTGCAGGCTGCTTCGGATGCAGCGGGCACAGCTGCATGGTCCATGGCCTCGGCAGTGTCCATGAGATGGGTGTCCTGGCTTCTGCTCACTGGGCTATCCAGCGAAGCGCAGTCATCGATGCAGGATCTCCCTTTTCACGGGAAGGCATGAAAGACTCCCGCACGATCCTCCAAACCCTGGGCCTCTATGTCCCTGCTCTGGCAAAACCCAAGTTTAAGCCATAGCAGGCTCCTGCCCAGGCTGCCCTCCCGAAATACAAGGCCGCCCATAAGAAGCAACGGGACTATGATAAACGCCTGCAAAGACAATACCAGCCTACCCCCCAGCCTGGGTCCTCTAAGGGCAAGCAGGTGGGTAAAAGGCGGTTTTCACGGGACGCTTGGGGGTACCCCACCAGTCTCCAGCAGGGATCCACCCCCAATAAAGCTCCCTTTTCCCAATCGATTGTGTGCGTTTCTCCCGGAATGGTCGCAGCTCACCTCGAACTGTTGGGTCCTCACCACCGTCTCTCGAGGTTACAACCTCCAGTTTACCTCCTCCTTGCCCAACCATCCCCCACCCCCATCCCTCTTGGGGGATCCATTGCATGAGGCTCTGCTCAAACAGGAGATCGGGAGGCTCCTGGAACTGGGAGTGATAGAGGCAGTGCCCAAGTAGTTCCTGGGCAAGGGGTATTACTCCCGGTATTTCCTTATCCTGAAGGCCAAAGGGGGGCTCAGACCCATACTGGACTTGCGAGGTCTGAACCAGTACTTGGTAAAACTCAAGTTTTGCATGGTTTCCCTGGCCTCCATCATCCCCTCCCTGGATCCCGGGGGTTGGTACACAGCCCTCGATCTACAGACACGTACTTTCACATCCACATATTCGAGGGGCACAAGCGCTTCCTCCATTTTCTGGTGGGACAGAATCACTACCAATTCATAGTCCTCCGGTTTGGTCTGTCCACTGCCCCTAGGATCTTTACAAAGTGCATGTCGGTAGTAGCGGCCTACCTCAGGCACAGGGGAATATCTGGACCCCCGATCTGGACAACTGGCTGGTCAAGGGCACCCCTTGGTTGCAGGTGAGGGGCCATGTGGCACTCCTATCCACATGCAACGCCCTGGGCCTGTTGGTAAACAACGCCAAGTCCACGTTAGTCCCGGTCCAACACATGGAGTTTTTCAGGGCGCTCCTGGATGCAACGTCAGCCAGGGCCTCTTTCCCCACAGACAGGTCCGAGACCCTGAAAGGACTCATCGACTCAATCGTAAGGTCCATGGTGATGGCAGCCAGGTCCTGCCTGCAGCTGCTAGGTCACATGGCGGTGTGCATGTATGTGGTCCGCCACGCCAGGCTCAGGATGAGGCCCCTACAGCTCTGGCTGGCCTCGCAGTTCTCCCAAGCCACTGACAGGTTGGACAAGGTCCTCACCATGCTGAACTCGGTGATCGCCTCCCTACGGTGGTGGTCCACACCAGGCAACATGCGCCGAGGGACCCTGTTCAGGGGTAGGGCCCTGTCCATGGAGCTGGTGTCTGATGCATCGGACCTGGGCTGGGGAGCCCATGTGGGGAATTTGTAAACCCAAGGCCTGTGGTCTCTGTAAGACCTGACCCTTAACATAAATGTCAAGAAACTTAGGGCGGTGCGGCTGGCATGTTCGGCCTTCCACTCGCACCTGAAGGGTAGTCAGGGTTCTCACAGACAAACGTGGCCTCAATGTTCTATATCAATAGGAAAGGCTTCTCCGCCCTCTGCCATGAAGCCCTCAGCCTATGGGACTTCTGTATAGCCCACAAATCCAGGGACTCTTCCTCTCAGCACGAGTGGTCCCTGCACCCAGAAGTGGCCCTCCAGCTTTTCCAGAGGTGGGGAACTCCCCAGGTGGACCTATTTGCGACCGGCCAGAACTGATGATGCCCCTGGTTCTGCTCCAGGGCGGGTCATCTGGGAAGGGGCGCTATCTCCAGTGCCTTTATCCTGCCCTGGTCAGGCCAATTCCTATAAGCCTTCCACCTGTTCCCACTGATCAGCAGGGTCCTAGAGAAAATAAAGACTGACAAGGCCAGGGTCGTCCTCGTTGCCCTGGCATAGCCCAGACAGCACTGGTATGGGACCCGCTTGGGCATGGCGGTGGCTCCACTGTGGCTGTTGCTGCTCTGCCTGGACCTGCTCTCTCAGGACCGGGGTCATCTCCTCCACCCCAACCTGGAAGCTCTTCACCTCATGGCATGGCTGCTCAGTGGCTAGGAGAGAACATGCTCAGCTGTGGTTCAGCGTGTCCTCCTTGAGAGTAGATGGCCCTCCACTCGCCGCTCCTACATGGCGAAGTGGTCTCATTTTGCTAGGTGGGCAACGGACCAAGGTGTATCTCCAACGGCTGCCCCGATCCAGCTTATCCTCAATTACCTCCTCAGCCTGAGGGCCCAGGGCGTGGCGCCCTCGTCGGTCAGGGTGCATCTGGCAGCCATATCGGTGTTCCATCCCCCGGTGCAAGGACACACGGTGTTCTCCCATACTATAACCAGCCAGTTCCTTAAGGGGTTGTACTGGCTTTACCCACATTCTAAGCCCCTGGTCCAGCAGTGGGACCTGAATCTGGTGCTGGCTCAGCTTATGGGGCCCCCCGTTTGAGCCGCTGGCCATGTGCTCCTAGTCTCACTTCTCATGGAAGGTGGTCTTCCTGGGTGCTATCACATTGGCCAGGTGGGTCTTGGAGCTCAGGGCCCTGACCTCCGAGCCACTGTATACTGTGTTTCATAAGGACAAGGTCCAGCTCTGCCCACACCCACTTTCCTCCCAAAAGTGGTCTCCGCCTACCCATATGGGTCAGGACATTTTTCTACCAGTCCTCTGCCCTGATGCCAGTCCAGTGAGGAGCGCCGTCTCCACACACTCGATGTGTGGCATTCTCTGGCTTTATACCTTGAGCAGACTAAGATGTTCAGAAAGTCTTCGCAACTGTTCGTCACCTCAGCTGAACGGGTGAGGGGCCAGCCGATTTCCACTCAGTGGCTGTCCAACTGGATCACTTCATGCATCTGCTCCTGTTATGAGCCGGCGGGTGTTCCCCCGCCGCCTATTGTTAAGACACACTCAACACGGGCGCGGGCCTTGTCGGCTGCCTTTGTGCCCCACATTCCCATTCAAGACATTTGTAGGGCCACCACGTGGTCTTCAGTTCACACGTTCAGCTCGCATTATGCAATAGTCTCCCAAACCAGGGATGATACCGGGTTCGGCAGGGCGGTACTCCATCCCGAGAACTTGTGAACTCCTATCCACCTCCAGCAGATACAGCTTGTAATCACCTATTGTGGAATACACATGAGCAATCACTCAAAGAAGAAAAGACAGTTACCTTTTCCGTAACTGATGTTCTTCGAGTTGTGTTGCTCCTGTCTATTCCACATACCACCCTTCTTCCCCGCTGCTGGAGTTGTCTGGCAAGAAGGAACTGTGGGTGGGGGGAGCACGCAGCCACCCTTATACCGCGCCAGACAGGCGCCACTCCAGGGGGTGCTCTCCACCCCACCCCCCCACAGGTACCGCTAGGGGAAAACTTCCAGCACCGGTACACCTATTGTGGAATAGACATGAGCAACACATCTCGAACACCAGTTATGGAAAAGGTAACTGTCTTTTCTTGCTTACCTAGATGGCGTTTTTACTCCTAATATTTTTCTTGGGGGGGGGGGAATGAGGGGGGGCAGGAAGTGGCGGAGAGGGGGGAAGTTTGGCTGGTACTATACTTGAGGGAATTGAACAAGTACAGTCATAAGTTTTTTGATTCCATATGCTGACCCTGACCTCCATAAACTTTTCACTATCGCTTCTGGATTGGTTTGTGACTCTCAATCTAAAGGATACATTTCCATATCACAATTTGCCAAAAATCATCAAAAGTACCTTTAGATTCACTGTGTCTGGGCCCCATTTCCAGAACAAGATGTTCCCCTTTGGCCTTTCCATTGTACCCAGGGTATTTTACAAAATGCCTTTCTGTGGTAGCCGTGTATCTAAGGAATCAGTATTTTTGTTATCCTTACTTGGACGATAGGCACAGCAGTCTTCAGTAGCCAGAGATTCTGTTGCATCACATAATCGCCATGACCATTCTCTTTTTTCAGACCTAGGGTTTTTTCTCAACCAAAGTCGATTCTCTGTGCCACACAAAGAATTCCTTTCAGTAGGTGCCATATTGAATTCAGTAGATGGGAGAATTTTTCTGCCAGAGGACACATTTCTCTAAATGAAGCAATGTCTATTAAACATTCAAAGTTGCTCCACACAGAGGTCATGGTTTTTCCTGGGTCTCATAAGGCTAAAAGCAGCCACTACTTATGTGACTCCATTTGCGCATCTGAGAATAAGATCAATGCAGCACCAGATGTCCCAGGTAAACAGATGAGATTGAGACAGTTTTCAATTATTGATCACCATTCCTCAGACCATCATAGTCTCTCTGGACTGGTGGTCAAGTGGAATGAATGTGCTTAGAAGTATACAGTTCGGTCCTCAGGATGCACCTGGACAGTGGTTCAATCTATGGTTAGGGGGTGCACTTGAATCACTCAGCAGTTGGAGGGCACTGGTCTTCTCAGGAAAGAGTGTTCCACATCAGTATATGGGATCTAAGAACTGTTCATTCCTCTCTCATCTCCAAGGGAAAGTTGGGCAGGTAGTAATGTATTATATCAACAAAAGGTGTATTTGCTCCACCTTGTTGTGTGCAGAGGTGGTAAATCATGCCTCTGCCACCACATTTATCCTGTGACCCTACATTTGGCAGGGGAGAACAATGTAGTTACAGGTTACCTCAACAGAGACAGCTTCCAAATGTGCGAAGGATCAGTTGGTTCAGACCGTATTTTCCTGATGATGTCAAGCTGTTTGTGGACCTGCTCACAGCCTGCTTCAATAGGAAGCGTCATGGTTTGTTCCAGAGTGAGCAGGGACAGTCTATATTAGATGCTTTCCTGCTGCACTGGGGAAAAGGTCTGATGTACTATATGCCTTTCATCCCTTTCTCTTGATAATAAGGAAGATAGTATCATCCTTGCCCTGTCCGGACCTTATTGCCCTGGCTTGGCCACATCCATAGAGATTTCCCAATCTGCTTTAGCTGTCCAACAGACTCTTTATGTGCCTCCCTCTGTCTGCAGATCTCCTGTTCCAAGAAGGGGACAGGTTTTTTCACCCAGATCTGCAGTCCTTTCACCTGACGACATGGGCCACTGAACTTTGATTCTGTCATTCTTGAGCAGTCATGTTCTTCATCTGTGCATGATATACTAGCTAACTCTAGCAAACAATCCACTAGAAACTGCTGCCTTCTAAAGTGGCCCGAATTTCAAGCATGGATACAAAGGAGTTCTGATTTGATCAGCTTCCATTTCTTGTGTTCTGGAATACTTAATGTACTTAAATCAAGTGTTGTCTGACTCACCATTCAAGGTCCACTTGTCAGCCATCTCCACGTATCTTACTTTAGTTGATGGTAGATCGTTTTGTTCATATTTCAGTTTAAAAGTTTATAAAAGGGTTATCTAATGTATATCCTCCTGTTTGAAAGCCTGTCCTTTCTTGGGTCCTCATTTTGGTTTTGACCACGTTGGTAAAATTTCCATTCGAGCCATTGGCTGAGTGTTCATTTAATCACTTATCAAAACGGCCTTCAGTATTGGCACTGCACCAGCCAGGAAGATGAGTGAACTGAATGCACTCATGGCTGATCTGCACCTTTTGTATTATTTTTCATAAGGAGAAGATAATTCTTAGACCAGATTCTCATCAACGTAGTGTCTGATTGTGAACGATCATTTCGCACACACCCCTGCCCCCCATAGCCACATTGATAAAGGAGAATCGGTCATCATTGATGGGATCTTAGAAGGGCCGCTGCCTATTATTTGGACAGAACTAAGTTTTCATAAAACACCTAGACTGTTTCATATGCAAGCAACAACATAGGGCATACAGTTTCTTCCCATACTATTTAATGAATTAAACAATGCGTTACTGAGTGTTAACACTAGCAAAAGTTCCTTTACCTGTTTCAGTTCAACCATATTCCACTGGAGCTGTGGCGACTTCCTTTGCTTGTCTGAGGCAGGTGCTGGTTGCTGAGATCTGCAGGTTGAACTTCAGTACACACCTTCACCAAGCACTGTGCTCTGGATTTTGCTTCTCGAATGGACATTGGAAAGGCAGTGCTTCAGTTTTTATTCAACTAGGGTTCTGTTCCTGCCTCCAGCACTGCTTATCAATCTTTTCCATAAGTGACAATATCCAGAGCCATTCAAAGAAGAAATGATGGTTACTTACCTGTAACCAGAGTTATTTGAGGTGGCGCTGCCTATCACTCTTTCCACCCTCCTTCCCCCCTCTAAAGTCCCTGTTGTGTGTCTGGCTTCTTGGTGAAAAGGGACTGAGGTGGGAACGGTGCTCAGCCCCTATATAGCCTTGTCCTCAGTGTGTCAGGGACGCTAAGAAGAGTGGGTACGCGAGAACACTTAAAAGAGGGCAAAGATGGCACAGTATCCCATAAGTGTGACTATGCATAGCCATCTCAAAGAACTTCAGTTACAGGTAAGTAACTCTAATTTCATTTTGCTCTATCCTTGATATTAAAATCCTATTTTCCATTTGTAAAAGCTTGTTTGGAGAGGGTTGGCAAATATGTGGTCGACATTAGTGAAGTATATATAAAGCAAGGGGAACACTTACAACACTAAAGTATATTGCAGTGTTGTAGTTGTATTGGTCTCAGAATATATGACACACACAGAGGGTGAGATAATGTCTTTTATTGGACCAACTTCTCTTGGTGAAAAAGACAAGCTTTGGAGTTTCACAGAATTGCTCTTCAAGCCCTCTGGAGCTCGAGAGCTTGTCTCTTTCACCAAGAGAAGTTGACCTAATAAAAGACAACCTCATCCACCTTGTCTCTAACACTAAAGCATAGAAAGTTAGTCCCTAGAAAACCAAATTCAGGATCTAAATATAACCAAAAAGTAGACCACGTGTTAATCCTGGCTTTCATGTCTAGCAGGGAAACTTTTAAAGGTATAAGGGTGAGTTATGCGCTTAACTCCCTTAATTTTCAAAGGGCATAACTGCTCTTTTTGCCTTTAAAAATCTCCCTAGATTACTAACTGCCTTTCAGAACTGTCCACTTCTAGTGAATTCGGTTGCTTTAATGTTAACAGCACACACTTATCAGTAATGGGCAACTGCTATTCCTCCTCCAGTTTCCTCTTAAACAATAAGGATCAATACACTGCAGTCTCAATTTTCCCTTAAATAGTGAGTATCAGTACTGCGTTCTCAATTAACTGTTAGGATATTCCTTCTCGGGTGCAGCACCTGGTCATCTTGACCAGCCCACTGCTTCTTAGAGCAGTATTCTAGTACAACCAGACTTGAAGCACTCCTTTATATTCAGAAGCTACAAGTTTTCTGCTCTCTCTCCCCCCTCCCCTTCTTCTCCCCCCCCCCCCCCCCCGGCTTCCAGAAAGGGATTTAAGAGTTGGCAGTTGCTAGCTGGGATTTTTGGACATTCCCTATATTTCAAGAGAGGAGATGTTTCTTCATGTAATGATGAAGTACCTCAGAAGATGACTATGAAAAGCAGACTAGAAGTTTGTCAGTAAATGTTCTCCCTCTCCCTGGAATTCCATTGGAGCAAAACAGAAAAAAACCTTCAGCTGTTTTTATATAGGTAATATTTACCTTAGGTGTCCTTCTGGAGGACAAAATGAAGGCGGTACTAATAAAAGGGTAACAACTGCCTGTAATATCTTAATATACAAAAGACCTGCATATTATACTGTTACTTAGCATTATAACTAATTCCAGATGCTTTGACAGTGTACAGGGTTTTAATTTTACACAAAGTGTACACATCTCATTTGTCATATTGAAAGTAAATATAGATGTGGCCTACTTATTCTGTTAGATGGGGTCTAGTGGCTTCACTGGTATTTTTAGCAAGCTAGCTCAATCAAAACTAGCTCAGGTATGCCTTCACATGCTTCAGTCACATTTCCCAGTTGCACAGCAGACATACCCTTAGGGTGCAGACTTTATCTTCTCAGCTAGAGTCATGGCTTTTGATGCAATAGTGCAAAGTCACTGTTCTTTGCTGAAAGACTTCTATTGTAATTGTGCTGCAAGGGAAAAATGTTTGGGGACCTTTCAAAAGGACAATCTTGCGTGCCTCAGAAAGACCTCAAGAAATAATTGCTTTTACACAGACCAGAAAGAATCACCCAGCCGTTTTGTAACTATTCTATTTGTTAAAACAGTAGACATTAGACCTTAAAGTACCCTTTAATCCACACCCTGAAAGACACTCCAGGTTCTACTCCTTTTTTATTCTTTAATTCCAAGAAGGTTGGTTGTAAAGTAGCAGTACTGAACATCAAAATCCTTAATAGACACCTGCAGAGATGTAGCTTTAAAATGGAAACCAATAAATACACTTTTCTGATCATCTCCAACGGTGGTAGTCTGTGATAAGTGCCCTGAAGGAATGTATATTTTGTATTCCAATTAATACCTCCCATAGAAAATTCCTAAGACTTGCTCAGGATGACTGTTTATAGGATTGTACGCTTTGACCTAGTTACTTTCGTCTGGGTTTTTACAAAAATCCACATGGCACTGGATGCTGTATAGAGTCAGGATACATATCTAGGCCTTCTAAGGCAATCTGTTGGTTTGTGTAATTAAAATAGAGTCTGAAACTGCCAAGAACTGACTACTTTTAATTGTTTTTACTTAAGTATAATGAGCAATAGCAGAGGGAGGCACTTGGGCCCAAAAAACTAACTTGAAGTGGCCTCTCCGCCCCTCTTTCACAAATGTCAGGAAGTTGGAAAGATGAGGGGTAAAGTAGAAGACCTTCAAATAGTGGGGAAGCCTTCTAGCTTGGGGGGAATGAGATCCTTTACTTGACAAAAAAGACTGGGGAAGGAGGTTGTTTCAAACTTGAGATGTCTATTTGGTCAGAGACTGATCCAAAAGATCTCAGTCCCCACAGCAGGGTCCAGGGACAGTACAGTACCTTGCTAGGAATACGAGCTGTTGCAACAGCTTACATTTTAATTTGCCATACTAAAAGCTTTGCTTTTCCTGTTCTTTGTATTTCATTGCCTCTCAATTGTCCTTTTTCTGATTCTCTCTCATAAATAGGTTAACTGGTTAACCATTATTGTGCTTCAAAACCTAGAGTAAGCTGTATTAAAGTATATTCAGAGATAATCATCAGTTTGTTCGTGTAGCTTCAGTTATTTTAAATAATACCCTTTTTCCCTAATGTTTTTTAAAATCGTTATAAAATACCTTAACACTTCTTAGCGAGATTATCATTGCTTTAATTTACTCTAAAACATATATATCCGCTGTTGTGGAGAGTACAGTTCTCACTGCGAAAGGCAGCACCTAGTAAGGGTAAAAGCTGAAACATAGTGAATCAAAGAGGAGAATTTCTTCTTACAGACCCTTACTAGACTTATCTATCTTGAACATCTAACTGCATGCAACTAATACTGCATGTTGCTTCAACTTCTACAAGCAGCACCACCTTGGGAGATGTTGAATGTTGGGGTGTGGGTTTTGGTTTTTGTGAGGGCAAATTCTCTGTGCTCCAATCTGTTTAGCATAAAGTATCCTATAAACCAAAATTTTAGCCCCTGGAGTAACTTTTTGACAAGGTGCACACTGTTTACCAAAGAAGCAGACATTTTACACATTAATTTGTTTAACACATCTAGTGAAACAATGCAGTGCAAAAAAAGTCTCCAAGTTGTCTTCATCTTTAGAGGCTTTGGAGATTTGTAAGTTGATTTTTATGTAGCAGTTTTCTTGAGTTAGAAAAATATGTACATTTTATATTTAAACAAATTGACATGCATTTTTTGCATGTTCCATCATGTTCAATGTGGTAATATTTACTTTAAAGCACAGGGAGAGGTAGTGGCAGGATCTCAAGCAGTACCTTTTTGTTAACTCTGGTGAAAAGCAAACAGAGTTTTGTGATTGGTGGCAGTAGGGGGCTCAAGCATCTCCATGGTTTTAGTGGTGAATGCCTGATGGCAACTTGATGGCCTCTTTTATTTGCAACAAGTCTGACAGCTAGCACTGAAAATTTAAGCTTCTGGCATTCTGACTTGCCTGTAGTGAAACCTTTGACAGCAAACAGCCAAGGAGAAGTGGTAGCTTAGAAATATAAATTGAGAGGGAGGCAGACGGGTATTCCAACTTTAACAGTATATCAAAGCTCCATCTTCCAAAGATCAGTATAACTTTATTTTAAAGATAAGGAGGACAAATAAATGTTCAGTACTAGAGTGGAATATCACCAACTTATTCTGCTATGTTGGTATCCAATTCTTTTTAAAGAATAAGACTAACATGCTGCATTAGCAAAACTTATTGTGAAAATATATTTGCAAATCACTGACTTTGAAGATAAGTGTCCACTTAAGTGAAATAAGCAAGAGAACTTTGAACCTATTACATTTTTAATAAGCTAAACAATTGATGTTATGTTTACACACCATTAACGAACCTTTAGAAATTCAGATAAGTTTAATACTGGACTTTCACATTTGAACATGTGATTCAATTACATATTTTGCTCTGATGTGATAAAATATTAAGTTTTACCAATCAGTGTACAGTACTAGAATACTGAAAATGCATTTAGTAATGGGGTCTACTAGTTAAAATAATGGGAGGGTTGATCTGAAATTGTACACGTGTGGCCCAGATCTTCCTATCACTGTAGAATTAGTACAAATGGAGGTTGGGAAAGATCTTTTTAGCTTGTCATCAACCCAGCAGGAAGAACTGTCACACAATTTCTGTCGCTATCTTTATACTCCAGAATTACTTGAAGCAATGAAATTAAATTACCCATTTTACCCCAAATGCACAATGAAAATTAGCCTTATTAGTATTTTTGTCCTACAAGCAGTTCTAGGGGAAAAAACCTCCAAAAGATTGGGATAGGCTACGATTAGAGAGCTCTCATGTTTTAAACTATGCCACAACTATGTCCAACTTATTTTTGGTTAATACTCTTTCCAATTTAAAATAAAAACTCTAATTTGGAAGAAATACCAGTAGTGAGCACACCTGCATCCTACTAAACAAAGCAAAAGTTACTGCAAGAGAGGTGACTGCACTCCTGGCTGCATGATCGAGAAAACTACTATGAATATCACTTGATGAGAAAAAGTAAAATGGAAACACAGACTGAATTGAACTTAAAACATGGCCTTGCTGCTAAATTAAGTGTTCAAGGTGGGGAAAAGTGAAGTGTTCAGTATACTTACTCTTCAGATTTGGGTGTGTGGATATGAACTGTTAAAGAGTGTACAAGCCCTTCTTCCCATTTTAGATTTGGATTTGATGGGAAAGGCAACTGGATGAGCATCAGATCATACCTCAGATGGAGCAAAGGTTGACCCTATAGACCTATGGATCTAAACATCAAGAAAAATGGTGAGAGGAGATGGGAGTTTTAAATGCTTAGGAAGGTCTGTCACTGCTCTTAATCCTACAGAGTTCGTGGTTGGAACTGAAGAAGCCAAGGGAACAAACATTTTTAGAAGCAGCAAAGAATCCTGTGGCACCTTATAGACTAACAGATGTTTTGCAGCATGAGCTTTCGTGGGTGAATACCCACTTCTTCGGATGCAAGCACTGCTTACATCCGAAGAAGTGGGTATTCACCCACGAAAGCTCATGCTGCAAAACATCTGTTAGTCTATAAGGTGCCACAGGATTCTTTGCTGCTTCTACAGAACCAGACTAACACGGCTACCCCTCTGATACTAAACATTTTTAGGTGAAAGGAATTGAAAATTAAGAAAGCCCTGGTTCCAGCCTCACTTGTATTCAAAAACTCACCAGTGTTTGAATGAATGCATGGATCCCAGTGTCTGCTACCGTTGGGTCAAAGAAGAGAACCCAGATCAGTGCTAGTTCAGAATGGAGGATGGCAGAAGAGAAGACTCTATAAGAAGCTCCTATCTAAAGATTCTATGTCCTTCAGTGAGGGTTTTTTGGGTGGATGGGAGCACACCTAAGAGAAGACTATTATTAGCCTGTGAGTTCCATCTGCATGGATCTTTCTGGAAAGTGTCACTGTTCCAAAGCAATCCCAAATCCCAACTGAGTTTGTTCCCAAGCAGTACAGAGCAGAGGAGGTGGAGTCAAATTGTCAGATGGGCTTTAAAGTCACTTCTATCATATAATTTTAACCAAAGCGCCACCTTAAGGTGGGCCTGAGGGGTGAAGACAGTATAGACTGACTTCTTGGTTACCCATAATCATTTGGAATTGTGGTCCATGGTTGATATGTAATGCCCTTTGTTTGTTTGGGGCTGTTTTTTTTTATTCCAACCTGGATACATCATACTTTGAGATGATAATTGCTGAAGGTACAGTTATCTCTATTCAGTTAACGTTCTGGTGCCTTCATCTTTTCTTCAGTTGACTATAATAGCTTCTCTTGTTTAGGTCCACCTTAAGAGGTGTCCCCAGTGATTTACTATGAGTTTCCTTTTAGTGATAGCTCTGCAATGAAGTACTGTATATATTCTTGAGGTCATCCCAGTCTCAGCTTCATTTTGAGGCTTGTATTAATCGGATTGTGAAACTGTCTCACTACCATCTACAGAATCTTTGTAGTCTGTAACCTATGCTGTCTCGCCAGGATCCTAGGACTTATGCATGCTTTTATCACATCCTTTGGTTGTAGTGTGCTTTATTATTTGTGAGTCTACTTTCATAAAGTGCTCACACTTTTATAGTAGTGTACCCCAGTGAAACATTTGTAGGTTCTCCAAATCTATCTCTGTGTTTTTGAGAACCACAAGGCGAGATTCTGATACAAAAGAATAGGCTACATAGACTACTAAAGACACTGGAATTATTGACAGTAGGGCTTTTACTGGAAACATTTGAAAAGTGTCTGTAGACCTTGGTTTTTCCCAGACCCAAAAAAGTAAAGATTGTAAAAATACAGAAAATTAGATTCTGCTTGTGGTCTCCCCCCGCCCCCAACTCCTCTTTTGAAAACCCTTGGTGGGAAGGGGGAGAGACAAAACCACAGAGTGCTGGCCACATTAATTCTGGAGCCTACATTTGCTTATTTTGGCTTCTGAATACAAAGTAATATAGCCTTATCAGTAAAATTCTAGCTGTACCTGTAAACATACATAATGTTAATACCAGTTACCTCAAACTTTGAAGGGAAAAGTCTTCCATAGTAGCACTACTTTTTGCATATTTTTCTTTAAACTATTTGACTTTTTAATCTCCAAATTTTTTGTTTTGCTGGCCACATCTGGAAACATTGAAATATAATAAGGATTAAAGACAAACGTTAAAGTTCAAATTGTGAACTTTTTCACAATTTCAAATCAAAACCATAATTTACAAAAGGCCAATAAATTACCTTCAGTGGATCATTCTGCCTCAAAGATTGAAATATTGGAAAGTTAAAGGTGCTTTCTGTAGTGAAAAGCTTAAATTTAACGTTTAGAATCTCTTCTAATAAAGTAGGCAAAATACTTTCAATTGAACCCTTTCTTAAATCAAAAGATGGAGTCCCTAGATTTATTTTCCAGCATCTGATACATAGTAACATTACCCTGATGTCTTATGAGAAAGTGTTCTACAAATGTGCACATAGATTTGAACTTGTCCTTTGAAGATGTTCGTATAATTGCTCTGTTTGATCTACAAATTCTTGTAAAATTTTTGATCTGTAGTAAAACTATCAAATATTGAGCTTTTGTTTTTTGATAGACCAATTTAGTTACATAACTAACTATAATCTCTAATTTCTTGCTGACTTTGTTCATTTTAGTTCAGATGAGTAAGTAGGGTAGTTGTGTATGAAGGATAGATCTCTTGGGGAGCAACTATTACCCAAGACAGTGGCTTCACCTGGAAGACCCCTGCAGAGAGCTGAACACCCAACAAACCCCACTAACTCTAATCAAGACAGTTGGATTTTAACAAAACCCATCATACCCTCAAATATTTTTGGACAACATGCCAAGAATGTATTTGAACTAATGTGTAAAAATATGACTGAAAATATATTTTAACCAATTTCTCTGTTGCTAAATTGGGGGAAACCTCCTCCACTGAATGAGAAAATCCAGACTGATTGTAGATGGACAGAATTAGTATCAATAGAATATAATAACCTAGTTCTTTCATGCTCAGCTTTACAACTACTTCCTTGACTGGAGCCCCATTCTATCGGGTTTATTTTTTCCCTTCACTTCAGAAGAAGCAGTGCATCTTGGCTATGAGATTAATGCCTTGGACAATCTCCATGTAGGATTTATACTTACATCTGAGAATAGATCTCCATTGCACATTACTACTCTTTAAAAATATTAAATGTATTCAAGAAATTATCCTTTTAGTGTGGACTGTCGTAGTGCTCTTCAGTAGAGTGAAAATCTCTTTAGCCTGGTGACCTAGTCTTACATGTTCTGATCTGAGTAGGGCACATCTGTGCCATTTGAGGATCATAGTTATTCTATGAATAGCCAGCATTAATTTAGCTATTTATTTAACTTTCAGAAATAAGTTCTACAGTATGGTTCTGTTAAATTTTCAAGCATAGACTTTCAGCTAGTTCTGTCTTGGTCTCCTCTCTGTAAATGAAAGTTTGATCCCATAAATAAGTGAGAGGGGGAAATAGAAGATTGCTTTTCAACCTAACATTTTGGCTCTACAGTAGCTAGTCCATGTTTGCCTTCTGAATTGAACTAGCATTCCTTACAACTTGTTGTGTCTAGAGAACAACAGCATATGATGCAGCATAATCTCAAAATCTAACACAATAGGATCCATTAGGAAGAATCTTTAGAAGTTTTATAAACTGTACCTATTAAGATGGGCAAGCTATTTTACTTGTACCTGTTCAGTGTCACTCTTAATGAGATATTGATAGTTTCCAAAAAGCTACAAAATTTGAAACTTTATTTGTGTCACTTGTGGTTTAGCATATTTTTCCTATTTGTGCTATTATATGAAAACTTCTAATTCAAGGGGCAATAGGGATCTGCCTAATATGGGGCTTTTTCCATATTCTTACTAGTTATCTTGCAGAAGGGGGGATGAAAACCTCTAGAAGGAGACCCATTGGGGAGGAGGATTGGGCTGTTAACTTGAAGTGAAAAGATTGATAATGCTTGCAACTTGTTAGTAGTTAGTCTGTCAGTAGTTCTGTAGTTCATACTGTGGATATGTTAGGTCCTCTCTCAGACCATCTCTTTTGTTACCTCTCATACACAATACTGCACTTCCTTTGTGACAACAGTGGTTGGTTAAATGAAAAAGTACTTTTGGGACATTAAGGAGCAAGTGAGCTCTTATAGTGGTTCTTCTTTTGACCCTGCACTTCAGTTTTAAGAAGCCTACCTTTTTTGTATTTCTTAATTTTGACATTTTATTTCCCTTTTTGCAGGCTGAACACCTCAACCCCCACTTTTTCCTTCTCTGTCAGAGGAAACTAGGATAGCAGTTAAATAAGTAAATAGCAAAATCTACAGTTGATAGTTTTTATTTGGCAATTTAGGCAGCACATCTCTGCCTGTTTACTGCATCTCTGTCCATTTTCTCCTTCATGCTAACATCACTAGTCATCCCTCCCACCTACTCACCTCTTGTTAGTGAAGGAGGAGCAGTCACCAGGCCTCTTCAAGGGGAGTTTCTTACCACCTGTCTGCCCTTCTCCCCCACAATCCGGGCGATCTAGATATGCCTTTCAGTCTGTTTCCTCTCCTCCTGAGGGAGAGGTGCCTGGTAGAAATACTTCCTGAAGCAGGGGAACAGAAGGTGGGTAGCAGTGGTGGGTTCTTCTAAAGAAGGCCAGTTAATGGTGCCTTCTCTTCTCCCCTTCTGTTCCCAGCTAGGGCACAGTGATGTGTGCATTAAGAGGAGAACATACGACTTGGCAGGGTGAGCATAAATTCATTCAGATACTTGCTAAAGACAAAACTGTGCTACCCTGCTGTATGGTGGGGAGGAATGCTTCTTGTTCAATCCTAGCACGTCGCCTCCCAGCTGTGGATATGTTATGAGATTTGGCTGAGTTCCCCGGAAATAACAGGGATCTGCGGTTAGGAGAGATTCTGCCATTCATCTAAGCTCTGAATGCTGCTGATTGTGGATCTCACCGTGACTTGAGGAGTGGGTTAAGTTTTTTCCTGTAAAAGGGAAAGAGATTGAATTAAACATTCTAATG
Organism: Mauremys reevesii; assembly: GCF_016161935.1. Lineage (NCBI taxonomy): Eukaryota > Metazoa > Chordata > Testudines > Geoemydidae > Mauremys > Mauremys reevesii. The sequence goes on along the minus strand of NC_052638.1, from coordinate 12,893,685 downwards.
AGATTAAACCATTCACTGGTCTTTTAACATGTTTTGCCTCCCCTCCTAGCCAGAGTATGGCAGTATAACAATTTTGAAGGAAACATTTTTAAGCTTTACCTTTAAGGAGAATAGTGACTCAAAGGTTACCATGCTGCTATTACAAATGATTGTTCTGGGTGCAGAGTTCATTTTGACTACGTCATATTCCTGCAAGTACTTAAGTTAAATAAAAAGGATTGTGCTGAATTTCAAAATTCCTGCATTCTTTGCTCTACTGGGTATTTATTAGATTGGTTCTGACTTGTCATCTTATTAGAATTATATATAAATGTGTATCTTAATTAAAGGGATAAATATAATGGATTTACCTCTTCATTGGTAGAATTGGGTGGCATGGGTTGCTTACTTCCTTTTCAACCTCTTACTGATGATTTTATTCCACCCCACCTTCCTCCCCTCACCCTCCACCCCCAGTGTTTGAAGTGACTTTATTACTGTGTATAAAGGATAATTAATCTAATCATATAACTTGATCATATTTGTTTTAATCCAAAAGCCCTGCACCATTTTGCACCAAGCCCTTCTACTAAGCTTGGACAACTCTTGTTTCCTTGAGTCCTGGTACTGCCTTCATTTGAATGGCAACCAGTAAACTGGAACAGTTAATACTTTAGAGACATCAGACATTTAAGATTGTAATTTTTCACTTGGGGGAGTAGGAGGAGGGGGGGAATGGATGCTAATGAAGCTTGCAGAAAGGTTACACTGAAATTAGACTGTCAATTTCAGTTATCATAAAACCACCATAATTGAAACTCAGTTGGCAATCTTACTTGAGGACAAATACTGGTATGTTGTGGAATACCTATTGTCATAGATAAAGTAGTGTATGGAGTCTCTCAGAGCAACTTCCTGCACTGTCTTTCTTTTAACCAGTGCTACTCCTCCCCCTTCCAATAATTAATCCCCAAAGAAACAAATTTAAATTTAATTTTGAATAAACATGTATAAAATACTTGAAGCAGAATTTTTACTACTTGCAAGTTGAAATAAAGTGTAAAACTGTTTGTTATTTTCATTACAAAATGGTAAATATAGTATAAAATGAGTGTGAGCGGTAGTTGTAGGTATTTTGACTCTACACTGTGGCCAGGTAGCATGGTTCACTTAAATTTATTGTGCATGTCTTGCTTTCAGCACATCTTCATTACCACCACTAGACTGGCCTTTACCAACTCATTATGGACAATGTGAACTGAAAATAGACGTACAGCCTAAAACTCACCATAGAGCTCATTATGAAACAGAAGGCAGTAGGGGAGCAGTAAAAGCATCTACTGGAGCACACCCAGTAGTGAAGGTATGAAGTTTTTTAACTTTTACATAAAAGTTGTTACAGAAAATCGATCATACTTACAGTGCAGTACTCTAAACTGTTACTGTTTTTTTTGTGGAACGTCTTAAGATCCTGAACAGATGGGACATCTCAGTAGAATACCATTTGCTCCAATATAGTCTCTTAAATACATGTTTATACTTGTAAAATTTATGCTACAATTACAGAGCATATAATGAATTCTGTTGTATATTATAGACTTATCATTGGCTTCATGACAGTATGCATAATTTCTTCCGCTCTATTGGAAAGGAAACTTGAGGGGTGAGGGGGAGGAAATTAGGATTACAGCGTGATAAATTACATATACTCAGTCATATTAAGATCTAATTTCAGTAACACTTAAGAATGCTGTAACTTCACTTGATTAGTGGATTATATTGCCTCAGTATCAGGGATACATTTCTGAACATTCCCTCTGGGGCATCTGGCATTGGCCACTGTCGGAAGACAGGATACTGGGCTAGATGGACCAAAGGTCCGAGCCTGTATGGCCGTTCTTATGTAACATGAAGACTGGTGTATGACAAGGATTGTAATTTCTTTGATGGTTTTGTTTTATCACACTGTTTATGTAAAACACCATGAGGTACTTCAAGTAGATGCTTGCTAATTTTCATTGCAGTAAACTACAGACCAAAAATTTGCGGTAAACAAATTTTTAGCTTTGTTTTTTATCTCCTTGTAAACTAGCCAGATTTTGCTGCTGTTGGGGAAGGAAGCTAATACACGCAACTGCTTACTCTTCTCTGGCCCACTGGTGGAGGACAAAAGAAGATTTGCTAAAGTCTCTCCCGGCTCAATTCTTGTGGCCTTTGGAGAGAGTGCCAGCCACTTCTTCACTTTTGTTGCCCTAAAAGCAACTTTTAAGGCAGCCTGACTCAACCTTATTTCCACAGGAAAAGCAGAAATGTAGACATTTTGGTTTCACTGTCTTCTGGCAGTTCATCATGTGGCAATCCCCTTTTGGCTAGCAGTGAATGATACTCAATGTCCTGACCCCTACACTAGCTCTTGCTGGATTCTTCCTTTTGTTACAAATACTACATAAATGTGAAGTGCTTTCCAAATGCTACCTAAACCTGGGAGTCACAAAGAGAGAGGTGGCATCCCTCTACTTTAGGCCAGATCTACACTTAAATTTTACCAACATATGTATTGTCAGTTAAGGGTGTGGGTGGTGTTTTTTTGCACACAGTGTGCTGTCAAGCTCTAGTGCCTGTATGGTTTATTTTGCTCACTGAACTGGAATAAGCTATAACAGCAAAAGCACTTTAGTACTGCTATAATTGCAGCTGTTCTAGGGGAGTTTTGCCAGAATAGCTATACCAGCAAAATTTAAGTGTAGACATGAAGAGGTCACTGACAGCAAATCTGTGACAGAATGGGGATTGAAATTTAATTCTTGTGCTCTTAACTGCTGGATTATGCTGTCATAATTTGAAATTCTGCTGGGTATCAAACTGCACCACAGTGTCAAAGGGAGTATTTTGGCACTGTGACAATGAAGGGACTTGACAGGTGAGCCTGCACTTGGATAACTCTCTTGTCCACAAACACATGTACCCTTTTCCTTCACTGGCTCCCAGTCTCAAGGCTCTTTGCCCTAATCTTTTACTTTCCTGCCTCACCTCCAGTCTGGCTTTTGTATCTTCTGTATTTGAATTAAATGTCTTTTTCCTCCTCCATGCTGCCTGAGTTCCCTCAGTGAGGTCATTTAGGATATAGGCACCCTGCTCTCAGTTCTAGTGCCCAGGCCAGCCATTACAGGGAAATTCCAGATGCTTCTTTGAGTACTGTTCCTATGGTTGTTCCACTGTAGGTGTATATGCCTCCCCGTGCCTCAGACTGGAAACTAGGTAGCAGTGTCCATTTGGCCCATATATGTGCTCTCCTTGTCTTGCTCCCTGTCTCGAGGCTATCTAGCACTGTGCTGGCGAACTGCCCTCATTTCCTTCTTAACCACCCTTGGTCTGAAATGGAGCAATAAGTAGCATCTGACAGTCAATTAGCTTTAAACCTTGTTTTAATTTTTAGAATAGCTACTAGAGTTTCCATTATTAGTTTATTACTACTCCCTTCTCCTTTTTCCTTTTTAATACATAAAAATCTTTTTTGTTCTGACTTAGAAAACAGTTGCCTCCTTGTACTTTTTGATTTTGTTGTCCTCTCCCGTCTTAGGGAATGACCTCAAGAAGGGGTATGCCTGGCTCCCCCAGGTTCAAACGCTGCCTCTCTTATAGAGAGGCTATCCCAGTCAGCGACGGCCATTTATGCTGAATTCGCTGTTTCGGAGAGTCTCATGCATCACAGAAGTGTACCTTCTGTCAGAAATTAAAGACAAGCAAGAAAGAGCCGGGACCTGAAGCTTAAGCTCCTCATGATACAGAGTCCCCTGAGATTGGCCTCTGACCCTGATCCTGGGACTCCCCCGGAGCAACAATTCCTGACATGACCATCAGCGTCCATGGACATCAAACTATGGTGCAGTCAAAGAGGAAATATAAGGATTCCTCTCACAAGAGCTTGAAAGAGGGCTACAAGTCCACAGGCTGAACAGTTGACTAGGAAGAAGAGATCCCCAGAAAAGTCAGTGACCTTGATACCGATGGAGTTGTGGCATGGTACCCATAAGGTACTAGGTTTCTCTGGTACCCATACTACCTAAAGACCCGAGGAGCACAGCCTGCAGCATCAGTACCATCCGATTAAAAGGCAATAAAGACTGTAACACCTTTTCTAAAATGGCACTGCAAGAGACAAGGAAAGCTGCAATACCAAGCACTTAAAGGGAACCCTCTTCTGGATGGTCATCACACACAAGAGTCTTCAGTTACCAGACTCCCTCAACACTGACAAGCTAGGCAAGACAGACTCATCGGTATCAATTACCACCACGGTCCTGCAGGATTTTGTTTGTTTCTCTGTGTTGGTTTCAGGAGCACTGGCATCCCCTTACCGACTACATTTTGGTCTCTGGAATCCCCTACAGTACTGAAACACTCCCCAACAGTCTCTTTAACTGCTCCACCTTTATTGAGTGAAGAAGCAGAGAGCGAGGATGATGACAACTTATCTTTGGTCTCAATGCACAGCTCCCCAGAACAAGGTCAAGGGGCCATTCACCTATAGCCACGTGCAGAACCTCCAATACCAATAGTACAGTTGCGGAACATCCTAGGGTATCACCACCCATACCCTTTGCACCACCCCAGTGGCCATAGTGGGACCCATGGGCAGCTCATAAACACCAGTCCTCTAGGACCTCAAGGACCCATTGGGATAGAGGAAGACTATCTCCCTCAGCTTCCCTTGAATAAGCAGAGTTGTCGCAACACAAACTGCTGGACATCCTCCACATGTCCTCATCACGTATTGCACTCCCAATCAACAAGGCACCACTAGACCCAGCCAAGATCATCTGACTAACGATGGCCTCGAAAATGCCCACATGTAAAAGGGCAGACAAAAAATATTTTATGCCCTATAAAGATGTAGACTTTCTCTTTTTCTCACCCATTTCTGAATTTGCTTGTTGCAGGTACTGTAAATGAATGTGGAAGACAGCACCATGCTAGATCAACTCCCTATGACAAGGATTAGAAAATATTGGACCTATTTGGCAGAAATCATATTAGTCAGCAACACTGCAGTTCAGGATTACAAATTACCAGGACCTGGTGGCGAAATATAATCACATCAACTATGGAAAACTCAATGCCTTTATTGATCACCTCCCAAATTATCAGAGAGCAGTTCCAAGCCATCATCACTGAGGGCCAGTTTCTAGCAAGGACAGCACTACAAAGTGCATTAGATGCCACGGACTGTGGCTCCATATCAATGGCGGTAGTGAGGAGGAGAGCTTCCTGGCTTCGCCTTTCTGATTTACCAAGAGAAGTCCAAATCATAGTTGAGGACCTTCCATTCGAGGTATCCAAACTCTCTTTGCAGGGAAGACGGATTCTTCACTACACACACTGAAAGACTCAAGGGCCATATTCTGCTTCTTGGGGATTTACATAACTGCACAGAAAAGATGATACAGTAAATCGCAAATGTTACAAAGATCCTGGTGCAGTTCCCTCCACCTAGAGTCGTCATGAACCCCAGCGGAAGAGACATCGGCTTCAAAAACAAGACTGCAGCCGCCCAAAACTTGACCTGCACAGCCCTCAATATTGAAACATCAGTTTTGAGACATTGCTCAAGGCCCAGAGTTACCACTCCCACCATCAATTGCTGGAAAACTCAAACTATCTTCATACCTTCAGACGCTGCCTTGCTCTTTTTCAACAAAACTGGGGAAACATAACATCAGACAAGTAGGTACTGGAGATAATCTCCTATGGTTATCTAGTCCATTTTACCTCCTTCCCTTCCCTCCTACCCTTCTCCTTCCCTGCCACTCTTCAGGGACCTTTCTCACAAAAGTCTGTTATGTCAGAAAATAAATAATCTCCTGGACCTTAGTGCTATAGAACCAGTTCCCAATCAACACAGAGGGAAGGGTTTCTACTCCTAATACTTCCTGATACCAAAAAAAACCACCCAACCAGAAGATGATCCATTCTTAATCTAAGAGCACTAAAGAAATGCAAAAAGACACGAAGATTCAAGATGGTTACACTAACTGCAATAATTCCATCTCTAGACCAGAGAGATTAAGCATCTTGTTGGGCCAAGAACCACTTTCACATAGCGATTCAGCCATCCCACAGAAGTTGCTCAGGTTCACTTTTGGTTAGGACCGTTTTCAATTCAGTGTACTTCCAATTCGCCCTATCATCTAGACCCAGAGTATTCTCCAAGGTCCTATCAGTGCTAGCGGTCCACTTTCACAAATAGGAAATTATGATTTACCCATATATAAATGATTGCCTACTCAGGGCACAATCCTTCCAAGACACCCTATTGGCCACACAAAAAACTCTGGATGTATTCACACCGTTGGGACTACATCTGAACACACACACACATCGACTGACTCCAGTGCAACATCCAGAATTCATTAGAGCCTATCTTGATGCAGTGAAGGCCAAAGCATGCCTTCCACTACACAGGTTCAACACCCTTATCAGCTTGATTGACACCATTCAGACCAGCTCCCAGACCTCCGCTAGAAATTGCCTGCAAATACTTGAGCATTTTTGTGACTAGTCATGCAAGGCTTCACGTGCATTGTCTGCAGATATGGCTATAAATGGGATAAGCACCAAACAGATAGTCTCAACAAACTACTGTTGATGCCCTCAACAGTAAAAGGCTCTCAAATGGTGGAAGGATCTGCAAAATGTCTGCACAGGGGTCGCTTCACACAGCCACCTCCAACATTGATACTGACAACAGATGCATCTTTACTGGGCTTGGGAGTTCCCCTAGACAATCACACAGTTCAAGGCAAATGGTCCCCCCCCAGAATCAACACTACATATCAACCTATTGGAGCTCAGAGTAGTCTGGAACGCTTGTGCTCATTTCCTACCATTGATCAATGGCAAACATAAAAGTCATGACAGACAACATAGCATGTATGTTCTACATAAACCATCAGGGAGGAGCAAGTTCACCATCCCTTTGTGCAGAAGCAATGAAACTGTGGAATTGGTGCATTTGGCACAGCATCATTATATCAGAAGTTAACTGTCGGGTGCCGAATACCACAGTGGGCACCCTCAATAGAACATTTTCTCAGGAACACGAATGGGAAATGGACCTTGCTGTGGTCCTCCACAGCATGATTTGACATTGGAGTCCCAAAAATAGACTTATTTGCCATGGCCAAAACCTGGAAACGTTCCTAAAACTGCTCAAGAGCAAGGCTGGGGTATCACTTGTTAGAAGATGCCTTCCTCTTGCACTGGAACATAGGTCTCCTTTATGCCTTTCCTCCAGTTCTCTCATATTGAAGGTCCTGCTCAAGATAAGAAAGGAAAGAACAAAAGTTATTCTCATAGTTCCCATGTGGTCAATACAAACATGGTTCTTCGAGTGCTTGCTCATGTCCATTCCATGCTAGGTGTGCGTGCACCACGTGCACAATTGCTGGAGATATTTTCCCTCTAGTGGGATCCATAGGACCGGCCCTAGCACCCCCTGGAGATCTGCGTGCGCCTTCTCGGTTCCATCTTACCACCTGTGATGATTGCTTGGAATGATCTTGCTCTTGCAAGGCTTTCCTAGTGGTTTAGATTACACTACAGAATCTATGTAGAATCTGCTTGCATCCGAAGAAGTGGGTATTCACCCACGAAAGCTCATGCTGCAAAACATCTGTTAGTCTATAAGGTGCCACAGGATTCTTTGCTGCTTATGTAGTTTTTGTAGTTTAGCCTTTTAGTTATCAGTTAGTATTAGTGTATATAGTGGTCCTAGTCATCCAGGAACATTGCGTCAGGGACAAAGCATGCCCCGGTCCCCAGGCTTCAAACCATGTACCTCCTGCGACAAGCCTGTGCCAGTGAGTGACCTGCTTTCAAGCTGTCTAAAGTGCTTCAGGGAAGCTCACATTTAGGAGAAGTGCAAGATCAGCAGGAGCTTTAGACGGCGCACTCAGAAAGGTTCAAAGGGTGGTGTGATCCATCACAGCACTCACTGTTGCAGCACATCCCAAAGGAAAGCCCTCCATGTCCCCGCTGCAGTGGTCACCAACCCCCCCACCCCAGTACTGCCTGGGGGCGGAAGCAAGTATGGCTCTGCCATGGTCTCCAAAGGAAGAGTCCTCTTCAGAGTTTGAGGGGAATCCTTTGGCCCGACTTACACACCAGACTTAAATTCCAACTCCACAGCTGGTGCTTAGCCACTAGGCCATTGGCCGACACAGTGGCAATATTGGGACCTGTGGGGTTTTCCACCAGTAGTGGAACCTCCTTCCTCAGTGGTCATACTCAGTGGTGTCAATGAGATGAGCCAATTTCATCCTGACTGGCACTGGACCCCAACTCTGATACCAACCCCAGCACCAAGGTCACTGAAGTGGTCCCAATGGACGTGGTCAGGTGGAGGAGGAAGGAGATACCCCTCCTACAGTGCTAGCCTCTTCTTCATTGTCCCCGGTCAAGGCGGTTGCAGGTCCTAGTAACCCGCTTCCACCAGATGACTTCAGTGCCCATCAAGAGCTCCTGAAACGGGGCAGCGCAAACTTGGGGCTGATAGTCAGGGATATAAAGGAGTCCACGTACAGCCTGATACCCTGGCTGAAGCGGCTCCCTCCAGAGTGGCCCTGCCACTCTGAGGTGGTGTTCGGACCAGTCAGGGCACTATAGCAGATCCCTTCGTCTTGCCCCCTACCTCAAAAATGTAGAGAAGGAACTGCGGGTGATTTACCTGCACAGCACTTGATATCCTCAAGGCAAGGCAAGAGACAGGGAGAAGTGTGTGTGTGCAGGCCAAACAGGCATTGCTACCTAAAATCTCCAATCTCAGATGCAGGGATGTGGATACATCTACAGTGGAGCACGCATGGGAACACACATCTCGAAGAACCACAATTACTGCACAAGGTGAGGAACCCTTTCTTTGCCTGTGTAGCACGACACTAGAAAGTAATATACTCACTTGATCTGTGGAGCTGGCACATGCACTATTTGGTCAGCACTTGGCGCTTGCATGCTGAGTGAAACTGGAATCTTGGGAGATTTTTAGCTGCTAAAAACCTAAAGTTTCTGAGCATGCGTGAATTGCGATCCTCCTGCCCTGCCCCATCTCCCATCAGTGCCACCTATAATATATGCATTAACGTAGATCATGTCTAAAGAGTCACACCCTTGGAATCTTAACTCAAGGGCATGTATATAATTCTAGCTTTGATTTATTTTGAATTTTCATTTTGCAATAAAGTGGAGTGGGGGTTGCTTTACTTCACTCTTCATAAGTTGAGGAATTTTCTATTTCTTTAATGCTTTTTAGAATCCTAGAAGATTAGGGTTGGAAGAGACCTTAAGAGGTCATCTAGTCCAACTCCCTGCTCAAAGCAGGACCAACACCAACTAAATCATCCCAGCCAGGGCTTTGCAAAGGCAGGCCTTAAAAATCTCTAAGGATGGAGATTCTACCACTTCCTTAGGTAACCTATTCCAGTGCTTCACCACCATCTTAGTGAAATTGTGTTTCTTAATATCCAACCTAGGCCTCCCCCACTGCAACTTGAGGCCATTGTTCCTTGTTTTCTCATCTGCCACCACTGAGAACAGCCAAGCTCCATCCTCTTTGGAACCCCCCTTCAGGTAGTTGAAGCTGCTATCAAATCCCCCCTCACTCTTCTCATCTGCAGACTAAACAAGCCCAGTTCCCTCAGCCTCTCCTTGTAAGTCATTTGCCTCAGCCCCCTGATCATTTTCATTGCCCTCTGCAGGACTCTCTCCAATTTGTCCACTTTCTTTTTGTAATGGGGAGAGCCCAAAACTGGATGCAGTACTCCAGATGTCGCCTCACCAGTGCCAAATAGAGGGGAATAATCACTTCCCTTGATCTGCAATGCTCCTACTAATGCAGCCCAATATGCCATTAGCCTTCTTGGAAACAAGGGCACACTCATATTCAGCTTCTCATCCATTGTAATCCTCGGGTCCTTTTCTGCAGAACTGCTGCTTAGCCAGTCGGTCCCCAGCCTGTAGCGGTACATGGGATTCTTCTGTCGTAAGTGCAGGACTCTGCACTTGTCTTTGTTGAACCTCATCAGATTTTTTTTTGGGGGGCCCAATCCTCCAATTTGTCTAGGTCACTCTGGACCCTATCCCTACCTTCCAGCATATCTACCTCTCCCTCCAGCTTAGTGTCATCTGCAAACTTGCTGAGGGTGCAATCCATCCCATCATCCAGATCATTAATAAAGATGTTAAAGGGGCACTCCACTTGCTACTGGCTGCGAACTAGACATTGAGCCGTTGATCACTACCCGTTGAGCCTGACAATCTAGCTATCTTATAGTACACCTTATAGTCCATTCGTCCAATCCATACTTTTTTTAACTTGCTGGCAAGAATGCTGTCGGAGACCATATCAAAAGCTTTGCTAAAGTCAGGATATATCACATCCACTGCTTTCCCCATATCCACAGAACCAGTTCTCTCATCATAGAAGGCAATCAGGTTGGTCAGGCATGACTTGCCCTTGGTGAATCCATGTTGACTGTTCCTGATCACCTTCCTCTCCTCAAAGTGCTTCAAAATAGTTTCCTTGAGGACCTGCTCCATGATTTTTCCAGGGACCGAGGTGAGGCTGACCAGTCTGTAGTTCCCCAGGTTCTCCTTCTTCCCTTTTTTAAAGATGGGCACTATATTTGCCTTTTTCCAATTGTCAGGGACTTCCCCTGATCGCCACGAGTTTTCAAAGATAATGGCCAATGGCTCCGCAATCACATCAGCCAATTTCCTCAGCACCTTCGGATGCATTAGATCTGGAGCCATGGACTTGTCCAGCTTTTCTAAATAGTCCTCAACCTATTCTTTCACCACTGAGAGCTGCTCACCTTCTCCCCATACTGTGTTGCCCAGGACAGCAGTGTGGGAGCTGACCTTGTCTGTAGTATCAGAGGGGTAGCCATGTTAGTCTCTAGCCACAAAAACAACGAGGAGTCTGGTGGCACCTTAAAGAATAACAGGTGAATTTGGGCATTCACCTTGTCTGGGAAGACCAAGGCAAAAACATTGAGTACTTCATTTTTTTCCACATCATCCGTCGCTAGGTTGCCTCCTCGATTCATTAAGGGTCCCACACTGATCCTTTTTCCACTACATGCATCTGACGAAGTGGGTATTCACCCACGAAAGCTCATGCTCCAAAACGTCTGTTAGTCTATAAGGTGCCACAGGACTCTTAGTCTGGATCTGTAAAAGCAGCAAACACGGCTACCCTCTGATACTTGTATTAACGGTCAAACTCAATGAATGATGAACACTGAGCTATAGGAAGGTTTAAAATATTTGATTTTGCATGGGAAGTGTGCTCTGCCCAGCTCCCCCTAACCCTTCCCCACCCACAATGTACTACATACGTATTATTTCTATTGTACATTACTTTTTACACACATTCTAAATAGTCTTATCAACATTTTTGTTGCTCATATCCTTATTTAGCTCTTTACCACCCATGTCTGTGTGAATGCTTGATCAATGCGATGCACAGGGTGTTAAGTGTTCCTGACATAAACTACTCTCTAATTGTCTTTACATTTTGTTTGTTAATGTGCAGTTGCTTTTAGTTCATACTTTGCAGCATTCAGCAGAGCATTTGTTTTTAAGATTATTTTCTGTGAATACGAGGGAAAGTTTATGGTTCTGCATTACGTGTGTAATTTATACATTATTTTTAACAAGATTTTAAGATAGTGGTACATAGCTTCAATTTACACGTAGTTTGTTAGTCATACTGTACTCCACCTGTCACTAGGAAACTAAGCCTCTGACAAATTTGGCATCATCTGTCATGAGCATGTTTAATCGGCTTATTGTTTCCAATGTGTGGGGAAGCTAAACAAATTGAAGTCTCACTTTGCTGGGTCACTAAATGGACTTCCATGCTTTGAAAGGACATGAATAAAATTTATTTTTATTTAGGAGTTTCTGCAATGAAATTCTCTTGTTTTTGGCCATTCTGATGGCAAGATTTTTTTTTTATTTTTATTATCTGCTCCAAACAAAGTATCAGCCATTTAAATCTCAGCTTGATATGGGTATGTTCCAGTTAAACTGTGTAAATCAAAATAATTTATCTTAAAGGCTCTCCCTCTTTTACAAACTTGAAAGACTGTTTTGAGAGCCCTTTTAATAAAGGAGGAATAAATAACTTACCATAATTCCTGTTTATGGCTTGGTTGCCATATTAAAATAACCAGCTAAACTATGTTTACCATACTTACACCCCATTTAGTAAACGTAGGTTCCTATACGAATACCGATTGTTTCAGTGGAATAGTAGTGTTTTGAAATAAAATCTGATGAATTGTCATAACTTCACTGGTGTGTTCCTCAAGATCTGTCTAGTGTTTTAAAATCTGAATAAAAGGGTAGAAATTGTGGCAATCATATTGGCCTGTTAACCTGAGGATACATGCCCACTATCTGTTTACACTGGTTCTCTCACTTGAAACTTAGAAACTGTTATTGGATCCTTGGTTGCTCTCAGGTGACTTGGCCTTTTCCCATCTGTATTTGGGTAGAATCTTTTCTTTCTGGTGTGAACCTAAGCACAATCATTCATGCCTTTGTCATTTCCAGAATAAATTTACTGAATGTGGTTTAACCAAAAAACCTCTTTAAAGCTCTTTTGGTGAGACACTTGCACTTAATTTTGCAGGGAGCATGTTGCAGCTGTACTCTTAAAACTATACCTCACTATCAATCTATATGGAGTTTTTTATTTGGTTTTTGGGATTGGTTGTGGGAGGGTGTGTGAGAGAGAGAGAGCGTGAGGTTTTAGATCTGGTCTGAACACAAAATTGCACCAGTTGAACAAAGGTTTGATTTTTTTTATACATATTTAGTTAAACCTGTGCAACTTTGCATGGATAGGCTTTTAGGTTGGCTTAAACCTAGCTTATATTGGTTTAGCGTGTGCCAGAATGTATCCAAATTCTGTTTTCAGTGTGCTGCAGATTTTTGGATGAAAAATGCATTATAAACTGTCAAGAGAAAGCTGGAGATATTGATAGCTGGAGAGGAGGCAGTTGGCACTCTCATCATGTAGGAAGATGGTGTGGAAGTTTTGGTTTTGTTTTTCATGTGCAGGGCACATCACTAGAAGCTTTGGTCAGGGGAAGAATCTCCTCCCTATTCTTGAAAGGTGGGGGATTGTATTCCTCATTAGTCCCTCTCCAGTAGCCTTCACAACAGCACCTGGCCCCTCCACATCAAGTACTGCTAGATAACGATGATATCCTGATGTTCTGGCTAAAAGGGTCAACAGTAAAATAGTTAATATTGATATTTAAATTATTAGCATTAGGCTTTAGCATTGATACCTGATAAAGATGATTGGGGTTTCTGAGACTTTTTTTTTCACTTGAGGTTTTTTAGTGAAAAACATGGAAATTGTCATATTGGTGTAGAGCGATATCTTGTCTACGACACTGCTCAGTACCAGCTGCTTCAGAGGAAAAAACGGAGTGAGCAAGTGCAGCATAACCTGTCCTCAGGGAAAGCCTTCTTTTAGGCTTCGTAGGTTGGGTGCAAGCAATCAATGTGTTTTCAATGTGGCTAAATGTAAGTGTATACATCTAAGAACAAAGAATGTAGGCTGTACTTACAGGATGGGGGACTCATCTTGGGAAGATAGTGACTGAAAGAAAAAATTGGGGGCTCCTGGTGTATTATCAGCTGAACATAAGCTCTCAGTGCAATGCTCTGGCCAAAAGGGCTCATGTGATCCTTGGGTGTATAAATGGGAGTTTCAAGAAGGAATAAAGAGATTATTTTAATGTATATATTTGGCAACGGTGCAGCTGCTGATGGAATACAACATCCAGTTCCAGTATCAACAATTCAGGAAGGATGTTCATAAATTGGACAGGGTTCAGAGAAGAGCCATGAGAATGATTAAAGAATTAGAAAACCTGCCTTAGATTGAGTATTGTGAGTCTATCATTATATTTAGCGTAACAAAGAGAAGTTAGACTATAATCAAGTCACCCCTAAGTAGGTACATGGGGAACAAATATTTGATAATGTTCTCTTCAGTGTTTCCATATCTGTGGTTCTTTGAGAAGTTTTGGATCCCATGACCTGTCCTCCTTCCTTGCTACGCAGAGTCCTTTGGACTTAAAATTCTATACTGGTGAAGGAAGTTGGGCCTGCTCTGCCCCTTTATGCTGGTGGAAGGGGCAGTGCAAGGGAATGCAGGGTGCAACTGACCAGAAGAATTTTATCTTGTGTGCTTGGGGCGTATGCACACCTAGAGGAATGCATATGGGCAAAATATCTTGAATGGCCAGAGTTAAGGTACAGTACATAACAATTTTTGTAAAAACAAGTGATTTAAATCACCTTAATTTTAAATAGCTTAGTCCTGATTGGAGTTACATTGATGTTTACCAGAAATAGATTTTCAAACTGTTTAAAAATCCCTGCCATTTTAAATTGCTACGCTTTCATGTAATCATTTCACTAGTTCTTCAATCACATAGGCTTCCAGGGTAAATCAGATTTGAATTTCTAATTTTTTTTATTTTATTTTTTTAAGATGAGAATATGCTTTTTCAACCAAACTTTCTCTCAAATAATGGAAAACTCCCTAAACCTACCTTTCCGGCTTTCTTTATCACTGATGGCAAAAAAAATATTTATTTATTTTTGAGGTGCTTAAAAGTACAAAGGCCACTTCACACACAGATTCCTTGTGGTACTTATGCACGGCCGCCTCTTTACTAATGCCCTTTTTGTATTAACCCTTTACAATATGTTGTTAGAGAGACTAGGTGGGTGAGGTGATATCTTTTATTGTGCCAAATTCTGTTGGTGAAAGAGACAAGTTTTGAGCTTATAAAGATATCACCTCACCCACCTTGTATCGCTAATACCCTGGTACCAACATGGCTACAACAGCATTGTGTACAAGATGTTATGAAAGTCTAGGAAACCTCCATTGAAATATTAGGTTAGATATGTTTTACTATGAACTGCTTAAAATTTTTCAGCCCAGCTGGGTAACTTACATAATACCTCAGGAATCACTTTTCTCCCCATTTCATAAACTGAAAAACTTGTAGCAGTGCTCATCTTATAGGGACACTGGCATCATGGAATCGTAAAGCTTGCGTTCATTTGATCTTAGTTTATTTCAGTTACCACACATTTCTGCCCCTGACAAGTTTTAGTGATATTACAGGTCTGTAATACTCTTACTTTTAGGGAGGTCTGTTTGCATGCAAAAGCTTTTCTTTCTAATCAGCCTACTTTTGCGATCTAGTAATGCCATGAGCAGTTAATCTGGTAAAACGAAAAGAGCACTAAGGTGTCAATGGAATCTTTGTCTTCAGTTAGAAAGTCTAGGAAAAAAGGTGTGTAAAAGGCAGAAGTGATTCTTAACACGATGTTAAAAGAGTACTTTGGGAAGTTTGCCTGCATGTGGCAGTGTTTCTTAATGAACTCTCGAAAAGTAATAGAAGACTTCAGCTTGCAAAAACAGCTTAATTATTTTTACTACTTGATAACGGGGGGTTGGGTTTTGAGTTCTTTTTAAAATGTCTGATTTAGCCAACCAGTGGCTATTAATGCTAGGTTAGTAAGCATGTGTCACACTTTAAAAGTTAGAACTGATTTTACAAGCCTTACCATAAGTAACTTTGAATTTCAGCAGTGTAGTACGCCTTTGTCTATTAGCTTAAATGTTTGTTCTCCTGGGCACATTCAGTTCCAACATAAATGTAATATTATTTTGGCTTTAATAAACTGCTAGTGACAGATTCTCTAGTAGAAACCAGATTTCTGTAGTTACAGAAAACCAGAACATATCAAATTATATTACTATTAACTTGTTACGAAGCACTGGTTTTCTATATAAATAGAATTATTGCAGGACACTCATCTCAAATTTTGAGGAAGATCTTGTAAGGAAATTTGACTTAAAGGTTTCATTTCTTTAATTATTTACCTGTCTTATCCACCAGATTCAGTTCATAGGAATTAATGTAAAGCATAGATGAAACACAAATATTCATTTAGTTTTAATTAAATTTGTCAAATAAGACTTCTGGGTATTTGTTGCAAAATATGAATTCTACTAACAAGTTTACCGATTTTTTTTAGAAGCTTTTCCCATAGATCCTGAACTTCAGTCGTTACAGTCTTCTGTTCAATCAAACTGCAATTTATACAGCCCCGAGTATTATAGGATTCCTCATGTTAAAATAAATTTCTCAGTCTACAGTAGAATTGTAGCTTGCAGAATGTAAAATGACACTTTCTTATCTTTGTACTTTCTTCTTTATAGATGGAATTTGTGTGTGTTCTAGTACCGCACAAGTTTTCAGGGAAGACTTGAAAAGATTTGCAATGTCTTAATATTGATGTTAGTAATAAACTGGTGAAAATTGTGAATCACAATTTTAGCATAATCTCCATGCATACAGAAGTTATCCACATATAATTCAGTAGTACAGCTCAAACTGTTTGGAGTGAAGCTGTTCTAGCTTATCCTGTAGTGACCTTCCATCTTTAGCCTTCCAGCTTTAGTTTAACTTACGCATGCACTGACCTTTGCTATGGAAACGATACAGAAACACAAAAACAACTTGGCTGAGTTTCCTCCACAAAGCAGTGGGTGGTGTGTCACACTATACTGTTACCAGAGGAGGGTTTTTAGAGGTCAGTAGTGACAGTGTGCAGTAACTTGTTCATTATTTACAACATGCTGCTCATTACCCTGGGGGAGGGGGTATATGGAAATTTATTATAACAAGCTTACTTCTCTAGTATAAATATATATGCTTATATATGACTAGAACAGATGCTGACAAATGTCTTTTTTAATAACACCATGTGTAATATTACACTTCAGTCTCCCCTTCACTCAACCACCAGTTTAATTTACTGTCTCTTTGTAACAGACACGTGGTTGAGTCTCGGGCAGGCTCATTGGTATTAATGTCAGTAGTTTAATATAACTGAGGCTTCATCATGGTGACTGTACGGCACTTGCTAGTATGTTGTATAAAGCTTTGTCTACTGAATCTGTCAGTATTAAATTTAACAATGTGTCATTATTTGTGGGGGGTTTTCCTCCTGATGGCTTTTTTGGAGAAGGGTAAATAAAATAAATTCATTAATATTTAGTTACAAGGTTTTGGCTGTTAAGCAACATTACTGTACATAGGTTTATTTGCTTTAGTTTTCAAAATCTTTTCAGAACCCATTGTGACAGAACAGGAGATTATTGCTCAGCTACTTGTTAAATTTTTAAGGGAGTAAAATTTATGATTTTTAATTTTTTTACTAGAATAAAGAACACATTTTTTCATTCAGAGACATGTATTTTTTTTCCTTCAGAAGTTGTGGTAGTGAAATTTTAGTGCTGAATTGATGACTATGAATAGTGAAGTCCTCTATGTTCACAGAGCAGGTATTACAGGGATAGTGGCAGTGCACGCTTTGAACAGTGCCTCCCCTTTGAGCTCATGGGTACGACAATCCCCTTCCTAGGAGTTAAAAAGTGTAGTTAATATTCTTTGATCATTAATTCTTGGCATGGAGTGCATGTGGAAGGAGTCCAGCCTTCCCTTCCTTATGATACAGAAAGTGTTCAAGGGCTCTTACCTACACTGCATTACAGAGTATTTTTCTGCTGTTAGCAAACAGTTGAACACAACTGTGATTAATGAAATGGAGTGCTCCAGACCCCAGGCAAATTGACCACATATCCCAGGGTTGTTTTCTGTTCTCTGCAGATAGTCAATCCCATACTATTTTCAATTATTTGTTTGTACTGTGGCCAACACAGCAAGGCCTGTAAGCACTATGTAATATAAGTAAACTGTATCATACTGCATATACACAAAGGAAGATACTACCAAAGCTACAACCATTGAAGGCAGCTTCATCTTTGTCACTGCCTGGCGTTCCAATGCCCCACTTTGCAACCTTAACTTGCTTTAAAACAAACTATGTCAAAATTTGAGTTAAGGTTGAAAGTACAAATCAGTAACCTCATTGTAACCATATTTCTGAATTTTCTTGATTTCTGGGGAGGGATAATTACAGGGTTGTGTTAACTGTTTTTGTATCCTAACATGTTTAGAGGCCTTAAAAAGAAATCCAAACAACCTTAACTCTGCCCTATAATAATACCATGTAATAACCATATGTTTATGATTAAGGCATTTTATTCTTTCTGGATCCAAATTAACTTTTCATGGTGTTACTGCAGGACAGATTTAAAGTTGTTTGGGTGCCTTAAATTTGCATTTCTATACCTTCTTCTTCAAGTAGTGTCCCTATGCGTACTCCAGTGTAGGTGGTCTACACCCCCTGCACCTTTGACTGGAGATTTCTCATAGCAGCGTCCATTTGACCCGTACATGCATGTTAGTTAATCTCATGCCCTGTGCCATTGTTACTTAGCACTGCACAGCTGAACCACCCTTAGTTCCTGCTGAACCGCCTCAGCCTGAGATGAAGCTCTGGCAGTTGTCCTGTTGAGATTTTCTGAACTTTACCCTTATTTCTTTTCAATAGTTAGTTATATTACGATCAATTTCATTAGTTAGTGATAGTATAGCTGCTTCTGTGAAATTTTTTTTGCAGTTCACCAAATGAAGGAAGTTTCGCCTTAGGTAAAGATGAACTGACAATCAAAATAAGAGCTGGAGGCCAAGACCTTTGGGAAACCCTTGCTCAAAGGTTTAGCCGTTACTTGGAAATAGAGAAGATACCATCTAGCTGGAAGGAGTCCAACACCATTCTGCTGTACAAGAAGGGAGATCATGAAGATCTAAAGACCTATCGTCCAAAACGCCTGTCCTCACAGGTCTACAAGCTGTTCACCAAAATAACAAACCGACTCTGAGTATGGACAAGCAACAGCAGAGAGAGCAGGTAGGCTTTCAAAGGAATTTCAGCACAATGGACCATGTTTTCACTATCAACCAGCTATTGGAACGCTCTCGGACTACAAATTCTCTTTATACATTGCCTTCGTCAACTATGAAAAAGCATTTGACAGCCTAGAGATCAGTGCAGTGTTGAAAGCTCTTGCAGAGCAGGGGATTGACACAAACTATATCAAACGATGAAAGGAAGCATATTCTGACTGCACTAGAGAGAGAACTTTATTTGATTACCCCCCGCTTCACATCCCAATTAAGAAAGGTGTGAAACAAGGAGCCTGCCTTGAAATGGTAATGAGGCTGATTAATTGGAAGGGTGGAATCAAAGTCAGAGAGCAGTTAAACCATCTCAGATTCACGTACGATATTGTGTTGATCGCAGAAAATATTATCAAACTACAGAAAATGCTGTGAGAACTCAACACAAAAAGTAGCTAAGTCAAGCTGAAAATGAACCCCTCCAAAACAAAATTTATGCAGTTTGATATCCTGCCAAAAGCCCAAACAACAATATAGGCCTGGTCTACACTATGAGTTTATCTCGAATTTAGCAGGGTTAAACAGAATTTACCCTGCACCCTTCCACACAACGAAGCCCTTTATTTCGATATAAAGGGCTGTTAATATTGATATCTGTACTCCTCCTCAACGAGGGGAGTAGCACTGAAATCGGTATTGTCATTTTGAATTAGGGTTAGTGTGGCCGCAATTTGACGGTATTGGCTTCTGGGAGCTATCCCACAGTTCACCATTGTGACCGCTCTGGAAAGCAATCTGAACTCGGATGCACTGGCCAGGTAGACAGGAAAAGCCCCGCGAACTTTTGAATTTCATTTCCTGTTTGCCTAGCGTGGAGAGCTGATCAGCACAGGTGACCATGCAGTCCCAGAATCAAAAAAGAGCTCCAGCATGGACTGTATGGGAGATACTGGATCTGATCTCTGTATGGGGAGATGAATCTGTTCTATCAGAACTCCGTTCCAATAGACGAAATGCCAAAACATTTGAAAAAATCTCCAAAGCCATGATGGACAGAGGCTACAACAGGGACTCAACACAGTGCTGCGTGAAACTCAAGGAGCTGAGACAAGCATACTGGAAAGCAAAAGAATCAAATGGATGCTCACGGAGGTAGGGGCGACTGACGACTGTAACTATCCCACAGTTCCCGCACTCTCCGAAAACTATTTGAATTCTTGGCTGTGCTCCCAAAGCCTGAAGGGTCAAAAACATTGTCGCAGGTGGTTCAGGGTATATGTCGTCAGCCTGACCCCCACCCCCACCCCCCGTGAAAGCAAAGGGAAAAAAATTGTTTCTTGCCTTTTTTTCAATGTCACCGTATGTTTACTGGATGCTGCTGGCAGACGTGGTGCTGCAGCACTACACAGCAGCATCCCCTTCCCTTCCCTTGCCTTGCCTTGAGGATGGAAGATGGTACAGTAGGACTGGTATCCGTCGTCGTCATCCCGTGAGTGCTCCTGGCTGGCCTCGGTAAAAATGGGAATGACTCCAGGTCATTCTCTTCTTTAAGTTTTGTCTAATGGAGATTCAGTCCTGCCTGGAATATCATGGCAGCTGGAGGCTTCTGCCTCAGGCTGCTCTCACCAGTCAGCAGCACAACGCGGTCGCGCCTACCCCTTGCTACCAGGGCTCACAATCAGATACTTAGACCTCTACATTTTGCTGCAAATAAAAAAATGAAGCTGCCGTTTAGAACTGTCCCCCAACATATAGGTATCCTGGGACATTTTGTATTTTACCAGTGTCAACCAAAGGCCCACACACAAATGGAGATTCAGTCCTGCCTGTGTTTCTATCCTAGTGCTTGTCACAGATTCCCATTTTCAGCTATAGGCTGAGTAAGTGCAGAATGGCGGTTCACTCTACTTTGCTGTAAGCCAACCGCCCTCCCCTCCCCCCTTTGATCTCTGCTTGCAGAGGCAATAAAGTCAGTGTTTCTTATTCATGCATTCTTTATTACTTCATCTCACAAATGTGGGGATAACTACTACGGTAGCCCAGGAGGGGTGGGGGAGGAGGGAAACAATGGGTGTGGTTGTTGCAGGGGCACCCCCTAGAACGGCATGCAGCTCATCATGTCTGTGGGATGTCTGGGGCTCTGACCCGGAGCGGCCGTTTGCCTCTCTGGTTCTTTAGTAGGCTTGCCTGATATTCTAGGCAGGACTGACTCTCCATTAGACAAAACTTAAAGAAGAGAATGACCTGGGGAGTCATTCCCACTTTTGTCCATGCGCCCCTGACCGACCTCACCGAGGCCGGCCAGGAGCACCCATGACAGCAGCAGACGGTACAATAGAGCTGGTAACCGTCTTTGCTAACTTGCAAAGGCAAGGGGATGCTGCTGTGTAGCACTGCAGTACCGTATCTGCCAGCAACATCCAGTAGACAAACCGTGACAGTAAAAAAAAGGCTGAATGGGCTCCATGGTTGCCGTGCTATAGCGTCTGCCCGGGCAATCCAGGAAAAAGGGCTCAAAATGATTGTCAGCCGTTGCTTTCACGGAGGGAGGATTGACTGATGACATTTACCCATAACCACCCGCGACAAATTTTTGGCCCCATCAGGCATTGGGATCTCAACGCAGAATTCCAATGGGCAGGGGAGACTGCGGGAACTATGGGATAGCTACCCACAGTGCAATTCTCCGGAAGTCAACGTTAGCCTCGGTACATGGATGCACGCCGCCGAATTAATGTGCTTAGTGTGGCCGCGTGCCCTCAACTTTATACAATCTGTTTCCAAAAATCGGTTTCTGTAAAATCGGAATAATCTCGTAGTGTAGACATACCCTAAGGAGGAAAAAATAGAAGTTGAGCAATATGTCTATTTGGGCCAAGAAATTAACACGCACCACAATCTGGAAGGTGAGCTCTCGCAAGAAAGAAACCAGGTTGGTACACATTCAGTTCTATCTAGGATGTCCTCCAAGGGAAAACCAACAAGGCAACACGGGCCAGCCTCTTCAACTCAACAGTACTGCCAGCAATGTTGTACAGCAGCAAAACCTGGGCACTGACGAAGACAGAGGAGCAGCAACTGTCTGTCACGGAGAGGGCAATGGAAAGAAGAATTGTAGGAATTTCAGTCCACAATGAAGTGATCAGTCAGTAGTGTGGAGTGCAGAATGTTGTTGCGATGGTCCGGGCATATAGGGAGGATCGCTAACAATCGATGGACTGCAGCTGTCGCTGAGTTGTACCCAGGGGAACTGAAACAACCACTTGGCTCCAAAGTGATGGAAAGATTTTATCATGAAAAGACATGGCCACACATGGAGAAGGAAGGCCAGGTTATGAGAAGAATGGAAGACGTGTGATCAGCGCAATCTATACGAGGGCTGAAGGACAGATCAATCAAAGTGATTTGCCTGTCTGTTAGGTTAGTTACTGATCTAGGAAGAATTCCACCTCCAGAGTGTCTCAATCCAAAGGAAAGCTCCTTTCACCTAGTGCAGATTCCAGAATGTGAACTTGTTCTAGCCTGGGATTGCTGATATTATACCCTTCCTTTGTATGGGCTTTAAGAAGGACCCAGAGCCTTGATTACTTTTAAGCTAAATGTACTTTATTTCCAGACTCTGAAGTTTTTTCTTCTCGTTCATCTGTACTCAAATTCCTCAGAGCAGTTTCCTTGATTCATAGTGGTTTTATAAAGGCATTGTGCAAACTGTATCCAAGTTACCACATTCATTTCCAGACTTTGAAGATGGTTCTTTCTCAGGATGTAAATATTGGTTAAAGTTAACTGGTTAAATTATTAAAATTATATTGTTTAACCATTAACCAAAGTCACTCCGGCACTGGGCGGCAGGCTGGATTCCCGCTGGGGCTGTGGGACCGGGGCTGGGGCCGCTCCAGCCCTCCTGGCCTGCTGTGGTCGAGGCTGGGGTCCTGGACTAGTAGTAACAGTAACAAGTGGGCCTTCAGACCCAAAGGATGCCAGAGTATTTTTTTGGTTTTGTATGTTTCAAACTGGTAATGGATACAGGTTACATCTTATATCCTCTTCCAGTTTGCTTCCAACAGGGAGGTTAGTGACAATCTCTAATTCATCCATTACTGGCTCCTCCTCAGAGGACACTACCTTTGCTTTCAAAGGCTTGAAGTCAAGAAGCTTAAGGGTTGACCTTTTTTGTATTTTGGGATGGGATCTGGCTTGTCCTAAGATTCTAAAATGCAAAGTCCCACCTTCAGATCAAGGGTAACTCTTAGCCTGATATTGAAAATAGCTCATTCATCTTTGTTTGGTACTTCAGGTATCAGCTATCCAAGTCTGTTTTGGTTGTTGTCTTTCCCTTTGGACATCCCCCCCCCCCTTCATTGGGCTCCTGTGCTATCACCTGGCCCTTTTCTTTATGGGACTTATTCCAAAATAAGCCATTGTTCATAATTTAGTAGTACCCAACCGTTTAGGCACTGATTCCATAAGTCTTTTTAAGCTACTGGCCTTCTACAATAGTTAACATTCATTTCTGTTTTAATATATTTGTGCAACTTTGCATTCTGTATAAACTTAGGAATTATACTGTTAGCTGAATCTGTTACAATGTGACTAAAAAAAATTCATACTCCCAACTTTATTTATATGTGGTGTTTCTATATTTCAATGCCCCATTGTTCTTATACCTCTACTTCCTAAGTGTGTATTTAGGATTGTTACTGTTTGTGAGGAAATTTAAAATTTATTTCCCTAAAGAAGAAAATGTAATGAGGCAGCCAGCAAATAACAGCGATTGCTGCTAACTCTACGGCATTGCTGAGAACTCGTGCTCAAACAAGTTGTGTGTGAAGTAAATGGCTCTCTCAGTAAGAAATCTTCTTGACTTTATTTTTTCCATTTGATAGCCAAAGATCATGAGTTTTCAGGTGATGCAGGACACACACAAACTTTAGTCAGACTTCTGTATGGCATATTAATTTTTTTTTTCTTAACCTGGGGCTCTTTGTGAGGGTTCTTGATTTCTCCCCCCCCCCCTTGATTTAAAAACATGTTTCTGGTCCTTAACATTGTGTGGGGGAGACCTTGTGAGAATGTAAACTGAGTATAAACCCAGTGCAGTGATGCCGCCTTTAGACATCCTGAAGCAGTAGTTGTAAGAAGTGCAAACCACCCTTTTCTTTTTAGCAAAGGCCCTGTAGACTCTGCAGTTCTATAGAATTGATCCAGTATGCCAGAATTCAGCTTTTTTTCTTTGAGGAGTATCCCTGTGGATGCTCCACTTTAGGTGTCTTGACACCCGCTCTTGTAATCGGAGATTTGTGGAAGCAGTGCCTGGTTGGACCATGAACGCATCGTAGGCATCTTGTGCCGCTCTGAACGTTTATGTAGCGGTCCTCAGCCAACCATCCTCTTGTTCCTTCTCTACCGCCTTTGGCTTGAGTTAGAGCAATCAGCAGCACCTTCTCTTACCTCAGATAAGATTAATAGTAGATAGTTCATAGTTGTTCTTGATAGCATTACTTAGTTGTATTAGCTTCACTCTCCCCTTGCCCTAATATAATTTCTTTTATTTCTTCATTCAAAAAAAATTTTTTTTGCCTTTTACTTCCCCCTTCCACCTCGCCTCTTTGACAGGTACACAGCTATAGTCTGAAATAGGATTTATCCCTGTTTTTTTTTTTTTCCCTCTCTTTCTCTAAGACCAGGTTTCTCAGGAATGCCTGGCTCACCTGGCTTTAAACACTGCCTGACTTGCAGACTCTCCATACGGGTCTCTGACAGCCACACATAATGTTTCCAAGACACACATTACTCAAAAGTGCCCACCCTGCAGAAAGCTGGCAGCCAGGGCAAGAAAAGTCAGATCTCCAACTGAAGTTCCTCATGATGGAGGAATCCCTCCGGCCAGTCTCTGATCTTGCATCCAGGACACCTCCCTCACCAATGGTCACCAGTGGCAGCCTCTGACAGGGGTTCTGGTCCAACAACGGCCGTCAAGGAGCCTGTTCCAACAAAGGCTACCAAAAAGCAGTCCCCGCACCAAGAATTGCCTAAAAGAAACTATCTCCAACTGAAAAATCTGCCCTGGTACCGATGGCACCAGGAGTGCTGGACCGCGAGGCACTGGGAACATCCAGTACCAAGAGTTCCTGAAGAGCTAAAGACCCTATGCAGCCAAGCTCAAATGGGGGTTCACACAGTAAAGTGAAACCTTCCAGCTTGGCACCTATGGAGCTGCTGAAAACCTTTGCACTAAGCAGTACAGTGGTGCCACCTGCTATACCTATGCCACAGAGCTCTAAATCCTCAGCACTGGAGGGTGGAGATCATCACGGATCTACACAAACTCAACAAATTTGTAAGAACACAACATTTCAAAATGGTGACTCTAAGCACAATAATTCTGGCCCTAGAGAGGGAGATTGGGTCTCGGCCCTCAACCTCCAAGATGAATATTTTCATATTACCTTACACCGGCCACACAGAAGATTCCAGAGATTCACCCTAGGGAAACAGCATTCCAAGACCGAGTACTACCTTTCAGCAAGTCCGCTCTTTCTAGGATCTTCTCCAAAGTTCTTTCTATCATTGCAGCTCACCTCCGCAGACACGGAGTAATGATATTTCCATACTTAGACAACTGTCATAAGGGCACCAACACTGCAAGAAGCAATAAACGCCATCCAGAGCACAGTAACTCTTTTCACAAACCTAGGATTGCAGATAAATGTGCAAAAGTCCACATTGGTTCCTGTACAAAAGTTGGAATTCATAGGAGCCCGTCTCAACTGTCTAACAGCAATAGCAACACTACGCCAACAACTTCCTTACTCTAGTCAATCCAATTTCAACAGTGATAGACAGCCCACAGACATCCAATAGAATGTGTTAACATCTCTTGGGGAATATGTCAGCAACAAAGTTTGTTATCAAACATGCCGGACTCCACCTGAGATGCTTGCAGGCCTGGCTTCGAACAGTATATGTGCCTCACAGTCACTCTCTCAACAGACACCTCATAATGCCACACAGACTAAAAGACTCTCTAACATGGTGGACACAACCAAAGAACATCTGTCCAGGAGTCCCTTTCCAACAAAGAACTCCAACCATGACAGTCCCGACAGGCACTCCCCTAATAGGGTTGGGGGCACACCTACTCAACAATACGGTCCAAGACCGATGGTTCCCAGCACAGTCCAACCTGCATATAAACTTACTGGAGCGAAGGGTAGTCTGAAATGCACATGACCACTTTCTCCCTCTAAATAAGAACAATGCCATCGAGATCCTCATGGACAATATAGCATGCATGTTTTACATAAGCTGCCTAGAGGTAGAATGATCATACTACCTATGTACAGAGGTGATACGACTTTGGAATTGGTGCATCACCAACAACAGAGATATCTGCATCCTGTCTTCCAGGATGTCAAAATACAATAGCAGATGTCCTGAGCAGGGGCTTCTCACAAACTCATGAATGGGAGATGGATCCCAGAATTCTCAAGCCCATATTCAGACTATGGGGGTTCCCTACCATAGATCTATTTGAAACAGCTCAGAACACCAGGTGCCCACAATATTGCTCCAGGGTGGGATTGAGACACCACACCCTAGGTAATGCTCACCTCATAAAATGGGAGGCACCACTGATGTATGCATTTCCTCTGACTCCACTCCTAAGCAGAGTCATTCACAGAATCAAAAAGGACAAATCCACGGTCATTCTTATAGCACCTACATGGCCAGACAAACATGGTTCCCATACCTGCTTCAGATTGCAGTGAAACCGCCTTGAACCCTTCCCTTAGTACCTCACTAAGTACCTGGAGTACCTTCTATCTCAAGTTGTGGGACGCATCCGTCATCCCAACCTCGCAGTACTCCACCTCAAGGCCTGGTTACTCCATGGCTGACTGGGGTCAAGGAGGCCTGTTATGAGGAAGTAAGATACATTACTGAACAGTCGGAGACCAAGTACAAGAAAGACATATATCCATAAGTGGAAACGATTCTGCACCTGGTGCCATGATAAACAGCTCTTACCACAATAGTCTCCCCTACTGAGGATCCTGGGCTATATACTAGGACTTTAAAAATTGGGGCTATCCACAAGCTCCATCAGAGTATGCTTGGCTGCTGTTACCTCCTTCCACGACAAGGTGGATGGGGGTCACTGTATATGTTCACCCAACAATTAAACACTTCCTTAAAGGCACTGAAAACACTTCCCCCCCCCCCCCCCCCACCCCAATAAAAAAAACCCACACTCATGTGGGACCTCAACCTTGTTCTAAGCAGACTCATCAGAAAGCTGTTTGAACCCTTTGCAACCTGCTCTTTTTTGCACTTATCCATGAAGGTGGCTTTCCTCAATGCCATTACGTCTGCCAGACAAGTGAAAGAATTAGGTGCTCTAATGGAACACCCACCTTATTCTTTGAAGATAAAGTAATCCTATGACTGCATCCCAAGTTCCTCCCCAGTTACTTCCCCCTTTCATTTGAACCAACCCATTTTTTTACCTCTGTTTTATCCAAAGCCACATGCAGACTCGGGGAGGCAGGCCTCACTCCACACATTGGCTGTTCGCAGAGCATTAGCTTTCTACACTTTAAAAAAAAAAAAAAACTTTTAGAAAATCAGAGACTGTTTTGTTTCCATAACAGAGCATTTGAGGAGTCAAACCATCTCAAAACAGAGACTATCCAAATAGATATCAGGATGTATCCATTTGTGCTACCAAAACAACAATCTACAACCTCCAGTGGAAGTTCGCACACACTCCATCAGAGCACAGGCAATATCCTTGGCCTTTCTCAACAGTGTCACTATCACTGATATTTGCAGAGTAGCAACCCGGTGTTAACTTTGGGCTCACAGTGTTATCCACCGTCAATAACGCAACTCGGAAGTCTCTCCCCTCCACTGATGGACACTGCTCAATAGTCACCTAAAGTGGAGCACCCACAAGGACACTCCTCGAAGAAGAGAAGGTTATCCACCTTGTGCAGTAACTGAGGTTCTTTGAGAGATGGTTGTCACTGTGGATGCTCTACTACTTTTCCTCCTCACCTCTACTTCAGCGTTTCATGTAGATTCTCTGGGGTAGAGAAGGAACAGGGGGACAGTTGGCTGTGCACCGCTACGTAAACTTTCGGAATGGCTTGAGAGTCCTATGGCACGTGTGCAGTCCAACTGGGCACTGCTACCACAAATCTCCATTTACAAGCATAGGATGTCAAGACACCTGAAGTAGAGTACCCACATGGACAACAGTCTCAAAGAAACTCAGTTACTGCGCAAGGTGAGTAACCTTCTCTTTCCTCCAATGGAATTTGCCATTTTCCTGTAGCCAGTTACACAGCACTTTTTGTCTTCCTGCCAGACCTGCCTGCAATTGTGTCTCGCACTGTCTTCCCCACAAAGGGAAATTAAATTTACAATACATGCTTCCAGAACTCTTCCACACAGCCAGGTAGCAGCCAACCTTCCTTTCTTCCCTCTTTTGTGCATGAAGCCTAAGTTTTCTCTACGGCGGACTCTTACCAAAACACACGCCAGAATGCTTGACCGCTACTGTACTACTTTACAGGAGTAGTGATTACTGGCAGAGGATTATCAGGCATACATACTCCCATTACAAGGAAGCACTGAGACATTTGGAAACCAAGAAAGAAACCTATTGAATTCTTCATACAAAAGTTTATGGGTTTACAAAATCAGACTCTTATTAAATGTCAATTCTGTAAACATGGAAGTCCTCCAGGCACCATATTTTGTGTCGATATGAATAACGGCCTCATAATTGGTGAAACTGATTAGCACTCTGAGACACAAGATGTAATCTGACCACAGTTCAATTTGGGAACTGTAAATCCAATGGAATTTGTATATAGGTGCTAGGTCATGACCATCCTGTTTCTGCCATATTGCTAAATGGAGGAGAGGCTCTAGCTAAATGAGAGGAGGATTTTTTGTTGGATGGGGGAATGTTGTAGAAAAAAGCTGAGAACCACTACCATAAGGATTAAAATTTGTTTGAGGTAGTGCAATGCTATAATTCCTCCAGATTTTATGGTCTCTTTCTTAATTTAAACTTTGTTTAGAGTCTAGATCTTTTTCTGTTTTAAATATGGCTAACTCTTTAAATTCAGGTTCCTAATTTTTTCTGGCACTACAACAAAAGAATGGGATTGATCCTTGTGGTTACATTTTCAAAGAACACAAGTTTTGCTTATTACTGACGTAAAGCAGTAAATTTAACCTTTATAGAAAACACTTTTGTTTTTTTCCTAAATGTGGCAACCATATGCAACAAAAATTGGTTTTAACTTCTAAATTATTAGCTGTCATTGCAGTTGCAAATAGAAAGAAAGATACACAGGAAGAACATTTTCTGTGCTTGAAAACATACAATTGTCAACTTCCCTTCACAGTTAAATCTTTTATGCATATGTTTACTAATACATGTTGCACAATTAGATAAGTTAATGAAAATAAACTTCTTTATAATATTGAATCAATTTTTAAAAAATGAAATGTTAAGAACAGTGTGTGTCTGCTATAGAAGTTACGTAGGGAAAATAACAACATTCTGGCTTGTTGGAATAGCTTCAGTTATCTGAAATATCTAACTGTGCAAACCTTTAGTTTTAAGCTTCCAACTGTTTGTTTATGCGTTTTCTGCTATGGAAATAATAGGATAATTTTGACCATACTAATTCACAAGGGAGAATTTTATTTGCTTTTAAAATTCAAAAGTTGTAGAAACTCATTAATAAACTATTAAACTGAGGAAATGCCAAAATCATAATTTGCTGCTTACAAAAATATTAAGAAAATTCAAAATGAAATTAAGGAGCTTTAACTCCTCCCATTCGTTCTAAGGTTTGTCTACATGGGGACACTCAGGAAAATTAATCGAGATTAACCAAAGGTGTGAATTTAAAGTGGATTAGTTGCATACAGGTGTTTAATGTGGTTTATGCACTTATTCAGAATTGCAGAGGCCTTAATTTGACTTCGTTTATCTCATTTTGGAAATTAATTAAGGCTCATTTAATTCTGAATAAGAATGTCCACAAGGGGGTTTAATGCCATTTAACTAATCCACTTTTAATTCACACTTTTGGTTAATTTGGATTAATTTTCTAGAATGTGTCAATGTAGACAGGCCCTAACAAACTTCTTTGTAATATTTGTTCTCCTAATCTGTCCTGAGGGACAAGCAATTTACACATGGTTTGCTACTTGTAGAATTGTTTGTCATGCCACATCAGAGGCTGAAAAAGTTTCAAGGTCTGTGAATAAATATTAATAGCTTAATATTTTTCCTTTTTATAATTGTGTGTTTATATTATACAAATTAAAATGTAATTTGACTCAAAAATACAAACACCGTAAAATCCAGTTAAAGTTTTAGAATTGTATCTATTTTTTATCAGCTCATAGGCTACAGTGAGAAGCCAGTAAACCTACAGATGTTCATTGGAACAGCAGATGATCGCTACTTACGACCTCATGCATTCTACCAGGTGCATCGAATCACTGGGAAAACAGTTGCTACTGCTAGCCAAGAGATAATAATTGCCAGCACAAAAGTACTGGAAATTCCACTTCTTCCTGAAAATAATATGTCTGCCAGGTGTGTAGCAGCATTTTCCCCAAACTAGCAAGTTAATCATTTGTGTTTTCCTTTCAAAGCAATACAAGGTTGAAAATTAAGGTAACTTGACATAGCCTTAATTGCTTTGATGTTTAATTGTGTGCTATATGCAGTGTCCGGGGGGTTTTCCTGCTAGCAAGCTTTTAAAAAAAACAAAAAATGCTTTTTGCTACCTGTAGTTGGATTATTATCCCAACTTTTCTTCAGGCCTCTGTGCAAAATCTGAAATGGAATGATTATGTATTATTTTAATGAACAAAGGGGGAACCTGTCAGCCCATCTAAAATGCTACACCATGCTACTTAGAAGCCAAGTGAGCACCATAAATTGTTATTTCTTCTGAATCAAGTTCAGCATATATGCTGATTTGGCTAAACGTGTATAATTTCTCAGTATGAGTAAGAATACTTTTTTTTTTAATGTGGGGTTTTTAAAAGAAAAATGTGGACTACCATATAATGCAGCAACAGAGTTTACTTAGTTAAGGGTTTTAATATGTATAACTTTATTTGAAATTTTCCATAAAATGCCTTCTGTAGTCGTCCGTAGTTGTTGTCCCTTAATAGTGCTATGCAGTCTCTGTCACCCTATTATTTAGTTGACTACATAGCCGTTGTCCCAAATAAACAATAATTGCTATTTTGGAATTTCAGAAAGTGTTTTGTTAGGCCAGTTGGTTGCAGGTTTGGCCATTTTATGACACTGTTTCCCATGCAGAATTGTACATGGTTATCACTTCTGAGTCATTTGTTTCAAAAGTGTCACCAGGAAGGCACTACTGTAATACAAATAATTGATCTTTTACTTTTAAAAAGTCAAAAGGACAGGGGATGTAAGTTCCCAA
Organism: Mauremys reevesii; assembly: GCF_016161935.1. Lineage (NCBI taxonomy): Eukaryota > Metazoa > Chordata > Testudines > Geoemydidae > Mauremys > Mauremys reevesii. The sequence continues at coordinate 12,862,295 of NC_052638.1, read as the reverse complement.
AATATAACTTTACAGCTGAAATCCAGAGTTTCCTTTTTTGCCGTAATTTAAAGCATCGTAGTAGCAGCTATCCAAGTTAGTGGTACAGAGCAAAATTAAGAGTTATTTTTAGTTCTAGTTTAACAAGAGAGTTAAACTGAGACCTTTAGGATATGTTTTTGACCATTTAGTAATACTTGACTTCTTTTCCTCCCTCTGTCTTCTAACCCTTCTCCTCCCTTTATCCTCCAGTATTGATTGTGCAGGTATTCTGAAACTCCGCAATTCAGATATAGAGCTCCGTAAAGGAGAGACAGATATTGGAAGAAAGAATACCAGAGTGCGACTTGTGTTCCGTGTTCATATCCCACAGCCTAGTGGAAAAGTGTTGTCTCTACAGATTGCTTCCATACCTGTTGAATGCTGTAAGTTGTGTAACAATTAGTCTCTTACACACATTTAAAATCTCTTAATTACAGTTGCAATAGCTTTCTTTTCCATGTGTCAGTAGAATTTTAGGCAGAAGAATCCACTGGAATATTATGGCTGTGAAGTTATTTTTAAAACTGTGTGCATTTACTGTAAAACCTATATATTACTAACTGAAGATACTTAGAGAGTAGTTGGAACATTGTAGATTTAAATGTAAAATTGAAGTATTAAAATTTTCTTTAAAGCATTTCAGTATGCTAAATCATGTTAATAAAGAAATTTACGTAAAATATGTGGAAATTTGGGAAGAGCAAAATTTGTACTTAATGTGCTTTTTCATGTAAAAAGTAATAATGTTTCTACATAAGAGCATTAGTATTCATTTTGGGTTTTATGTAACATAATACTTTATAATTTAAAAGTCAAAGCATTTATTTTTGGAAAAAATGCTAATTAATGGTTTCAGTGGGCAGATTCTACATCTTTACTAGAGACTAAGGCCTGGTCTACACTGAGGGGTGGGGAGGGATCGATCTAAGTTACGCAACGTCAGCTACGTGAATAATGTAGCTGAAGTCGACGTACTTAGATCTACTTACCACAGTGTCTTCACTGCGGTAAGTCAATTGTTGATACTCCCCCCATCAACTCCACCTGCACCTCTCGCTCCGGTGGACTCCGCTTGGCCTCTCTCGCTCCAGTTCACGAGAGAGTGTTTGGCAGTTGATTTATCGCGTCTTCACTAGATGCGCTAAATTGACCGCTGCTGGATCAATTGCTCTGGAGGCAAGTGTAGACATGTCCTAAGTAGCAGTGTTTCTAATTCAGCAGTTCAAGTTCTTTGTGGTATTCATTTGTAAACTACAGGTGTGGGAATACCAAAATGGGTCATATAAAGAATCTTAAGTAGCTTTTGGTAATTATTTTGACCTTAAAATAATTCAGAAATATTTTAAACAGATTTCACTAAACTGAAAAGTGAATCCAATGTATGCGGTTAACCTATTGTGAAGTTTCATGATTGCTTACTATATCATCCCTCATTTAGTAATTTCAGTTTGACTCAAAATATGAAAGTAGTTAAACATTTTTTTCCTTTTTCAACCCTTTTTAAAAAATAGCTCAGCGATCTGCTCAAGAACTTCCTCAGATAGAAAAATACAGCATCAACAGTTGTTCCGTAAATGGAGGCCATGAAATGGTTATGACTGGATCTAATTTTCTTCCAGAATCAAAAATTATATTTCTTGAAAAAGGACAAGGTAAGTTTCCTTTTTTAGTTTTGAAAAGAACTGGAATTATGAATGTTTCAGTGGTAAATGTATTAAAACCTTTGCAAGTTGTAATCTCAAACTTCAGTTTGATCAGTGATCTGTGTTCTGTGGGTTAGCTGCTATAAATGAAAATAGTACAGTTGCTGCCTCAAGAAGATGATTACAAACCAACTGGTTCCTCACTGAAAACTTGGAACTGCTTATACATTGAATATATTATGCATTCCCCTTCTCTTGTGTTTTACTAGAAAAAAATTGTATGAAATATAACAGGGAACTATTTGACGTCTGTTCCAGTTATTTGTTCACCATTTGAGTCGTGTGTTGCCTGTGACTTAATTGCTGCTTAGGAATTAGCTGTTATCATGCTTTCAGGTGAGGAATTGTTGGGATTCCTTCAGAGAACTTTTCCATACGACTTAGCCAGAACACCTTGTCCAGTTCTGGGAGAATACTTCATCCAGTTTTTTGGGATCCAAAAAACTCAGTTTAACACCAGATTTTGTCACTCGGATTCCTTGATTTGGCATACAGCAAGCTGTGCTGAGTTGATCAGCCTTAAACGTAGCGGGTGGGTACAGGGCATTTCACACATCCAAGTTCTACAGAAAACTTCTTGCTTTATATATGTTTACACATTACATTGCATTTACTGTGCATTGCATCAAACATTTTACTTTGCAGGAACCATTCCCTGTGTAGCAGTGGACTTTATCCCCTGAGCCCTGAACCAACCAAACTGAACTCTGCCCTGTGAGGGTCATCCTATCATTATTACCCAGTCCGCTCATTTATTCATGCCCACGACTATCCATTACGTGTTTGTATGAGTGATGTACCCTCACTGCTTGCTGGCTGTACCTTGAACTCACCCACCGTATACCCCGCATTGGGGACATGACAGACTGTGTATATGTATATGCCGCCCAATACCAAAACGCTAACATCCCCCTACAACCTGTATGTTACCCCCAATGACACAATAACTGACGCCTCAAACACTTTATATCATTTATTTTTAAATATTCTCTAATAAACTTTAAATCTGCTCTATCCATGCATTGTCCGTACTCATCCTAGTCTTTACCTGATCTCTACATTCCTAACTTTCTTGTCCTTTGTTAGTAAATGGGTCCTTGGGTGTTCTCCCTCTTATCTTATCTTAGCTGGTTCAGACATTCTATCTTTTTAGCCTCCTGACCTGTTTACTTATCTTATTTAGTAGAAATGATCTGTTTTCAGCCTAAAGATCTGTTTACTACCCTAATTTTGTCCACTGAGAAATGAGGCCTCCCTCCATGTGTTAATTGGTCATGTCAGGCGAGACCTCCACTGCAGGAATAAACATCATGAACAAATTGGTAAATAGAGAATTTTGTGTTCATACAAGTTTGACAAACAATTAAGAGGCAGAGGATAAAAAAATAAAAATTTTGGTAACCATGAATGATGTCTACATAAAATATTTTTTCTCAAAGAGTACATAAGGCATCAATAGATCTTTAAAAATCTGGTTCATATGGCTTATCTGTTTAAAGGTAAGCATGTGCATTTGCATGTATATATGTGCATAAGTAAATACAATGCCAGATGTGTGCACAAATCAGATATTTGCAATATGTAAAAAGATAGATGCTGAATTTGCCACTTGCATACATACCCAAATTGTGCATGTATATTGGATATTTGCATGCATAAGGAGTCAAACAAATGTGTGAGTGCCTAAAAATCTGGTCTTGTATTTATAGTACATGTACACATCCTATTTATTCTCTTTCTCAAGATTTCAGCTAGTGTACAGACTAATAAAGATAATACTCCTGGGGGAATTCTGTGCCACTATGCAGAATTCATGTCCCCTGCAGATTTTTTTTTCTCCGCAAAAAATACATTCTGCTAGAGATGCACTGCAGTTACACGTTTTGCCCACTAGGGGCTGCTGTAGTACCAGAAGAGTGGGCAGTTGGCTCAGCCAGCCACAGGTAGAGAGGAGAGTGCCCTGCTCATAGGGCCGGGTGACGAGGCATGTAGGGTGACCAGATCACCCAGGTCAAATATCGGGACATTGGGGGGGGGGAGGAGAAACAGGGACAGAGGGGAAAAAATGGCGGCAGAGAAAAAAAAAAATCCCCCACCCCCGATTCCTCCTCCCTCCGCAAGCGCTGGAGGGAGGCCCGGGAGACTCAGGGGAGCGCGGGGCTGGGGTGAGTGTGAGTCTGGCCTGGCCCCAAGCAGGCAGGACTCGGGCGCGGTACCTGGAGGGAGAGTAGGGGGCGGCCTGCAGGGCCAGGCGGCGGCGGTTCTCCCCACCTGGGCAGCGGGACTTGGGAGCAGCCGCTGCTGCAGCTCCCACTGCCGCGGGGGGAGGAAGCGGCCGCTGGCCAAGCTTGGCGGCTGCGGCTCTAGCACCCATTAACCCCCCGAGCCCGGGCCTGCTGCGGGGGGCCTGCTGCGGGGACCCAGCGCGCACCCAGCCCCTGGCCAGTCGCGTCTGTGCTGGCTGCCCAGCTGGTGCAATCCCGCGGGCGGCCCCGGAGTGGGGGCAGCAGGCCCCAGTCCCCCCCATCCCGCTTGGGTCCCGCAGGAGAACGAATGGGGCTGGGCTGCCGATGCCTCCGCTGCGGGATTGCACCAGCCGGGCAGCCAGCCCAGACACGACTGGCCAGGGGCTGGGCGCAGCGTGCGCGCTGCTGGGTCCCTACAGCAGGCCCGGGCTCGGGGGGTTCTGGCCCGGGCGCCAAAGCCGCAGCCACTGAGCGCCACGTGCTTGGCCGCTTCCTCCCCCCGCGGCAGTGGGAGCTGCAGCAGCGGCTGCTCCTGAGTCCTGCTGCCCAGGTGGGGAGAACAACCGCCGCCTGGCCCCGCGGGCCGCCCCCCTACTCTCCCTTCAGGTACCGAGTCCTGCCTGCTCGGGGCCAGGCCAGACTCACACTCACCCCGGCCCCGCACTCCCCTGTGTCTCCTGGGCATGGCATGCTTGGCAAGAGGCGGGGATTTGGGGAGGGAGCCAATGGGGGAAGGAGGGTGCAGAGTCAGGGCGGGGGAGGGCGCGAGCCCTTCTGGGCTCCAGAGCCTTTGCTTGTTTGTCCAGTGTCCCGACCTAACATTGGTCGGGACGCGGGACAAACAGGCAAATATCGGGACAGTCCCGATAAAATCGGGACGTCTGGTCACCCTAGAGGCATGGGATATGGGGCGGGGGATGGAAAGAGTAAGGCACATGGGGCTGTTAGGGGATTACATAGACTGGAGTTCAGAAGGGCTAGTGGGTGGGGGGAGCAGACTGGGGCAGGAGCACAGAAGCTAGTGGGTTCACAGCATTGAGCTAGGAGCTGAATGGGATGCAGGAATGGGGGAGGGGAGTGCAGGGATGGATGTGAGGAGAAGGGGTAGCTGAATGGGGATGCAAGGACACATGGGGTGGGGCAGATGTGCCTGACTGAATGAGGGAGGCTAAGGGGTCAGCCAGGATCTGCATGGGGAAGGCTCCCTAACAGTCCCTCCCCACTCACCCCCAAAAAACCTGTTCCATATTTCTCCCACCCATGCCCAACAACCTTCCGGGTTCACACCCAGGTTTCCTCCCACCAATTACTTCCCTCTTCCTCAGCTCATCCATTACCCCAACTCATCCAAGCCTTTGCACTGCTTCTGAGGGGTGCAGTAAATATGTTTCTGTATTGTAGTTTAAAATGTTCTGTATTAATATGCTAGTAAGGAATCTATTTGTCAAAAACATTCAGGAAGTCTTTTTAGTTGTCTGTATTGTTACAGACCTACTTGCTGACAGGTATTTTGAAATAAATTACCAAAATAATTGAAACTGGTGTGATTATATTGTGTTGTTTTGACAAAACATATGCAGAACTTTAAAATATTTTGTGCAAAACTTTTTCAATTTTTTGGCACAGAATTCCCCCAGAAGTAAGTTGAGAACTGAAGGGCCAAAATTCTTGCCTTATCTTGTTAGTAAAGTCCATTCAAAGTGCTTAGGTTGCAAATGCAAATTAGTTTAATATACTTTTTATTAAAGCGTTTACTATTTTTCTTCACAAAACTCTAGTGCATTCATGTATTTTAGAAAAACTAAACTTCAAATTGCTCTCATACAATATATAATACAGTACTAACAAATTAACTTACAGTAGCTAGCAGATTCTTTAAGTTTAATAGTGGGAAATTTTGAAGGCCCTACTTCCTATAGGTTGGGTAAGAAGATTTGACTGAATAGTGTATTCAGCTGTATATTATTGAAGTAACTACCTGAAATGAAAGTTGCAATTTAAAACTTATCTAAAGAAAATGTTTCTGTTCTTCTTGTTTTAGTCCTGAAGCAGTTGTGTGTTAGGCATAATTGTAGCAGCTTTTTAGGAGGCTTACTTAGTTTTGCTAAACTTTTTCTGTTCTTCTTCTTCTTTGGTTTGAGCTTTTATCCTGGACCCTTTAATTCAAGGGAGGTTCAAGAGTTCTGGATAACTTGTTTTTATATTAGGGAGCAATCTTGCTGTACCTTCCCCGCTGCTTCTCCTCCTGTCTCCCCTTCTGCCCCTTCTCTCCCCCCCACCCCAAAAAAATAGGTAGCTTAAAACACTCATGTGCTCAGACATAGAAAAGGAACGCCTCTCTTTTTTAAAAATGTTTGACTGATTTGAAGAAAAAAATTACACAACCTACACAGTGAATACAGTATATATTTACATTTTTACAGGGACCCTAACAGCTTGAAATATCATCAACTAAAAAGTAGCTTCAGATACTACATCTATTCCTGAGTTCTAATACTGTTTGTGGTTTTACAAACTCATTTTCTTATTTTAAAAATATTTCATTCCACTCTTGCTGTGTTTCATACCCACACAAACATTCAGAATGACTGAATAGACGCTGGACCATGGAAAAAGAATGAGAATTCTTGGTGCTTGGGGCACTCACCAGGATGTGGGAGACCAGAGTTCAAGTCCCTGCTCCAATGACTACTCAATTACGTATACACAGTGAAACAGCTACAACAGGAGAGATTGAAAGACCCACACCAGAATATCTCATAGCCCAGCAGCTAAGGTTCTCTTCTGCGGTCAGGGAGACCCAAGTTAAAATCCCTGTTCCTTATCAGGCAGTGGGGGATTTGAACCCAGGCCTTCCATATTCCTGGGTAAGTGCCTTAATCAGTGGATTAAAAGTAATGAGGAGGTCACCACCATTATGGGCATTCTGGACTGCTCCTTTAGGTGATTGCTCCTCATTCTTCAGTTAATATGCAACTAGAATCAGATGTTTCTTGGCAGCTCAGCAAACTGAATTTTGCAACCAGTCAGGGCATAAGAACATAAACTAAATTCCGCCTCTCCGCCAACATGGATTTTGTGCCTTGTCTTCAATAGGCTGTCTGGGGAAAGATAAAAATCTAACTGTTGTACTGGGCTTAAATTTTCTCTAAATGCCCTGTAAAATAAAGTACGTGCCTCAAATCTGTGGTGGTATACACAAAACCAAACTGATAACTCAAAAAGTATTTTAATATCAACGGACTTGTAGGGTGGTACTTGACAAATCACCAGTTAAATTTCAATGGCCATGTGTTGTCAACTTCACCCTGCATGTCATTAACTTCCAGTAAACATCCTGCTTTGCTGGTGCTTAAATATTAGAGACCTGACAGGGACTTCATTAACTCACATGCCCTTCTTTTTCTTCTGCAGCAGTTCCATATCTATAATATATAGATCACATTTTACCAATTTTAATTTAAAAATACAGAATTAATTTGGGGAATAATGAAATGACAGTATAGTGCTAATATATTAAATAATCCTTTTATGTTAACAATTGTATATCTGATGGTGTAATTTCCAGAATAATAAAATCATTTCCCCTACCATTAGTGTAAAACTTTGTTTAGTTGGACAGACTTTCATTATTTTTTATCTGAAACTTGCAGTGGGTCTGACATAGGTCTAACTAAAAGATAAATCTGAACGTCTCAGTCATGATCTTGTATTTTGCAAGATATTACCATTGAAATAGAGCTGTTGCTAGATATTGGTAATTTCTCTCTCTTCAAAAGCTGATGTCTAAGTACACTTTTATAATTACAATCCTAACAAAGAAGTTGGCATCAGTGGTAGATCACATTAGTTAATTTTGACCTCAGCTATATATTAACAAATCTTTGTTACAGACAAAGCTGCTAAACACATAACATACCTGACATAGGACCACAAAAGCAAGGAAATATAATGCTAAATATATACCCTCTACTAATCCACACACACCACTTCACTACTACAACTAGCTACACCACAACCTTAATTCTGCTCCATAGGGATGCCATCTTTCTGTCACCATCATCACCACAAAACCCCCTCCCAGCACCAAATTACTAAATCAGACATCCACAACTAATAGTGTTTTGAGGGCAGAGTTTGATAAGATGGGTAGTGGAAAGCTAGCATCCATATGAATGCAAAGTTAAGGTTGTGGTTCATAGATAAGGACAGATGGGACCACTGTGATCATCTAACCTTCTGCATAACAAAGGGCGTAGAACTTTCCTGAATTAATTACTGTTTGAACTAGAGCATATATTTTAAAGAAGAATCTAATCTTGATTTTAAAAATTGCCAGGCATAGTGGAATCCACCAGACAATCTGCTTAATTGTTGCAGTGGTTAATTACACTTAAAAATGTTCACCTTATTTCCAGTCTGAACTTGTCTAGCTTCAACTTCCAGCCATTGGATCTTGTAATACCTTTGTCTAAGCTGAAGAGCCCATTACCAATTTCTTGTTCCCTATGTAGATACTCAGCCTGTGATCAAACTATCCCTTAACTTTCTATTTGCTAAACTAAATAGACTCAAAGAGCTCAGTAACAATAAGGCATGTTTCCTAATCCTGTAATCATTCTTGTTGCTCTTTGCTGAATCGTCACCACTTTATCAATGTTTTTCTTGAACTGTGGACCTCAAAACTGGATATAATATTCCAGTAACAGTTGTACCAATGCCACATACAGAGATATCTCCCTATACCCACAGAGATCCCCCTGTTTCTACATACCAGGATTCCATTAGCCCTTTTGACCACAGTGTCACACTGGAAGCTCATATTGAGATGATTACCCTCCAGCATTCCCAAATCATCTTCAGAGTCTCTGCTTGCCAGGATAGACTCCTTTGGTCTACATTCTTTGTTGTTCTTAAACTGATGGTCCCTATTGTATTCCAGAGGATTGCATTAGGACCATATTGTCAGTGAATGTTCATAACTCCTTACATACTATCCTTACATACATGGTGCAATGATTATGATGACCAGTATGACACAGGTTTTCAGTAGAGACCTTACTTGTATGTAGATGCCAGACCCAAGGAATCCCTGTAGTCCTTATACACCCCATGTTCTCTGCCAGTTGGCACCAAGAGGTCCCTGGGTCACAGTGCTCCAGCTGCCTCGGTTCCTTTCAGCCTACACTAGCTGATGGGTTAGAACCAAACTGGGGTAAACCCGGATCAGTCTTCAGTGTCTAGCTTAGATAACACTATTAGGATTTTTTAGTTTAGGGTCAAAACTTTCTTTGCTTCTGAGATGGTCGATCCAAAGACTAGTAAGACAGGCTTTAAGAGATGTGCTTCTTGCCCATCTGTCTTTCCAGCGTCCAGTGCACATACCAAATGCCTTGTCAGTCTAGAAGAGGGGTACTCTCCTTCAAATGCTCTACATTTATTCTAAGAACGAGAAAGACGTGGCAGAACACACTACAGGCAATTCTGCTACAGGAGACATTTGCAACAAAGCCTGTTGGATCTGAACTTTTGTATGGATCCAAGACATACCATAGACCAACCTCCACCTCAAATACATCAGAGGTTAAACTCTTCAGAGACGCATGCTTCTTGTCTGCTTCACGTCTGAGCTCAAAGACTGTGGCTCTGTCACAGTTCAGAGCAACTTAACCAGTATTCCCCCTTCCATGGGCAAGCAAGGGCACCCATTCTCAGGCTTCCAACTCCCCAGCCATCCTCTCTATGGGCAGAGACATGCACCTCTCTCCTTCATGATGGGGGTATTTTCAGGCTGTACTGTTCCCGGCCTATACTTCAAATTCTCCAGTAAAGTCAGATTGTCTAAGCAGGCCTACTCTGTTTTCTTCTCAAAGTCTGTAACATAATTTTCCACCACACAGCTCTTTCTAACCAAATATATATATTCTTAAGGTAAAATCATTACAGAGAAAAGATATTAAAAACAATAAAGAAACTACAGAGTCCTGCGGCACCTGATGAAGTGGGTATTCACTCACGAAAGCTCATGCTCCGATACTTCTGTTAGTCTATAAGGCGCCACTGGACTCTGTCGCTTTTTACAGATCCAGACTAACACGGCTACCCCTCTGATAATAAAGAAACTACATTCATGCAAATAAGCTTACCATAGATTACCTCCTGATTCGAACTAGGTGAAGAATCCTTCAGACCCCACCAAGGAGTTTTTCAGTGGTTACAAATTCATAACTGCCTTGGTTCAGAACTAGCACACCCATGAATCTGAGAATCACACTTTTTTCTCCAGTTCAGGCGTCTGGTTTTGTCCTTGTGTAACAGGTGATCAGCAGACAGTGAGTTTCTGCTCAGAGCGCAGCATCAAATTACACTGCTTGTATGATTGTAGTAACTTAGTTGCATATGTGTTGGCAAAAGTAGTCCTACCTTTTCACTGAAATGTAAAAAATACGACTTTTTAGTCTAATTTTGTTGTAGACACTGTTGAAGTCACTTGCTCCCTAATGCTTGTGTTTTAAGTATCCTATATGTACTATTGTTTTTAATTACATACTGGTATTTGTCCTATGGTGGTTTGTGCAATATGACACAAACTTAAAAGCAACCATTCAGCTTTCTACTAGTAGTGTATGACATCTATGAATAGTTGCATCTCTGGGTTTTTTTCCTTTTTTGTCTTCTACCAAAAGGTAATTAATGTGTGTGTACACATACTTGCTTCTGGAATTAGAAATATTAATTTAATTTTTATCACATAATGTAATAGGAGCTTTTACCTTTTAAACAAGTATCAGCATTGTTTTTTCATTAATGTATTTTTTATAAATATATTTAAACAGATTTTAATTGGTCCATGTAAATTAAGTAGAATGGGCCAGTATGTTAACACTAATACACATCAGTTAAGGATGTGACCATTAAATTTTACAACTTATTTTAATTTACTTGATATTTTAAAATCATAGTGGAAAACCTGAATTTTCTCCTCCTATTTAAAGAATATCAGTGTAAAGAACTATACATGCTCTTTGACTGTGGTGTCAACTCACAATATAATCTATGCAGAAATCCTTAGTGATATAGATTTGTTTGTAAAGAAAACTTTGATCAGATTACAATAAAGTAAAAAAAGAGCCTTGGATGTTTGCAACAGTAAGAACATTTAAGAATCTTAGAATCTGTTTACAATAACTGCAATATCTTCTTGTAACTGAACTTTAATATTTTGAATTGCATTCACTTTTATTCAGCGTATTTCAGAAAATACTTTTTCGCCTGAATTTCTTGTAAACTTAATTTCTCTCAACAGATGGACGACCTCAGTGGGAAGTAGAAGGGAAAATAATTAGGGAAAAGTGTCAAGGGGTGAGAAACTTATTTTTCTTTGTTTGTTTCTGTTTTTTAAGTAAGAAATTGGTCTTCATTGTCTCGTTTTTCAGTTTAGACTTTTGTAAAGTAAATGATTAATAGGACACATGAACAAGTTTTGAAGTTTACTTACTTCACCTGAAGACTTTTTTTCTAAATTGTCGTAACAATATAAAGCAGTTATTAGGTTGCTGCTTCCTAAGAAAATGAAATGGTAAACTTGTTTGAAAAACTAAAAGGAGAAATTTGGAATAACTGTTAAGGTGAGAAGTAATTTTGATTGCATTAGACTCCTGACAATTAGATGAGCGGTATGAAGTTTAGTGTCTGCTACCATGGCATTCATATGCTCATGAAGATAAATTATTACCTCACGTAAGTGTATTCTTAAATAAAAATGTAATATCTAGAATATGCAAAAATGTCTCCCACGTCACAGGTCTTAAATTATGTTTCTGCTTTACTGTTTAGAAGATGCATGAAGCAATAGCTTCATCCAACTAAAAATCCCTGTTTGAGTTAACATTGCAGTCAGTACTCATGCAGTGTTCTTTATTTAACAGGTGTATTTCATTTACATTTTATATGTAATGCTATCTTGTTTCAACTTTAATTTAGGCTAACATTGTTCTTGAAGTTCCTCCATACCATAACAAAACGATTACAGCTGCAGTCCAGGTGCAGTTTTATCTTTGCAATGGGAAGAGGAAAAAAAGCCAGTCTCAACGTTTTACTTATACACCAGGTACACACAGCTACTGCATCTTACTGCAAGCTAGTTAGTGTACAGTTTTTAAAAAAAATTACTAAAATTTAGTGTATTTCATAGATACCATACAAAATATGTTCCCTTTGAGTAGATGAGACTAATTTTTTCCAGTTTGTGAATTGCCAATTAAGAATTTGTCTAATTTCATAATAGAAACTTTAATCCAATGTAGTAGTGTGAAATAATATGAATAGGGTTAAGAATGTCTATTTTAGCAATTATATTTTTACAACTTTATTTAATTCTTTTATTCCTATAGCTTGTTAATTCACATGGAGTGTGAATTCTCAGTGGTCACTGTTTTTCATGATTCTGTTCGGTCTCCAGTTAGTGATACTGTGTGGTGAATTCCAGAAGTACAGTCACAGATGATAGAGGAATAGATCATCCCCCGTTTATACGACGCCAGTCTTTCTCTCAATAGTCAAAATACAACTTTGGAGTTCAGATGAGATAGAAAAAAAATGTACTCCATAGATATCTTGCAGTGTGGAGAGAGCTAGTCTTGGAACTTTGTAAGAATGGCATACTCTAGTTGATCTGACTTAGCAAGAGTGTTATTGGTATTGGGGAAAACCCTACTGCAGATATATAACACTTATTCTTTTTGGATGGCTTTCCAAGTGGACTTAAAGTTCCTAATAGTCTGTAAAGAGCAGTCAGGAGTTCATCAAGAACCAATGATAACTGTAAGTGTAAATTCCCTTCAGCATTGCTTCGTACACGCTGTTAATGTGAAATTGGAGGACTTGACATACACAAGTATATATCAGAAAACTAATGGATGCTCCTAACAGGCACTGTAGACTGACACCTGAATTATTATTTTATACCAAAAGTACACCAAAGTAATCATAAGGTGGCTCTTTACTGAAAAAACTACTCTTGAAATATTGGAATGAGTAATGGAACATACCAGCTTAAAATGTGTCCAAAATAAAAAGGAAGTGAAGTTATAACTGAAGCTACATTACGGCAACCCTTAACACCCACTTGAAGGGTTTCCTGTTTTCATTTTAACATGCATGCTGTAAGCCAGTAATTGATTGGTACAGGTGTTGGCAGGAAAAAGCTGTTGTGCTTATAAGTAAGCCCCTGTTACCCATGGCCTTTGGCTTAAAAAAGAAGCAGGGGGACTCAAATTATTGAAGAATGTGTGAACCTACAATTCTGTGACTGTTTTAGAAAGAACCCAGGAGCTGAAAGGAAATATGAAATAAGTCTATGTAGGCATGGTAATAAGCTAATTGTTGATTCCATTAAGGTCAACAATGACCTACTTAAGGGAACTTCTTTTGAGCTTCACCTCTTTCTTCTTGGAGCCTTTGCTCCATGATCTACATGGCCAATGAGGACTGTTTAGCCACGGATATCAACACCAAATCATGAGATGGCCTAATAGAGATAGTAGCAGTGCTGCCCTTTAAATTTAGCTCCCAGCAGCTCACCACCCATGTTAAAAGCACTGAAGACCATTTCATCAGATGTTCCGTCTGACATATTTGAATGCTTAGGGGACAGTGGTGTTGAAAAGCCTATTACTCAGTCAAACTAAAGGCCATTCTTCCTCTTTTCGTCAGGAATTTTGTAGGAACTTCACATACAGGACCCATTCAATTCAAAATGCCATATCCCCTCGATTTTTTTTCTTTCAAGAAAACTTCAAAGTATTATTGAATGTACCTAAAAAAAAAATTCCTTTGCAATAATGGGAAAAAGTTGCTAAATATCTTAACTGTTACTTAATTGAAAGAGCCTTTGTTTATTTGACTAATTTACAGCATGATATATATCCATAATATGTTAAGTAGTATTTCATAATTATCCATTCTTCCTCTCCCAAACTTCCACATAAATTCTCACCCCACACCCCTTCCATGTCCAGCAGTCTGTACTGTGGGCATTCCCCTTTACCCTGCTGGTTGAAGGCAGAGCAACATCAGATAGACCACATCTGATAGATCAAGGGTCTCCTTTTGGTAGCAGAGACTTTCAGGATAGAATTACCCCCCAAAAATGAATTTGATTAATTGGAGACTCCTAAAACAGGTTTTAAAGTGTCCCCCCCCCCCCAAAAGCCAGGGAATTAAGTGTCCACTGTCCTGTCCCCATCTCCTCCCCCCCCCCCCCCGCAAAAAAAAAAGCCAGGGAATTAAGTCACAGAGGTGGCACACAGGAGATCTCACAGGCAGATCCCATAAAGGTACCTTGCAGGGGCAGGTGGAGCAGTAGCAACTGCCACTACCATCACTGCTGCAACTGATTGTTACGCAGCAGCCTCTCCTCAGCTTCAGCAGATGAGCTGTTTAGGAATCCATTGGGGCCACCACTCCCTCAATAGAGGGTGCTCCTTGAAGTAATGAAGTGATTCTGCTTAAGACAGCTTATTTGCCCATGGAGCCGCCGTCTACAAAGAAAATGGTGGAGGAATACCCCTTCCTCACTTTTTACAGCTCCATCTTCAGTAGGACCCTTCTAAAGATTCCTCCACCTCAAGAATAGAGTGGAGACATTACCTAACCATAATTCCTCTCCCCCTGCCCCAAATTATTTTAAAGGCTAGAGGAAACTTCATATGGTGAAAACCAGTAGCTTGAACTTGCATGCTTTTTAAAAAAATCATCTTCCCTTTATCCCTGCAAGTTTCAAGTGCTCCTCTTTTCAGACTCTGGGCCAGAATCTCCCTGCCAAGCAAAGAGAGAGATGCATCTCCAGTCTGTGTTTCTAAAAGAACTAAAACCAAACATATCATACCTCTAAGGGCCATAAGGTTTAAAAAAAAAAAAGAGGACGCTAACAGAGTAAAGAAGAAGAGAAATTCTTTCTCCTCCTCATCCAGCTCAATTTCCCTGAAGGAAGAGGAATTATCTGGCTCGGCCCAAGTAGAACTTAGCAAATATTTGATCACATATTATGGATGTTGCTAACCAAATTGGAAAAGGTCCCTGAGACACTCCAGGAGCCACTAGTCTCATGGAAACCGAAGTGAGCCTCTCAGAAATACTTTCCACCAAAAGTTAAAGAGAGAATTGTTCCATTACATCCTGAGTTTGAAAAAGAAATCAAGACTGAGTAAGAGTTCCTTATCAAAGCCAAGAGTTTCAACAGACAAGTCAAAGGTTCTGTTCTTTACCCAAGAACAAGAGAAAGATTTGGTTGCTCTGCCAAAGGTGGAAGCTGAGATTCTGCCTTGCTCAAAGACATGAATTCCTTCAGAGGAAGAGGGGGGTTTTAACTAAAATTTTCAACAAAGGGGGAAAAATCCAGTCATGTCTGAGTCAAGATGATAAACTGAAAACTAGTTTGAACAGGATCTCAGTAGCAGCTGCTTTTGTTGCTGACATTTTAGTTCAGGCCTCTCCCACTGGGCTAGTGAGTGCTTCATGAATCTACAGAAAAATCCTGGTTGTCTTTAGTGTCCGTTTTCAGAGAAGGAGAGCATGCTCATTTATCCCTGCTTAGAGTGATCATCTCATCAGATCATCATCCCATCAGGTGGTGCTTGAGGATCTAGAAGAAACTGTAACCTGCTTACAGGTTTTTACCAGGTTTCAGGTGATCAGAGTGAAGAATCATCTCCAACTTCTGCATGTAGGAGTGATCCTGGATACCAAGGAGAGACAAAGTGTGTTTTTTGGAGGAGAGATCACAGTAGATACTCATTTAATTCACCAAGTGTTGTCTGGTCATCAGACATCCCTGAAAATTTGAATGCTATTCCTCAGCCAGATTTCATGTATGGGCACTCTTCAGTGGGTCAGATTTCATAGGATACTCTCAAAACGCCATACCAGGAAGAAATTGCAATCAATCAGAATGTTACCACTGTTCTAAAGTCATTCACTTCCTCGCTCTAGTCATGGACTCATCCTTTGAAATTCAAATGGGTATCTGATGTCAGAGCCAGGGAGACTCATGATCACTGCCGTTACCAGTCTTCGTGGATGGAGTGCACACCAAACTGAAGTGGCTATGAGGACATGGACTAATTTGGGAGAAGAATATAAGCTGACTATAGATAAGGGCCATCAGCATCATGTACTGTTCTTTGCAGACAACACCAACTGCACTGTGCACTGCACAAGGAATCAATTTATTTTCTGATTTGGTTAGAGTATGATCTTTCCTCTCATACCCATCCACATAAAGGGGAAGGGAGAGCTCAGGAGTAGCCTGACTGAGCAGGAGGGACCTGGACCTGGGAAAATGGAGTGTGAATCCTTCAGGATTTCAGGAGATGTCGGATTTAAGGTTCCAATCATAGATCTCTTTACCTTGAGGGAAAATAGGCAGTGAAGTTTTTTTGTGAGCAGATGAGAACCTGAAAAGAAAGCAGTTAATGCACCTATCTCAAAGGTCTCAAGTAATCCTTTATGCCTGTCCTCTCATATCATTGACAAGGCCAGTAAAATTATCCTTAAAAAAATGGCCCATAGTCATCATGATAGTCCTATACTAGCCATGCAGATGGCCATAGTTCTCTGACTTAGGTTGCAAATGAAACACCTTCTGAAATTATCAGCCTGGAAAGAAATCCTGAGCCAGAGACCAATCCACTACTCAAACTCAGCTCTGCTAAAAGTTAACATGCAAGATGGAAAGGGAGAATTGAAGTCTCTGGATCTCTGAGTTCAGGATACACTCTTAGAAGGAGACAGGTCTCTACCAGAGCAAGTGTTTTGAATTATAAGGAATCAACAAAGAGTTCTAATTATCATCATGTCAAAAGGTACATTAGAGTAGATACACATGGTAGTCCTCCAGTGATATATAGCTTTCCTTTCTGGAGCTTGAATTTAGTTCTAGGAGACTTAAAGCAACCATTTGAATCACTACACTCTGTTTTGGCCTACTTTCTCTCAAAGTGGATTTCTTAGAAGCAGTCACCTTGGTTAGGAGAGTATCCGAAGTCGGAGCATTGACTATGAAGCCACGTCTGTATATTCCATAAGAACAAAGTGATTCTTTGGATAGAGACATCATTTATTCCAAAAATTAACATTAATTTTTCACAGGTTGCCAGTGAGTTTGCCTTTCCTTCTCTAATCCTAAACATCCCAAGGAGATTGAAATAAAATGGCAGTCAGGATGACATTTAACATTTACCTCAAGGACATGGAACCTTATCAGAGGTCCACAGTATTTTTCATCTTATGTCATTCTTGAGTGAAAGGAAGAGCATCACTAAATCCTCCATTGCAAGATGGATTAAAGCATGTATTGCAGAAGTCTATAGAGCATGTAGAATGAATCTAACAGTCTGCATCCTGGGAGGTTCAGCAACCTCTTTGGGCAAAAAGGTCTAGTGCTTCATATGAAGAAACCTGTAAGTCAGCTATATGGATATCAGTGTGAACATTGGACATCAGCCTTGTAGTACTTTGTTATTCTTCCTCCGATGCAGCCTTTGGAAGAAGGCTACTGTAGAAAGAAGGTACTGCCCCAGCAGTAACCCAGAATCGGTCCTCATATACAGTAACTCCTCGCTTAAAGTCATCCCGGTTAACGTTGTTACATTGCTGATCAATTAGGGGACATGCTCGTTTAAAATTGTGCAATGCTCCCCTCTGACGTCGTTTGGCAGCCACCTGCTTTGTCCGTTGCTTGCAGGAAGAGCAGCCTGTTGCAGCTAGCTGGAGGGGGAACCACGGTGGACCGGCAGCCCCCCACTAGCTCCCCCATCAGCTCCCCCCTCCCCTAAGTTCCCTGTGCTACAGCCGCCCAGCAGGCCATCAGTCAGTTCAGCTGTCCCTCCCTCCCCTGCCATGTGCTGCACCCCGCTTACCCCTTCTCCATATAGAGCAGGGGAGGGGACATGGAGGGAGAGAGACATAAAGAGCTTGGGGCAGCAGCCGCTGTCTCAACTTCCTGATCCGCTTAAAAAGACAATGCTCTTAAGAGTGGGTCAGCTTACTTACAGGGGCAGTGTGCATCTCTCTCTCTCTCTCTCTCTCCTCCACACACAAGGAGTGTGTCTGTCTCTGTCTGCTATGCTGTCTCCCCTCCCTCCTGTTTGTGCTCTACATTAACAACAATGTGTTAACCCTTGAGGGCTCAGCCCAGTGCTAGTTCATCATTTAGCAGCAAGGCATTCTCTGGGAAATATCCCACCCTCTTCCACCCTTCAACTTCATCACCTCAACCAAGCTTCACAATCATCATAGCTGTGAACAGTATTGTTGGTTTAAAACACATACTGTGTGTATATCTATAAAATATATAGTTTTTTGTCTGGTGAAAAAAATTTCCCTGGAACCTAACACCCTCCCTCCCCCCATTTACATTAATTCTTATGGGGAAATTGGATTCATTTAACATTGTTTCGCTTAGTCGCATTTTTCAGGAACAGAACTACAATGTGAAGCGAGGAGTTACTGTACATAGTATGAATCCTCCTCCCAAACTAGGGATAAATGCTGCTTTGCACATCCCCGGACTATAGCCACAGGTGGGCCTGGGATAGGCCATGACCCCACCCAGTTAGCATCCAAGCCCACCTGAATATGAGCCTGCTTGAACCCCCTCTAACTCCTGTAACAACAGCAGCTGTGGTAGATGGCTCCAGGACCCTGGCAAGGACATGAGAGCCACCTCCTCCCTCCCATCATCTGTTCCAGATCAGTCAGTAACTGCCTCCCCCACCCAGTAGAGAGGCTGGGGCACACTACTAGAGAGAATATGGCTGCCCTGCAGAGACCTGTATGGCTTCCTGACAGTCCCCACACATGGGGAGCTGTGCAGCTGAGGCAGCAGGTGTTGAGTAGGACAGAGAAGAACGGGGGCTTTTGCTTCTGTGGTATTGGGAACAGCACATTACATAGCAGGTGATGGGGGCTGGATAGCAGGGATAGGAAATGGGGCTCAGCCAAGCTTTCTGGTCATTGCCTGTTCCCCATAATTGGGGCTCATCCAAACGTCCATTCCTAGCTAATCCTCTGCCACATTCCACTGTACAGACTGTCAGACTAGAGAGGGGAGGTAAATGGAAAACTGTCCTTCTTACCTGTGAATTTGCTGTCTTATACATTCCATGTTTCATATTCTGGAATACCCAGAAATGGTTTACTTCAGAACTGAAGTAGTTGGATCTCGCCTCTGGTTTCCAAGGTTAAAAGGGAAAATACATGTTTGTGTAAGAAGTATCTGTATATTTCCGAAGGCTCTGTTACAAGATTTGTTTGTTAATATTTGGTGGCATTAATGTATTTAGTTAGTATTTTCCAGCTTTGCAATATGTCATTATGGTGTATAATTGACAGTATAATTGGGTGTACAGTAGGGGATCTTCTGGCATAGTTAAATCACACCCTAGCCAACATAGCTGTGTTGGCAAAACTTTTACTTTTTAGATCTACGGAGGTATAATTTGGAGCCTCTGGTAATAGTTTCATAACCCTTTCCCCTGTATGTGTGGATTGGTGCTGAACTTCTTGTCAGAACCTTGTCAGTGAAGCTCACTGGTTGGCCCCTAGTGTCCTTTATTAACTCAGATCTACTGAGCTTAGGCCCCTGACCAGTAATAATACAGTAACACCCCACCTCCCCCCAAGCCAATAAAAAGCATAGGGCAGTAGTTCAGAAGATGGAGACCCTGGGGGTTACTGATGAGGAAATAGGGAGCTGAAGGAAAACACTGAGTAGATAAGAAAAGGGAAAATGTTTCAGGCATTGAGGCCAGCCAGCATGACAAGAAGCACAAATTCAAGAATGGAAGAGAAAAATTGAGTGAGACAAAAAGAATGATAAGGGGTGGGGAAAACAAGTTGAGTATATAAGAAACCCAACAGTAGTGGCATAGCATTTACACATAAGTGCTATGTAATTAAAGTATGTACTGAGTCGCATTATAGTGAAATAGAATTGTAAGGTATAATTTTGATTTTTATTCATTTTTCTAGTTTTAATGAAACAAGAGCACAGAGATGAAATGGATTTGACTGCTGTTCCATCTTTGTCCTTGCCTCATACTGGCAGCGTTCAGGGCCTGCACTCCATCCGAACTCAGCTGTCTTCAGCAGATCCAGGGCACCCGCACGATAGTTTACTGTCTACATCACCCAGGAGCCTTGTGTGCCCAGTTCAGCAACCGTATACATCCATGGTGACATCAGCAGTATCCCATCTGTCTCACATACAAGGTAGAAACATCAGTCCAGGTGATGAGTGTCATGTTTTGCCTTCTGTGGTTCACCAGTCTTTCCAAGTAACATCAACACCTCCTGTGAGGCCTTCCTACCAGCCTATGCAATCTAATGTTATGTACAATGGGCAACCTGGTCTTCCCATGAACTCTGCCTCCAGCCAAGGATTTGACGCTATTTCATTTCAACAAGATGCAGCTGTACCTCATTTGATAAATCTTAGCTGCCCACCTCTGCCACCAATGCAGTACCATTCTTCGAATCCTGGCTCAGTGACAACTTCATGTACAGTAGGGCATCCTTTGGCACATCCAGCTCATTCAGGACAGTCATCACCTCATCTGCAGTCAATGGGATACCACTGTCCAAATAGTGGGCAGAGTTCTCTCTCTTCTGCAATGAATCAACCCCTTGGGCAACCTTCCCCTCAGTTGCAGCAAGTCACATACCATTCTGCAAACCCAGGGTCT
Organism: Mauremys reevesii; assembly: GCF_016161935.1. NCBI lineage: Eukaryota > Metazoa > Chordata > Testudines > Geoemydidae > Mauremys > Mauremys reevesii. The sequence goes on along the minus strand of NC_052638.1, from coordinate 12,841,580 downwards.
GCTTCATCACCATCCCCAACAGCTTCTCATCCTTTGGTCCATTCGCCACTGTCAGGGCCAGCTTCTCCTCAGCTACAACCTATGCCGTACCAGTCTCCTAGCTCAGGACCTGCCTCATCCCCTCCCCCAACAGCTGTAAGTCACTCGGGACAACACTCCCCTCAAGAACATAGTCCTGGATTGGGAAGTCTTCATGCAGCTTCATCTTTAGTACATCACAGTGTATGCGAATCATCTCCATTTTCATCAGACGGGGTAGCTGTTAACATTAAGCCAGAACCTGAAGATCAAGAGTTGAATTTTCAAACAATTGGATTGCAAGACATCACGCTAGATGATGGTAAGTGGATATAACTTTTGATGGCTGGGATTTTGTAAGATACTGGTGACATTGGAGCAATAATGTAAGCAACATATTTTCAGAAGAACAGTCTCTCTTTTACAGGCATAGCTTCCATCCACAAACTTGCAGTCACATTTTTGTCCCCCCCCGTGCCTGTCGTATATGTACTGCACGTTAGGTGTAATTTCTGTAATTAGAGGAAGTAAGTGCTCTTTCTTTGATTTTCACCTACAATTGGTTTTATGAGCACAAAATCCCTTCTAAAAATTTACCCTTTACCATTCAGGAACATTATACATTCATCCTTCTACATGAGGAATTAGTTTTAAAACACTTCTATTTGTAACTTGTTGATTTGATGCTACTGTGTCCTTTTGTTACTTAGAGTTACTTAAATGTAATTTGGAGCCTTTGACTAATATCTTGAAATTCAAACTCCGGAAGAATACAATTCTAACCCTTAGTGGTGTCAACGCTTTATTCGTCCACCATTTGCAATAGGCTAGATGCTGAGAGAAATCAAACTTTAGGTTCATTTGCTAAGCATGTGGCAGTCGTTTATAGTGTGACACGGACTAGGTAAAAATGCCCCAGTTTAGATGGACAAACCTAATGCCCAGATCAGTTCTGTTTGAAACTAAAATGTTATCTAAATTTCAGGACTACCTTGAAATCTGATAGGCATTTGAGCTTGGGCTGGAGCCCGGGTTCTGGGTCTCTGTAATATGGGGAAGGTCCCATAGCCTGGGCTCCAGCCTGAACCCAAATGTCTACACTGCAGTTTTTTATAGCCGTCCATCCCCAGCCAAGTCAGCTGACAGAGGCCAATTGTGGGTGTTTTACTGCAATGTAGAAATACCCTCAAAGGCTAGAAGCTTTTTTAAATGAAACCTTAAATTCTACGAAAGTTGATCAGTAAACCCACCACTTGCCATGGGACATTCACTACACACCGGCTGGCAAGGGGTGCATGGATTTGACACGCCTAGCAGTAGAACCTAGTTAATCTAATAATTAATCCAGACAAAAACAGTATGCTCCACATCTCAAAGATTTAATAGAACGTACTGGTGAAGTCTGCCTTAATTATTTTTTATAAACTATAAATAGTACATGAAGGTGATACTTAACTAGTACTAATTATAACTGCCCAATTATCTAACCATCTTAATTTATCAGCTAATTATTTTCAAGAATTGTTAGGTTGCAAGCTGCCTCCAAGTAATTCATGAAAATCAGTGAGTCTGCTACGTATCGTTTTTTGGTATTTGTGTAACTTTAGTTTTTTAAAAAACATTAACGTACTAAAACTATGGTTATGTAATATTTTTTATTGCCTAGAAAACAGTTCTCTAACAGATTGCTCTTAGAGACACTAGAGTCTTAAAATTTATTTTAAAAAAATTAGTACTAGTGAAAGGTATGAGGAACTAGATCCACAATTTGCCTCTTGAACAGCAAAAGTCCAACATTTAGACGCTATTGACGTTCTCAAAATCCTGCTCAGTTGCTGTCTAACCCTGTAGATAGCTATGTTTCCATTGGTAGGTTTGAGCAGAGCTACCTATGTCCTGATACTATTCCACCACAAACAGCAACAGTGACTTTTTTGTGAACTTACTAATTTGCCATTATATTTCAAACTCAAATTTTCAGGTTGTTTCTGTTCCATAAAGCATGACTTGTTTTGCACTAAAATTTTCTGTGCTGTTTCAGTTGAAGAAAACAGAATTTTAACTTGCCATGAAGTTGAACCTTGGTGAAAACAAGGGCTTCTGACATGGCTTGTGAAAAAGTTCAGTTCAAAAATACGCAACCATTAGGAAAATTGCATTGTGCATCTGTCTGACACAAGCATGCATCAAGTTCAGTCTTTGAAATACAGTTACTGAAAGCAGTCGCTGGAATTAACATAATAAATTCACATAAGAACTTTCCAAGAGTACAACTGACCTTATCTCCAGACATCAAGAAGTCTTGGTTCAAAGGTAACACATGGAATGAAATCAACAAGTTGAAAAAGCATTGTTTCTGGTAAAAGGGACCTATGCCTGATTCCTGCTCTCCAATTTGTATCTGAAGCTGGTTCAGCTCTTAAGGAGGTTGTTCTTGAAGGCCTAGATTGCAGAAGCCGATTTTGCAAGTAATGTAGTCAACCAGTAAGAATATCTTCCTTACCCTCTGCCAGAAGTCAGATGTCTGATTTATATGTGGTGACAAAACTTGACTTTTTTGAACTTTCTTCTATGGCAAATTCACCCTGTTAAATTCTATGTTCTTGCAAGTGGAAAAATCCCCATTTAGCTCTCCCACTACAGGGGGCTACTTTAAGCATAATTGACTAAGCACGTCTGCAAAATGTTACATTTAGCTCTGGAAGTCTGTCACTTAGAAGACCACTGCTTTCCTTAGGGTTCATCTGTGCTTTAAAGTTTTGCCACTTCAACAGTGCCAGCATAGTTAAAACAGAAAAACTCCTCAAGTGTAGATACAGTTACACAGCTATAAACGTACTTATGCAGATATGGTTATTCTGGTCAGGGTATAATAAATTATACTGCTATAAGGCACCTGTAGAACTGCATCCATGCATGGTCTTTTACTGATAGCTGAGTTGGCAAAAAATCACACCCCTAAACTACATAGTTATATTGGAAAATGTCCACTGTAGACCAGCCCTAAGTGTGAGAGATGCTCCAGAATACAGCAATTTGTGATATATTGGAACATTTCTAAACATCTCAAGAAGCCTTGTCATATTCTCCATTCCAAGCAGTTGAAGGGGTTGAGGATCTCTGATCTGATGGCAGAGGCCCAGGAAATTGGGAGTTATCTCCCCAAGATGGGATTACTTATGATTATTTAGCATACATCACAGGCCTAGAGTCACAATCTAGGGCTGCTTGTGCTCTGTTTGGTCATGCTGTGTAGTCTAAAATGCTTGCCTATGATCAGTTCAGAAGGATGTCCTCTAAAACTGATTGCTATCCCTTACCCTAGGGCAGGTAGACTTGGGGTTGCCTCCTCCACTTGGCTCTGTGGGACCCTCTTCTCTTAAAGGCAGGCCCTTCCTCTTCAAGTGTCCAGACACTGCATATGGGATACTGTCTTAGTTTCCCTTTTTTCCCCACCTGGGCCTGAGGTTCTCACGTTTCTGAATGTGGATCTGACCCCTCATTCTTAGCATATTGGTACCTACCACTTCTCCTCTCACCATCTCCTTCAGAACTTGCTCTCTCCACTGGGACTCTCAGAATTCCCTTGCTGCCTAAAGGAAAGACTTCCCAGTTTGTCTGAGGAAGGCTAAAGAAATGCAGGCTAAAATGCTTCCTCTGTGGAGGAAGACCTGAGGTAGACCTCTGTGTTCTTGATTTTCTCCAGATAACAGCAGGCTTTGTTAATTTTCAAAGGGTGAATGTTCACTCAGTAAAGTTCAGTCCTCCCTTTTTCTCTTGGTTAATAAACAGGTTTACAGTTGTTATATTAATGCCTTTTCATCCTCTTCCCTTCTGTCACCCCATACTACCTACACACACATCTAAAATGGAAAGAGCTCTGTTTCCAGAAACAGTTCTTGGAGCTACTGCAGAGAATTTCAGAAAAATCCATCAACCTTAATGACTTAAATCTTCTTTTGGAGCAGACTACAAAGCTTTCATAGCGCATAACCATAGATACTACAATGGCCAGTTTTGTAGAAGAGGTTCAGGAGCATTTAAGCTGAAATGAATAGTGGTGTGGCAATGAAAATTGTGGCATTTGATATTGTAAACTAGCTCTTCTATTTCATATGCTTTTTAGATTTACAAACTAAAGTGGTTGGTTTTACAATTGTTTGGAAAAATGATATATTTAAATGTCACAGATATTGACTCACTTTAGGTTTGTAGCTTTATGCTTAGGATACTGTAGTGTCCCAAAACCTGAAAACCATTAAATTAATGTTGATGAACTTGTCCTGAAAATAATTAACAAAAGGCTGCTGTTCACCTTTGAACTGATCTAAGCATCTCTATAATCCCATTCACCTTTTAGCTCCCCTGAAATCCAGACAATCAGCTTTGCCATTTGTGAATCTGCATTCCACTATGCTGATGACTTCACACCCATCATGCATAAGCAAGCCTAAGAGGGGTGACAAATTGGGTTAACAGTTGATTTTTTTTTCCATATTGTGCAATTTTGCAAAAAGCTTCCATTTAGAGTATATATCCCAAAGGGTAAAAATAGTATGTGGGAGGGGGGGGACACCACTTGCACACTGTACTGTCTATAGCAGACTTTCATGGTAGATGTGGTGTCGCAGATTGGAATCTGGCAACCTGCATTTCAAAGAACTTCAAATTCATTTATTTTCTTTAAATTCTGTTGTGTATATATCTTTGCAATCAAAAATGCATTGAATATAAGAAGGAATTTAAATGTTGAATTACGATTTATATTACAAACAACTACTAACAGAGCTAGAAGAAGCTTCACTTAAATTTTACCTTTTGGAAGATGTGGTAGTTTCAAAGCCAACTCTATTGGGTACCATTCTAAATAGGGAATGGCTGTGTGTTCCTGAAGACCAGTGGTGTTCCAGTTTTAAACATTTGTGCACACTGGCCATCTCAGAACCATTGGTCATCTGAGCTGGTGAAACTGACAGCAGGCTGTGTAAGTACAAGTGGTTCTCAAGGTCTCTCAGTTGACATCCTTTTCTTCCCATTGACTCAAACCACCCTTTTCCCTACACAGCGTGTGAGATCCTTCAGATGGAGACAGAGGGATGGAGATTGCTTGGCTGAAGACAGTAGGATTCAGCATTTGATTTAGTCTTTGCCCTATACATCCATCACCCTCTGACACAGTCCCCTGTGTGCTCTTGCCCCAGGACAGGTGACCCAGATTTTCATCTTGAAAATCTGGTCATTCTTGTTCAGAATGTTTGCAGCAGTGAGTTAAGTTGAGGTCTGCAGCTTCTTTTATTTATTTATTTATTTATTTATTTATTTAAATTCTGTTAACTTGTAGCAAATTATTAACTTTTGTGGCTTTCTAGTTTACAACTGTGTGTCAAATTTTAGTTTATAAAATGTAATACTCTTTTAGATCATCTGAAACTTAAGCTATTGAGTATTTCTACTTCTGAGTGTGCATTATGTAAATTTCATTTGTTTTTGTGGATTTGGGTAATGTATATAATTGTTAATCATTTTTAGGAGGTTCTATTAACCATGGGTTGTGTTTAGTATCAGATTATGATAACCTTTTCGTTAATCCCCTTTCACTTCCTTATGTGTTGTATCCTCGTTGCATAAAGGTGGAGATTAGAAAACAGATGTGGATTTTCTAGAAATCATAACTAGATCTCCTCTAACAATTTTCTGTGCATAAAATGTGTAAGCTCCTTTGTAAGATACAGTCCATATCTAGAGTTAAACTTTTTACCCTAATTCAGTTTCCTGTAACAGTATTGTGATCAATAATTTATCATCTTTTAGGGTTCAGTTGTGTGAAAGCACTGATGATGATTCAGATCCTTTGCTAGCTGGTCTAGGGATCAATACTGTTATCTAGAGAAGCTGTTCACCAGCTTTCACAGACTGAGTCTATAGTAACTTTCACAGAATTGCAATAGTAAGAGCAAGATAATTTGAATGTATTGAAAAGTGAACACTATATATAAAAATTAAAATACAATACATAGCAAAGTAGTAGTATATGTAGTACATTTAAACTAGGCTGTTACAAAGTGTCATGAATGCTGAAGTAAGAAATCTAATACTTGAAAATCCTACTTAAGAAATTAGGGACAAAACCGGCCTCCTTTGGACTAGTGTTCTATAAACTGTCTTCGGATTTTGTGAAACATACAGTAAGGCTCTGTACTTTGCAGCCCATTGGGCCTAAGCTTTGTTGCAGGACTTCAGTTTCTGTTGTACACAGAGGCTGGTTTTACAGTATCTTACTATAACAGGAAAATATTCAAAAATGAGGTTCTTTACTGACTATACTGTACTTGCATTGTTGATTTCATTTTTTTTAATTGTGTTGGAATATTTCCTTTCATCTCATTTTGCTGCCTAAATTGGCATACTTCAAAAAAAAAAACTGGGGTGTTTTGCAATAAAATAGAGTGCTATACCCTTTCCTGATTGCTTTCTGGTAAGTACAATGGGCGATATCAGGGGTTGGAAGTGGGTCAGCGTTAGCAGCTGGCATATGCTGGAATGAAGATGAAGGGGGAGCCTGATTTCAAATTGGGAAGCCAATATTAGCCAGCAAGAGGTGGAGTGAGAGAGAGGCCAGATAAATGCTGTTACAATTTGTGTCTATCACTTTTTGTTGAGGGTACAGGACCTTGTCCACACAGACTCTAAGGCAGCGGCTCTCAAACTTTTTTTTACTCGTGACCCCTTTCACATAGCAAGTCTGAGTGTGACCCCTCCCCCCTTTCTAAATTAAAAACACTTCTTATGTTTAACACCATTATAAATGCTGGAGGCAAAGCAGGGTTTGGGGTGGATGTTGACAGCTCGCGACCCCCCATGTAATAACCCCACAACCCCTTAGGGGTCCCAACCCCTAGCTTGAGAACCCCCGCTCTAAGGGCTGATCTACACGGTGCATTAGTCCACAGCAAAGCAATGTAAATTCTAGTGTGTATTAGCATGTTACTCGCTAGTGGCCCATGTGGACCCTGCTGACGTGCACTAGGGGAATTTTTAGTGCATGCCAGCAGGGTCCACATGGACCCGTTAGTCCATTAAATGCTCATTGCTATTGTGCATTGCAATTCACACCCTTCTGGTGCAGACTAGTGCACTGTAGACAAACCCTAAGACTTTATTACTCTAATTAAAAAATATATCTTCTAGATGATGATGATCTAAACTTTGAAATTGTCAAAGGCAGTATGTCCTATATATTTTTGAATAGTCTAATGTAACTTAATCAACCAGGTCCTTCATAGTTTGCTATTACCCTATGCCCTCTTTTGATCACAAACCAATAGAATCACAGCAGGTTGTTCCCCAGTAGAAAAGGATGTGGATTAATTATAGCCTGGCCTGCTGCTGTAGTGAAAGTTGACACTATAGCACTTGCTGGTTATGTGCAGTGAAAGACTAAGCTAAATATATTACACTAACTAATCTTATGTAGTTACAGGGACTCTTAACAACATACCCACAGCTGTTACTGCTCTACATGTAAATGACAAGTGGAAGGCCAGTATCAGAGGAAACATGCTGTAGTCTTCCCTTAACGTTCTTGAGGATTACTGGTAATCTTAATAAATCCATAAATACATTTTAAATAACTATACTTTTTAATTGAATTATTGTATCTTGTACAAAACAAAGCATATACCCCACTGTATTTGCTAAAAAAGAACGACACATACATTTCAATTTACCCATGCTGCACCACTGACTGTAAAATGTAGAGAATGTGCAGACGGCAAAAGTTTATGCTGCATGGCCTTCACAGCACCTAGTGGGGTGCGGGGGACCACTCACAAACCACACTGTTGGATTCTGATTCACTTCACTTACTGCAATTTTTAACTGGGTGTGTGTACCCAAAACAGTGTCTTCAGATGGTTTCAAATAACTTAATCTTATAATGCCTTCACTACCCTAAACAAGTATAATTGATTCTTGCCCTTCTTTTCCCCCTACCCCTGAAAGGTTAATTTATCCAGATTACTGTCTTATTTTCGGTTCAATGGACGAAGGAATTTATCTCCTAATTGAGGGATAATTTGACATAAAAGCACCACCATTCTTTTAACTATATAGTTCAGGGGTACCTTAAGCCTTTTTTGGTCTCATTTTAAGGGAGTGTCAAATTTATCTAAAATCATATCATGTAGTGGAATATTTTTGAAGAAATTCCTTTTTGAATCCACCTATTTACAAATTATTTTAATTAACACTAATTGTCAGTGAATATAATATGTGAATTTAAGGTAGAAAACATATCAGAAATATGGATTTGTAGGTCAGTTCACACTATCTACTTCTGTAAGTGTACACGGCTTTAATGTACACAGAACAAAGAACAAAATCCCTGCATCAAAGTACATACTCTAAAGGGCTGTAACTTTGCTCACTTGTGGTTCATGGTACTTGATATCACAAATTAAGGGCACTTAATTCCAGAAAGAGCATGACAGGAAAGCCCTTATAAATATAAAATATGCATCATGTGATGAGCAATACATAGTATAGCAAAATGCCTGAGAGCTCATTGCTATCAGTGATAGCTCTGCCAGGACACATTAACACCTCATAATCACAACTGTATATAAAACTAATTTCAAAGAGTGTTATCACTGAACAACTAACTCAGTTTAGCCTCCTTTCTATTGATGGAACGTCTGAGCAGATCAAAACTTCCCTATTTATTCATCATTAGTATTAACTTTATGAATTGTTAACTCTTACCTCTATGGATTTATTATGCACAGTATGATACATTAGTCTAAAATCAGGCTGTGTTGATTTGGTCAAAAAAAAATCACATTGTATTTCCAGGGCCGCTGAGAGTGGGTTCGGGCTCCGGTGAAAAAAATATTTGGGGCCCTCCAGCAAGGGCAGACCAGCTAAACAGGGCCGACGAAACCGGGCCCCGGTAATTTCCCCTCTCCCCACCCCCACCCCCCCCAGTCAGCCCTTGGTATTGCTTCTGTCTCTCTTTTCTGAAGTATGAGGAATTTTCGGTAATCAAAGATGACCTTCAGATTACCCCTCTGGAATTCTGAGGCAGAATTAATACTTAAGAAATAAGTGTTTTACAGATCTTAACCCTTTTCCTTTCTGGGCTGCCCAGGCCCTGGATAAGGCATCATTGTTAAAGAAAATATTTTCAAACTAGGCGCTAAGGTTTATTTTCTGTCTGGTGTGTTACTTTGTGACTGTGATAAATTAATTTAATTGTATGTATGTGTGCATAATCCTAGTTGCCAAGTGTACTGATTGTTGTCTGAACCATTTAGTAGGTTCTGTGCTAGAGTTCTGAGTTCTCTGATCAAGTTTCATATCCCATTTAAAAACAAAAACAAAAAAAACTACTTGAGTGTGTATACTAAAGAAGGCAAATTTAAGATTCTGTTTTCTGCAAGTTTTAATACAAGTAAATAAATCATTCAAATGTTCATGCAAAGCAAATGGAAGAGGTGGATACAGCTGAAGCATTTTTTAATTTGAGCAAATGCTGTCTGAAGAATTTTTTGTAGGATTTACTCAGTCCCAAGTCAAGATTCTCAGTGGTGATTTTGAGTACAATACCTCATTTTTTTTGTGCCTGACTTTTCAGAAAGTGCTGATCATCTATCCACCCTTTAGGTCCCTAAATTAGGTACTAATCACATGTGGAAAATCTTGGCCCAACTGAATAGTTAAGAAACAAAACAGACACACTTCCCCAACATTTTTCTCAGGGCTTGTCTACCCCTGGAGTTATTCAGGAATAACTATTCTAGGATCATGATGATTTCTGAATAACCCCATGTATGGATACTTATTCCAGATTAACAATGATTTGTTCTGGATTATCTTAATCCAGTTTGAAAGTGTTCTGCTAGATTGAAGTGAAGTTATTTTTATATCCCTGCTTATTCCTGTGAGGGGTGATCTTTGGGGAGATGATCTATTTTATTTCCTAATGGGCCTGAATTACCTCATACAACATTTCTTGTATGGTGTTTACCATACAATTTTTCCAGCTAGTCTCTTTCAAGTGTTTGATTCCAAGATCCCCTTCTCTTCTTTAAATAAATAAATAAATAAATAAGGCATAACAAAAAATATTCACTATCACCTGAACATTGGAACTATCTTGCACACTTTAGGGTGTCAGAAATTCCAACTATTCTTTCATCATAAAAAAGAACAGAGAGGCAAGACCCATTTTGGACTTCAGATATCAAGTAGCCAAAATTCTGGATATAGACACTCTGAATTTTCCCCTGGATTGATGGCTGTTAGAACCAAGCTGCAGCCACAAAACTTACGGTTGTGTTTTTGTGTATTGCTCAATCACATAAGAGGCTCCTCTAGAGTATGTTGGATACCTGGCAGTTTCCTCCTCTTTATCTTGGTTTCTAAGCACTTTTTCCAAGGTGTAGTAGTGGTAATGGTCACCCCTAAACAGGGTTTCTGTTTTTCCATACCTGAATGATTGGGTCATCAAAGCAAGATCACAGAGGCTGGCACAATATAGCAGAGATCTTGGTCGTGTCAAATCCTTAGGATTAGTGTTTAATCTTAAGAAAGTTTCTTTATGTTATTGAAGAAACCACCCACTTCTGCATTACAGCTGCACAAAATCAGAGGGAAGATCAGAAAAATTTGGACAATAGAGAATTATCAAAGCTAAATCCACTCCTTCTTGGACTTGTTAGGATCCCTAAAACAGAGAATTGGCCTCACAGTAAGATTATCTCAAAGTTTCACAGATAGTCCTCCTTCATATCTCCAGCAGACTTTCATAATGGACATGAATTTTTGGGGCACACTCTGCATCAATGGCAAACCAAGCAGTGTATTCATGGAGAAGAGAAGACTACATATGAATATATGGAAACAGAGAGATGGCAAGTTGGCATTGACTTCTCTTCAGGATGTGTTCAGAATGATAGTGTGAACACTGAGATTGATAACATGGTAGTAATTTCTTAATTACCAGGGGAACAGAGACGCACATTTTTTCAGTAAACAGTGCTCCTTTGTTATATTCATAGACGTTGTTTAGAGCTCTGCAGGTGATGAATCCACATGCACTGTAGGCAGGCAGATGGTATTAAGAGAAAAAAAATCTCGTTGATAAGGTGACCCAAACAGTGTACCTCTCTACTCAAAGGTTGGGATAGAGTTTGTATTCTTTTCAAAACAAAAACACCCATTCTACTTTTTAAAAATCAAATTGCTTTTACCTTCTGCTTCAGGAGGCTTTTCATAAGGGTCTCTTGCCTATTCCATTGAAAGCTTGAGCCTCTGCCTCCAGCATGCTTCACTGTAGGGGTGCTCCCTTTAGTCTCTTGGTTCCTCAAGGCTATTTTCTGCCTCTAGCTCCCAGATTAGCATCCCCCGCCCTCCTGGATTCTTTGATTTTTTCAGAGGAAATATCTACTTTCCTGTTGGTCATGGCACCCACCCACTTGGTGGGAGAACTCTCTCCTCTCACTAACTAGACCTGTTGTTTCAAAAGAACTAGTGGTCCTCTATCCTTATCTCCTAAAGGTTGCATGTGTATTTTATTTGAACAAGAATAATACCCGCCTGAGCTCCTTCTTCAAACTCAAAGTTAGGAGTTACCCAGGGCAATAATATTTCACCTGAAGCAATCTTCCTAAGCAAGACATCTGAAGATCATGATAGCAAGGCAGATACATGCTAGTATTCAAGAATCTTAACCAGTAGCACAGTAGGCACTAGCACTGTATAAATACATAACTAAATGACCTGTCTGAGCCGCACCAAATTGCGTGCACAAACCCTTTACGAATTTTACAGCTACCTTTTAAAAAATAAAAAAAATAAAAAAATAAAACCCAAGCTAGTACTATTTGTACATTTGAAAACACTACCAAATGAAAATGCTGGAGTTGGTTAATACAATATTCAACCCTTAAAGAGCTCTCTTTTGGAAGGATAAACTGGGTACTGAGCATTTTCTTAATTTATCCCTCAAGACTGTTGCCTGCTTCATCTCAGATATTCACATCTCTTGACAGTTCCTTAGGAACTGGTCTTCGTGCCATAGTTGTCCATCTGTATTAGTGCTACCAGGATCAGAGTCAGTTTCCTGGTACTTAAATTTTGCTCTGTGGCCTGGCTGGATTATGACAGATGGGAGGATATGTTCAGGAAAAAGCAGAGAGATCTTTGTTCAGACAGTTTGATCAATACTGGGTAAAATAAATTATTTACTGTAATGGATCTAATCCCCCTTTGAAGTAAAGAGAAATCCTAATTTCTTTGTTTTATTCTGAGTTATTGGCTGCCTCTTGCCTGGATTTTTCAGGGAAGAGGAAATATTTAGTGGTTTGTGCTGGTGTAACTAGACCACAAAAAGCAAATTAGGAGGTTAAAACAAAAATAAAAACTTGACTTTGGTCATGATTATTTTAACTGAAAACTTTCAGAAGGACAAGATGCAAAAACCTGAAGTTACGTGGTGTAAATTTGGGATGCTACCTGTTAGGTAATCAACTTTGTTTTAATAAGATATTTGTTAATTTACAAAGTGATATTCACCTCAAAATATACACTGTTATCTTGAATGAAACTGGGTACTTCATGTGACCTGGCAAGTCAGTATTGCAAAAAAATCAGTGAAATCCACTTCCTGGTTGAGTGAACTGTGACTTCTTGGTTTAGGCCAGTCAGTAGTTATGTCTGTCTTCTTCTCTGACACAGACAATTTTATCTCTGACCTGGAATACCAGCCATCAGGTTCAGCAGAGAAATGGACTCAACATTCAGCATTCATGTCCAACTCCTGTGTGGAAAATCTAGAGGGTGAGTCTGCTTAAATGCTTCAATGTTTTATATTGGAGCACAAAAGTAAGGAAGGGAAAAATGTTGTGGTAGTTCTAATATCTACAGATGAAAAAATGCTATATAATAACCAAGTATTACTATAAGTAGGGACGTGTATTTTTTCTGTCATTCACAGATGTGGAATTTTGTGTAGAATTCACCCTTTGCTGCAGAATATTGTTCTCGAATTTTTAAGCTACAGTTTAAAAAAAAATCTATTTCCGCTTTTTAAGCTTGCAAAGAAAAGCTTGATATGTGAACCAGGTATGAACTAGAGGTATCATACAATTCAATAAAACAACTCAATTTAAAAAAGGGATTTGAAACTGCTGCAGAATTTCCACTAGAGTGCTGTAGAATCTAGGAAAAGTCTAATTTGCTGCAGAGAGCACAAGGCTTGGGTTTTTTCTGTTTGATTTTTTTATTAATTGAATAGAGCAAGGTCAGAGAGTGGCCAGAATAGCCTCTGACTTTTCACTGTGATATGTTAAGTCTCAAACTTTTTTTAAACATAAGAAAACTTCTGATTTACTTAATCTTAAATAAGGTTGAAGATGATAAGTTGGAGATCCAGCCGAGGTATCAGGATAAATTGGCACTTCATAAATATCTGGCTAGTTGGATTTACTGTAACTGGGGGGGAAATGTTCAGCAATTGCCTTAAAAATCCATCAACTTGCTCCCTTCATATATATAAAATAAGAATTGTACACTATGATTGTTTGTTAAACATTGGCAGTATTGTTAATACTGGAAATAGGCACATGATGGTTGATCTCGCTTGTGCTTTCTTGTTCCCATTTTTTCTACATATGTATATGCATAAAATTCTAATTAAAACATTTTTTAAAATTCTCAAATTTTTCTAAAGCAGCTTTTATTCTATCACTAGAAACTCAGAAGTAAAAAGTTGTGTTAATTTAGGATTACACAACACTCAAAAAAAAAAAAAAAACCACACAGCTTCTGAGCTCCGTTTTAGTCTAGTTACAAACCTACAGAGTAGTACTCAACTAATACATAACCCTAACCTTAACCATGACAATATTAAGGATGTTCAATGATTATTTAAAGAGAGAAACTACACTAAGTTAAACATTTAAAGTTTTGTTTAGTTATACTAATTCCTTAGACACCTGAAAGTGAAATAGGATTCTAAAGTTAATTTTCATTTCTACAGTCCTCCATAGATCTACTAGCACAAATGTTAACAATATTAAAAATTGTCAGTAAAGCAAGCAGCTAGAATTCAGAACAGCACAAAGGGAAAGCAGCATGCATTTGTGTTAAGGTGATTGTTTTGAGAAAACATATTTGGTCTTCAAGGAGATGAGTAAGAGGGGGACACAATGCCTCTTGTCGTTTTTAGCTTAGATTAGTGGAATATGTTCCAGTGCTTAATCTTAAAATGATTCAAAAGCTGGAATGGTTGCTGATTGTGCATTTGGCAAGTGAGGTGTACTATAGAGTACACAACACCTATGCTCTGGACCTGCACTGTTTATCAGAGATTCCACCTAGATTTTAAGGTGGTGGTGTGGAACTACAAAGCCCTAAATTGCCTGGTAATAGCCTCCTGAGACACTGCCACAGTTGCAGTTAGTGGCGATATTAATGCTATATCCCCTTGAAATAAGAGAGGAGGCACCAGTCAGGGCATTCCCGGTAATATTGCTGGGATTCAGGAATGCTTTCCATTTCATAATTAGAAATAGCTTGGATGTGCCAACTTTCAGGCCATGGTGTAAAACCAATTTATTCATCGGGCCTTTGAAGAGAGGTAAGGGGGCTGAGATACAGGTCGCTATGTGAGGGTGTTAGCATTATGTGCAGCTGCTTAGTAGAAAGGATTAATTTATTATATTGTATTTTGGTTTTGTACTTTTAAAGTATTGGCGGGGAGCTCAGGACAAAGATGCTTTTTAAAGGAAAAGATGAAGTATTGTCACAAAGTTTTACTGTATATAATCGAAATCCGTACCGTTAGTTGAGGAATACTTTTCTTTATTTTGTCAAAAACTGTCCATTCTGTATCCAGAGATGAATGTGCCTCAACACCTATTCTGCTGCTGTGCAGAATGCATTGTATTGTACTCCTTGAGTAGTCTCAGCAAATACTTCTTGATTCTGCCAATGCGAACTATCCAGCCATCACCACAAACATTCTAAAACCCTCCCACTTAAAATTTCTGAAATATTGTGAGTGTTTTGGTGCGCTTAAGCCCCAGTACCAGACTGTTCGTTACCACGTGGCGGTTCTGATGGCAGTTCTGACGTGACCACAATTTTTTTTATTAAAAAAGGGTCATCCACAGAGTCATTCCCTACATACGTCACATGCTTCTTGTGGGGAAGATTGTACAGGGTGACTGACATATGCGACAGGGGACAAAGGCCAGCTTCCTTCTGTGGTTACTATTAATGTGTAATATGTATGGTGCTGGTGGTAGTAGAAATGTGAAGGCATGAAGCTGAGTGAAATTAGCAAATAGCCTCAAAGCAACCTCTTGGAAACTACATCGTTATTTCTATCAACAACAACAAATTGCTAACTCATCTTGGATTAGTTGACCAGTTCAGAGCTTGTTAATATACCTGCAATTGTGACTGTTCTCCCACTCCATCCATCTTGTAGATATGAATTTACTCAGCAACTATAAAATTAAAATAGTGTTTTGTAATTATGGTGAGATAATCCAGCACTGATTTTTTTAATATAATCTTTCAAACACGAAACATCAGCAATATGAATTAAGTCTACATAATTATTTACAAAGTAGGTAAAAAGGAATGTTCAGTGTGGTGATACACAGTGCCTTTATGCATTTCAGTCCAAGATCAGGCTTGTATACTGCATTGTTTTTAAAGACATAACACGGAGTAAGCAATTTCAAACAGAAGTGAATTGATTCATCACTTTACAGTTTATTACTTTATAGCCTACTGAGTTGGTAAAAAAAACATGTTATTTGAGTATCAGAGGGGTAGCCGTGTTTGTTTCTGTGGATACAGACTATGAGGAATCCGGTGGCACCTTTAAAGACTAACAGATTTATTTAGGCATAAGCTTTCACGGGTAAAAAACCCACGTCACGTGGGTTTTTTACCCATGAAAGCTTATGCCCAAATAAATCTGTTCCTCTTTAAGGTGCCACCAAACTCCTTGCTGTTTTCATGTTATTTGAGAAGTTTTCAAAGATCAAAAATTTTTAAAAGGACTAAATCATTGCAATTTACCTGTTAAGGTAAAATTCTCAAATCTATTTGTACTACCAACTACAATCGCTATCACTTGATTTTACTGCCTTTACTATACAGTACTATCGAAGGGTTTACATTGAAATCTTTAGAAGCTTATTTCAAGACTATAGTATAACACTATGTATTTAAATCCTTTATATTCTCCAATTTTTGTAGGGCATAAGCAGAGAGTTTCAAAATTTCTGTGTTGGTAAGCGTATGTGATTAAGTGATTTGCCGCCGCGCCCTCCCCCAAGACATTACTTCCGATTATAAAGGGCCTGACCTTAGAGGTGCTAGATATAGTTGTTTCCTATTAAATCGATGAGCGTTTCAGGAGCTCAGCACATTCTGAAATAAGGTCCCAAAAATTGTTCTTGATTTTTAGGGTTAAACGTGGAGTAATAAATACTTGATCACCTTTAAATCCAGAAAATTTACACCTCAACTCTATTGCAATACTTTCATCTGCAATTGAATTTCTAATTGTTTACCAGGAATTACATTAAATTGCCAACTTCATGAAAAACTGCTACTTGGGCAGCAAAAAGTATCAATTAAGTCATTTTCATCAGTCTCATGATAGAGTATCATGTATTTCCACTAACAACAAAAACAGACTGATCAAAATGAGCTTCATACGGTTTTCAAAAAATACTGATTAAATTGTGACCATAAGTCAGTTGGTAATAATGTAAATATTAATCACATAATGAGAGAAGAGCATGTGAGGTTGTTACTCACATTTTGCTATACATTTTTCCCATGCCCAGCAACAAATAGTATAAATAGTAATTATGCTTATTCTGCCTTGAGATGTACCCACATGATTAAAAGTAGTTTGCACTAGGGTTTTCAACAAGGTATTGTTAAATCATTTGTGTCCGAATTTTATTAATATGAGCCTCTATATTTAAAATTTCCTTTGATGCGTTATGGAGAGGCTAGGAATGATGACTGTTGCAATGTAAGCTGCAGTTACCATGTAGCCCCAAACTGCAAATGAATTTTTTAATTTAAAGTAACAAATACCAAAAAAAACCTCCCTTGGTTCAAGTTTAAGCAAAATATTAAAATAAAACCAAGATACCACTTTTGGTAAGTAAAAAAACTAGACTAACAATTTCTTTCATATTGTGGGTTTTTTTTAAAAAGCAGATACATATTTGACTAATTGTAGGGGCAAGCTTTGGCATTTAATCAGTAGACCAATGATATTGTATAGTGTATGTTTCTGACACATTCATCTTTAATTTATGCCCTTAATCTTTAAAAGTGCAATGCATATTTTTTTATTTTGTGTAGGATTGAATTAAAGTGCTAGAGTAATTTTCATTCCTCCATAGAATTTTTTTTGCAGTGTCAGTAACACCTACATTTTTATATACATTACGTCTTAATTAACAGAACCAACAAATGCAAGCTAATTAAAGGAATATTGTTGAGTATGCTACATGCAGAATCTCTGAAACATCCATGTAAACTTTCATATGAAAACCTTGTCGTGTGTAAACATTAGATGAATAACTGTTACTTTTGTGCACAGTTACTGTCCCGGAAAGCCTTGCATAACTTGAATTTTGTGTAAGTTGGAAACGTATCTCCAACCATTACGCCCCCCAAACAAAAAACCCTCCTACTTTTTCCGTAAGCTCTGATTTGCGTATGTCGGGTTTACATAACTCGGGGAGCGTGTGTGTGTATATATATAAAAAACGCACACAATTGCAGAAACTGTCCATTTTATAATACAGTTAACGTAACCAATAACAATTTGAATTGAATTTGTCTGCTCTGCTTCACCACAGGCCTTGGTTGTGGAGTCAGTAGTTTTCCAGAATAACTGGCATAAACTGCACTGAGCCAAGGGGTGCAATTCTAAATTTGGTTCTAATTTATTAACACAACCTCCCAAAAACCTGAAATCTACTTATCTTGCAGCCATGAAGTTCAAAAGAATTAGTTTACTTAGGAAATTGATATGCTATATTTCTGTGGAGTATTACCAAAAATTACTCTTATTACAGTTTAGAGGCTTTGAGTTCTGGATGTCATTGTACTAGGCACTGTACAAACACATAATACAGGACCATCCTGAAATCTGAAAGTATTAAAATATATTAATTACTTCCTGCAAAGAGAAGTGCTTGTAACCTTTTTATATGCTGCATAAATATTCCCTTTGATGTCTCAATATTTTGCCTCTTTAATTTCGTTATCTCCTTATTTATAACCATGGGGGAGAATGTAGAAGGAGAAATACTGTGTAATTCTGTTGCACCATCTATTTTATTTACTTCAGTTAAGTGTTCTACTCTTCTTCTCAAACTAAATAATCCACTAAAACTCTCACTGAAGAAACCTGATAATTTTATTAATCCTCAACATATATCTAACAATTGTCTACTTCTTCTAAACTGCTGTATTTTGGTCAGAAAGGCAATTTAATTATGGTACCCGAGGTGAGGTAGCATTCTTCATAAAGCCAAATGTTTTCCTTCTATCCTTTTTTAAATGTATCCAAGTATTTTATATTTGCCTTTTTAACGCTAATGTGTACATTATGTAAATATCTCCAGTAAACTATTCACAAGGAGTTCCACACCCTACATCTCAATTTTGTGAAAGATATATGCTGTGCCTCTGGGTTTCCCAAACTATGATGCGATATGGGCTTCGATGGAAAGTCTTGGCAAGCTAGAGGTCTAAACCATCAAATTCTGCAGAGTTTAAGTTTTCATTTTAAAGCAAATTAACTTACTAGTAGTTGTGATTGTGCAGAAAAACTTTCACATGTAAATCAGTGGATTATATTCCACAGTCTGCAGACTGACAGCTCCAGTGCTTCTGCTACTGCTCAGAGCTTTCCAAGCAGCAGCAAAGTAAAATGGAGGCTCTGGAAAAGGGTGGAACAACAGAACCTCCCTGTCACCAACTGCCAAGAGGCTCTGGGGTGGGAAAGTGAGAGAAATTAACCCTTCCAGACATCAGAAGGAGGTTGGGAGATGCTTCAAATTTATTTAATCTTTGGCTACACTTAAATTTTGCTGGTATAACTATGTGATGCAACTGTCAATGAATCTGGCACTATGGTAAATATAGTAACCACTCAAATGCTTGAAAAAGAAAAACAGTTGAACAGGTAACTATTATTAATCAAAAAACCAGAAACCCAGAATATCAAAGGCCAGTAAAAAATTGTTCAGTACTTTAGTATCTTGTACACCATACATAGAACTATTGTGATTTAAGAATGAGTAAAGCTGTAATGCTACTCACCTATTGCTATTCATTCAGTGAATATTCTTGTCTCAGAGCACTCTGTAAAATGTTACCTCCAATAGAATGGACTGTACAATCAACAGCAGAGGGTTTTTTTTGATTGATGTTGCCAAATTCAGAATAAACCATTTATCAGAACTTAGACAGTGACAATCTAATAATTCCAACGAATAAAAGGATCTTAGTTGCGTTCATTTTTATTGTATTGCTCCAAGATTTAGCAGCACTGAGCAATTGTAATGTTTGATTTGTACCTAAGGGCCTGTTCAACTGCATACAGGAGGACAGCAAGATTTTGCTGGGTGCTAATGTTGTGATGTAACAGGTTGGTGGTGGTGCCTTTCTACCATTACCACTACTCCTTTGTGGAACAGGTATTGAGACTTGAAAGACTGTGCTACCTCTAGGAGAACATGTAAATGCCTCACAAAGTACCTTTATCTGCAAAGCAGCTTATTTCAAAGTATCTGATTTGTAAAGTGCAAGTTCAGAATACAGGAGCAAGATACATGTAAGAGACTATTGGTTAACAGTTGTTTGTAATCCTCTGAGTTAGTTATATACTGTCAGTTACTTAAAATATTGAAAGAATTGATTTCAGATTATGAATTTCCTATAGAACTCATTTCATATGCTGGAAAGGAATCTCATAACAATTATAGAATGTAGCTCAGCTAAATTAATTCATCTTGGCAGCCACATTGCATCCTTTTTTGACTTTTCAGCCACAACAGATTTCCATTAGAATTTTTTTAGGTTAATATAAGACCTGCTATCAAATTTCTGGTCACAAATATCTGCTCTACAAAATAACTTCCCCCCCTCCCATAGTCTTACTCATGCTATACTTTGTTATTGAGCTTAATAAGCTATCTTGCAAACAAATGACAGAATACAGAAAATTAATGCATCTGTTTACCATTTGAGTAAATTAAAATGTCTAGTATGGCAGCACAGAGAGGTGGCGGCTGAGGTGATATCTTTTACTGGACCAGCTTCTGTTGGCGGGAGAGAGACAAGCTTTTGAACTACACAGAGCTCTTCCCCAGGTTTGGGAAAGATACTCGGAGTGTCACAGCTAAATACAAGATTGAACAGGCAGTTTAGCATAAGTAATTAGCACACATTCAAAGTGGTTGGTTAACACCCCTGTAGTCCTAGACAAAAAGGCAGATTGGTGGATTGCAGATTGTTGTAATAAGCCATAAATTCAGCATCCTTATTAAGACCATGGCCTACACTACAGTTAGGTCAATGTAAGGCAGCAAGTGTCTACACTAGAATGGTGCTCCTGCAGATGTAAGATGCCAACTACATAGTTCTAATAACTCCACCTCCAGAAGAGGTGTAGTGTTCAGGTCAATGTAATTAGGGCAATGCACTGTCTGTATAGACACTGCGTTACCTGCATCACCTGTTGATTGTCAGCCCTGCATGAGAGCTGACAGCCCAGAGCCCTGCTGCCACCTCCCAGTGAGGGATGGTGAGGGGCCAGGGAGGAGAGTGAGGATACCAGTTTCACTGCTGGTAGGCTCCCTGCTGTGAAATTGAGCCCAGTGCCTGGCTCATAGCTGGGGCTGTCAGCCCTGGGGTTGGGGGACTCCAGCTGTGAGCCCTGCATGGCTGTCAGTGTACCACTTGAGTTGGTGGAAGCGTGCCTGCTGAGGATGCACACCACTGGCAGGAGGAGGGTAGTGGACATCAGCAGCTGGTTTAATTACTGTGGTGGCTGTAGGCTGACATAACTTGTCTACCTAATTTTGTAGTGTAGACAAGCCCCATGATTTTTAGTGTCTGGCAGTTCTGAATTTAAGCTCCAAGGCTCATCTTTTGAAACTTGTTCAGGTTTCCTTTGAAGATTAGGACTGAGGTCAGATAGTGATCGCTTTGTGAAAAGTGTTCACCAACAGATGAAATGGTGTTCTTGCCTTTTATCATTTTCCTGTGTGAGTATGGGAGCATTCGTTGTCAGCTTAAGCTGAATTGAATTGCTTAGTGAAGACTGAAACCTGTCTTGGATAATGTTTAGTTTAATCATTGAACAGCAGTTGCTCTACGGGTATCTGTATAAAAAAAAACATTCAGCAGTTTTCTACCTTTCACATACTTTAAAAAGTCTCTTATTAGAAATACAACAAAAGAAAGTGTGTCACAACTGTAGAACTTGTATAGTAAGTTCACATGTCACTCTAGCGCATACCCAATGCTTCCGGGGGGCGGGGGGGAATTGTTGAAGTCCCCTTAGAGTGCCAGTTTCTAATACTGGTCATGCCAACTTCACAATGTTTGGGAGCCTTCATGGTTTATTTTAACATCTGTTGTAGGTTTATCATTACAAGTTCTCACTAAATTGTTTGGTTTTGTCTATTTTCCAAACTAAGTATAGTTTGTTTTGTGCTCAGCTTTTGTATGCTTTTTCTGTTGTACCCTGGGGTTGGTATAGCCTTGTCAGTCCCAGGATATTGGAGACAAGCTGGATATGGTAATATCTTTTATTGGACCAATTTTTGTTTGTGAGAGAGACAAGCTTTTGAGCTACAAAGCACTCCCAGACCTTGCTTTTCCATAGTGACATTTGGAATATTACTAATCCAATATTCTTGTGTTACTGTATTGGTCTGAATTTGTAAGACTTTATTGAAATTTGCCTATTCAAAATAAATATTTCTACAAGGGTTTCCAAACCCTGACCTCAGTTATAGAGTCCTGTGGGTCAAAATAACGCACCTGACGTTTTCTGGTGCTGAGTTTTGATTATTTCAGTGCTGCTTCTCTCAGTAAACTAGTGTCATACTTTGGGAGTAAACCCTGCTGTTCTTACTAAACTAAAATTCAAATTGAAGAAAATTGTTTGCTGGAAGAGAAACTTGTCTAGAGCTCACTATTTTAGAAATGCCATAATTTCAAATTAAAGTTTTTCATAAATGAGCTGAGAATATTAGAGACTTAGAAGTAAACTACCATATTCCCTCTCAAACTTTAAATGTAACAATCAGCTATATTGGTGTCTATACCATCTTGATGTTGTAGCCTGTAGAGCATACTTAGTTTGCTTTTATGATTGCAATAATTAATGTCTTTCTAACAATAGCTTGGAAGCTAGTCTTCCAGTTGAATTTAAGGCTCTCTCTGCTGGGCTTGCATCTTATATCAGACCCAATCCTTCCATAATGTAGAGACAAATCTTTAGGGGAAGCGGATTTTTGCTATTAGATGATTAGTTGTTGTAGCTCTCAGACTTAAGAAATGAGAAGAGGAACTAAAATAGATTTACATGTCTGAGAGCATTGAGTCAAGCTAACTTCTACTTACAGAACTTCCTCAGAATTTGGACTGAAGACCCCAAAACTATAGTTAATTGCTGTCTGTGGTCTGATGAGGCCTGCAACAGGAACAACTGCATAGGAACACCTGAACTGTACCTGCCTACACTGTGCCTCTGAGTTCTTTTTAGTCCCTTATTTCTTAAAAAACGAGTCTGTGTGGTTTAAAGTCATTGTCTTAGGGGTGTTTAGAAACTGTCCGGAATGAATGTAGTGATACAAATATGCTTTAATTTTCATTTGTTAATGTTACTGTAGTTTGTTCTGTTTCACCTTGTGCTACTTACTGACTGCATCTTAGTTTATAGGGTTGATACTTTTTCCAGAAGGGTATACTAATGAATATTGCACTTTTGGAAAAAGTAACACCCAGACATTAGGTTGGTGTATTTACAGTAGCTGTCAGTTATAATTGTATAACTTTTTATACTTTTTTTTTTAGTGAATGAAATCATAGGAAGAGATATGTCACAGATCTCAGTGTCACATGGAGCAACAGTGTCCGGCCAATCTCCACATACATGCCCTGGATCTCTGGAGACAGGAATATCGGATGGAGTCTAAAAGCAGCTAAGCATCCATGAAATCTTTCAAGTTTTCTCTGAATATTTCTTCTTCAGCCCCTTCTCTTACACTCACTGTGCTTCCAACTCTTGTGGCCTTTTATAGACTGGAACAATGGATCCTTGCATCACCCTTTTAGTGGGTTACATTTGCTGTAGAGACAGAGCATTTCTAATTCTGGTTTCTCGAGTGCTGTAAAAAATGACTGAGTAAATGGACACCAAGAAGCAAGACAAGATATTTTAACCGGTTAAAAATTACAAATGAGCTTTGCTGTTTTACATTTAAATAGAATACTTTTATATTGTAAGTGCTTAAAATGTGTGGAGATGTTAGTTTTGCTCTTCTAATATTCACAGTACTGAATGTGGAGAAAAATTTAATACACATCTTCAGTGTGCTGCTTTCCCTTAGAAGTAGTAGAATTGTAATTGACAGTTTTGTACACCTTTGGTCATTCTGAACAGCCTTTAAGCTTATATTGTTTAAAAGATAACTTTTTATAATGAAATCTTCCAGAGGCAAAAAAACAAACAAACCTGTCATCTTAAGCCAATGCCTTGGAAGCCATTGTGTATAAAAATACTTTAGTGTTTTCTTTCTTTGATTCATAGGAAGCCAAGCCAAATGTAGATCTGCACTTCTTTATAAACTGAAAATGTTATTTGATAGGCTGCAAAGAGACCATTCCATCATGGAAGTGTTGGGATAGAAATGACATTCCAAAATTTAACTTTTATATCTTCCTGTACTTTGTTAGCACAGGCTCCTTACTGAATTAGCTTTTTCATAGAAACTATACATTTGAAAAACTAGGATTTTGATGTAAAGAACCTTAATTTCAAAGCCATGTTAGATAAGGGGGAATTTTGATATTTGCAGAGGATTTAAGTGTTTTATCACTATGAAATACACCAATCTTCAGTAGCTCTAATATTTTCCATGTAGTAAATCATTTGCTTACATCCCTATTCTATTATTTTCATCTGCCTAAATCCTGCCACTTTGACATTGCAATGTCTTAAATTTGAACTATGAACATTTATCTGCTAAAAAGAAACTTACTATGAGTGAGTGCTTTAAAGGAAATACATTTGAGTAATTTGCCCATAGTTAATGGTAAATTTATAAAGCAGAATTTATTTCAGAGGAAAATAGTGTATGAGACAATGACTGTGGTATTAATTCCTTACAGTTTGTTTGAAATTATGTATTTTCCTCACCTTACCCACGTCATCAGATAGTAATGTTTACACTACAGGGCTTTTAAAACCTCGGGCCTCTGATTAGAAACCCAGGAGAGGATCTGAAACTGCTAATTTAGGCCATGTTAAGTATTTCCCAAGAGGTTGTAGTTTACAGACCTGTCTGATGTGGAACATACAGGGTATACAAAAAAAGAGTCATATATAGCAAAATAAGATCAGAAGTACACTTTCATACTTGAAATTGTTTTTAGTCCAGATTTCTGTTCTTCTGTTGAAATAACCATTATTCATTCTAGTTACGATGAAAAGCAAATACATTCAACTTTGATTATAAGGGGATGATAACATTGAATTAGTTCAGATATTTGAGGGTATTTTCATTGCAATCAATACATGTACAGGACATGCCCTTGTTTTGTTTATACATGTTCTTAAGTTACAGTAACACAAATAAAGTCTTAAATGGACTCCATTATTGAGGTCATTAGGAATAAAAACCCACTATAATAAATATAAGTTTTGTGGTAGCACATGTATTGGCAGCACAGCAGGGGGAAGTTTACATAGAACCTCTTGCATATGAAATACCAATGTGCTATACATGTTTAGATGTAATGTTCTAGCAATACTGTTAAAGGATATAGAATATCTTTGTGTTTGTTGGATCATGGAGCTTTAGAAAAAACATACATTTGAAAAGTTGGTGGAAATGGAACTTCCTTCTAAGCTATCTGGGACTACCATGGTGGTAATTTTTAATTATTATTTTTCAAATAAGTTTATGGTGAGGCCACTCTACAGGTAGATTCATTTCTGACAGACTATGTATTCTGGGAAGCTAAGCATCCTTTCCGTTAATGTACTGTACATTAGTGTAAGTGTCTCTCAAAATCGTTATTTTGGCAGTTCTATCATTTGAAAAGAATTGTAACTGTCCCTCAGGTGCTTCTCTAGTTACTATCCCTACTCACATTAACGTTAAACACGCTAAAACACGGAAGTGTTCAGAACTACAGCGTGTTATGTTTTTATAACACTGTTTCAATCACTGTAGGTTGTGTGCTGGTGCAAGGTGTGTTCCAGTTTTCATTTAATGTACCGGGTCTGTTGAATCAATGTGTGTGGGAGGACTCTCATTTTGAGCTGTTCATACTTGTGTGGGTTTTGTGCTCCTAACGACTGGTACAGCCTCTTCTCCTTGCAAGTCCTTAGAGCGAGTAGCTGGAATTCATACTGTACCTAAAATCCGCGAGCCCATACAATCCAGAGTTGCTATGCACTAAATCTTCTGATGCCTTTAAATACCTTGATGCCTGTAGATCTAGAGATGCTTTCCTATTTAAATATAGCTTTTGGATACTAAAACAGTTTTTGTATTTGCCTTGTAAAAGCTTCAGTACAAGGGTCTTAATTTTATTTTGGCATGTGCGATACTGTAAAGACTGTTAAAAGCACACAATCTCCATTGGACTATGCAAATTTAATTTTACAACAATACCTTGTGATTTGATCATTTGTTGGCATCCACTTTCTTGCCCTTCCTCAGTCCCTGCTTTCCATACTGATGTTTAGATTTTAAACATGAAGGAAAGCCTTAATAGTAGTCTGTCTTCTATGGAGGATCAATGTTAAGACTAAAGATTGAGAAATATTTGGCACATTAGATGTGGGCAATGAAAAAGTAACTTACGTTTTTGAATTTAACCACAAACCTAGCAATCAGACTTCCTCTATTAAATCTTATAATTATATCAGTGGAACTGCCATCCTTTATAAACCAAAGAGAAAAATGACAATTTTGTTCTGATGCAAACAAAGCTTTGAAACTCTATTTTTGATACACATAATGGATGTCATTCCTTGAGGTTTGGAAATTGTTCAAATTAAAGTTTTATATTTAAAAATGGGACAATAAACATTGACTAAAGATTAAGTTCTAGATGTTTACAGAGCCTTGTATTGTAATTTCATGTACATTTTGTATTTTAAACATTTTGTAAGTTATGATTGCAGTGCTATTTGAGAAATACAAAGGGAAGAACTTGTATTTTAGGCTCTTAAATCATAGTGTTGAAATAAATAAGAAAATACATAATGTGTCACTGTTTATTCAAATACATCACCGATGTAGGAGTTAAGTAAAATTGTTTTTAATCCACTAGGCTTACACTGCTGAACAGCTATATTTCACTGCTATGTGGGGTATCAAATGTATGATGCTTGTTAATATCACCAAATGGCTGCATATTAGCCCTGGCCTGAAATGGCAATACTCTTGCAGTTCAGAATGAATTAGCCTTAGTAAAGCATAATGGGAGAGTACACAAACTGCTACTAATCACTCGAGTATCAAGCTCACCCATTTACAATGAAATACTAGTCACTATTGTGTGTCTTTTTCTCCATGGTAAACAGTAATCTTCATTCATAAAATTATAGCCTTTTTTTGCTGTCATTAGAGGCAAGATGCTTGCTTCAGTATTTTATCAAAAGGTGGTGAATATTCAATTTCATGCATCAGTTCTAGCTTGTGTGCCTCTCTTCCTTCCCCTCCAATCTCTCAACTCCTGATTCCACATCCACACCAAAAAAAAAAAACACAACACACGTGGTTGCATGTAAGGACATTAGAATAGGACTAAGAATGTCGAATGAACATGCATCTAGCATATTAAAGTGAGCTGAATTTTGTTTGTTTACATCTGCTCTTTGCATCTGTTGTATCTTTCCTCTCTCACCCTGTACAACATTGTTTCAGTACTGAACCTGCTCAGTGCTTGCAGCTCTCACTGATCTATTGCAGTTACAAACTGCAGTCTTCTGTCCTCATACATGTTCGATTCATCTGACTTTTATTTCATCCAGAAATCTGATTACTCCTGAATTTATGCCAAAGAAACATCTGACAAAGACCGATCAAATGTTGCCTTGCAGGATGCAATGAGGTGATTGACAGGGTGGGTGGGGCAATAGTAGAGTATCTGAAAACCTGAGGAGCCCAGGACTAGGCTAAAATCAGCCATCATTGTGTAAACACTAACCGTTGCTTCAACAAGGGGAGAGAAGTAGTTGCATGGACAGCATGGAAGTGTTCCAAAGCTGACAGTCTAAGAACCACAGTTAAAATATTCCTAGACCTTGTGGAAGTCTGTATCTAAATGACAGACACTTCACTAGCACCTGTTGTATACCCAGTTTCATTATACTGCAGAGGTGCTTGTGTGTTACTGCGGTGACAAATGCAATATAAAAACTAAAAGTAGTAGCATCAAGAGCTAAATGGTATTTCTACACAATGTCTTGACCTGCATATTAATTATTCTAAATTTCTGGAAGTAAGTTTTTATGGAATTCAAGTTGGTGAGTGAAATTTACTTCACTCACCAAAAGTGAATAATCAACCAATATATGTGATTACAGATGCTTGGAAGTGCCTAGTCCATCTGCACTGCTTGCACTGTGGAGTCAGGCTTCTGGAGCTCTGTTACTACAGATCCAGTCACCCCTACCCGTGTTGTAGTCCTTGGAACTGGTGCTTGTGAAGTGATTCCTTTCCCCATTGTAGATGGAAGACCCCTTTCCCTACTGTGCCCAGGGTTCAGATACAGTCCTAATGGAGAGCTTAAATAATGCAGTGATTTTGTGCATCAATCCAAGAAATCAGTGTAGCATAAGTCAGAACCTCAGTAAGGCTACTGATTTTGAAAAGATTGGTCTCTTCCAAGCAGCTTAATGAGCTACAGGAAGATAAATTGGTTATGAACTCTGTTTTCTAGCTGCCTAGGAGATAGTATGTGTAATTATATTAAACCCATATCTCAGTTAAACAAATTCCAAGTTTAGTCTGTTTGGCAATGGTGCACCTGTCCAGGTGGGGCAGGCAAGGATCTCAATCACATGGCACTGTGAGAGCATTGATCAATTTAATGTCGGCTATTCAGAGTGTGGCCTGTTTATCTTTAGTGATGGTCCCTATTTATAGACCAGAAAGGCTGGCCACTGTGCCAGTGATGTAATGCTAAGTAATTATATATGAGATTTACTAAATATAGTGCTTGATGTTTGAACACTACTCCCCATTTTCCCCACTATAATTAGCAGGTATGTAATTAGTGTACAGTAACATTAGCAATATAGATCAATGCTTTGTAGCTACTTCAAGAAAAAGAAGTGGAGACTGACAGGATATGAGAGACAAGGTAATACCTTTTATTGGACCAAGCTTTCAAACTTACACACAGCTCTTCTTCAGGTAACTGAAAGAAGAGCTCTGTGGAAACATCTCACCAATAGAAATTAGTCCTATAAAAAAAGATATTACCTCACCCCACCTTGTCTCTAATATCCTGGGATACCACAGCTCCACCACCACAGCTAAGATCTAAGACAGCTGAAGACTGGTTCACTAAGGGGTTAGAGAATATGTACTCCAGCCAGGAGAAAACTAAATGATGAAAATGGTAGCTTGAGACCTCAGGGTTAGTTAACACTTGCACCTGTTTTCAGGTCTGTTCCACATCCTGTGGCATAGTTGGACCCAATTTTTATTCCAGGCATCATGAAAATGGCAATGCTGTGAAAGGAGTATTTTGTCCTTCCAGATAACTAGACAGGGGTGGCAACCCTGCTGAGGAAAGTCCCTTTACCAGAAGTCAGTGGTTTGGGTTCTCTCTGTGATCCAGGATCTGGAGCAATGATGGCAAAAGAGAGGCCCTTCTATACCAGGACAACAGCAATGGCACACTTATGATGCAGCATCCTCCCCAAGAGCACCAAGCCTGGGCTCCTCAGCAGAGGGAGACAAACAGCATGCCTGTGGGACACAAATTGGATACATCCCTCTCTCCCTGCCTCCCATTCAAAAAAAAATTACTCCTTGCGTGTGCACTGAACTGAGCAGGGACCCTTCCCGCTGCCCTGGGCACCATTGACTCTGCTTTAATCATTTTTAATGTGGACATTCATTCCTCTCACCTTACTGGCTACTCACTCCCTCCCTCCCAACTCCTCCATTGCCAGCCTCTCTACCCCTGCCTTCTGCTTCAAAGCCCATTTCTCCCTTATGTATCTCTCCTGTCTTCCTCTCACTATATAATACTTTTTAAGGCACATACTTGTTCTCCAGTCCTTATCCTGATTACTTTGTATGTTTAACTCTTTGCTCAAGCTTTCATCTTTATATTTAGCTCTTTGGGGAATGGACCATGTTTGGAAAGCTCCTAGTACAAGGATATTAAAATGTTAACTGTGATTAAGTGCTGGATTACATGAATTAACACTCAGGCTCTCTAGCAGAGTGTAGCAGAAAGCAGTGATGAGAAGAATTTCTTGCTATGGTTAAACTGAAAAGTACTTGAGAGACTCCAACAGGTACCTGATGGTGACTTCGCTGATTGAATTTAGCATTGAAGCCTGCTGTCTGATTCATAACCCAGTTTCCACCCTTTCAGTGGTTTGACACCACAACCCCTTTTAACTCTGTATTGCATGAATTTTCATCCGTTAAGAAGAGATGGGAAACTTTTACATGCTCCTAGTGCACTCCCATATGAAGCCATTACAAAGGTGTGATGGCTAAGAAATGGCAATTTCTAAAATAATAATTGTTTAAAATACAAATTCATAGTAGTTTTAGTCAAACAAATGTGACCTTATTGATAGTGTAGTGAGAAAGATGGGACATCTTAGGAGATGATATCTCTGTATGTGAGTGTACACAGGAAATTAACAGCTTCATATCCACCTTTCAGTTAGAATGGGGGAAAAGCTATTTCCTTTTCATTTCTTATTTTAGGCATTAAGTGCAAGAACAACACAGGGAGACTACAGAACTAGCCATTCTAGGATTGTCCTTGAAGGAGGCGCTGGTTATTAATTTCTGACAGTGGTTACCTAGCTCGGTTCTGTTGCAAAGAATGATGTAAAAAAAAATACCTTAGCCTTAGTTAATCCCTACCAAACAGCAATAGAGCTAAACTTTACACAGTAGAGTTGCAGTTAAGATTTCCTCCTCCTGTTTCAGCGGATTCTGGCTGTATAGGAGAGCTTGTGATGCTTACTTGTTCATTTTTACATTTACTATCTTTAGCTCCTGTTTGGAAACACTGTCACTGTAGTGACATCTGCTGGAAAGGTCTGGGACAACAAGATATTTGCAGTCAATACTCCCTGGTATTGATAGAAAAAAAAAAGTGCCTGTTCCCAAGTAAATCACTCTCTAAATGAAGGTGTCAAACACTTAGAAAAGTTATATGTCCCTTGCCTGTAATATGCAAAGATGAGGCAGTGTACCACATGCATTCATTTCCATTATTCTGCTTTAGGGTGACCAGACAGCAAGTGTGAAAAATTGGGACCAGGTGGAGGGTAATAGGAGCCTATATAAGAAAAAGCCCCAAATATTGGGACTGTCCCTATAAAAATTGGGGACATCTGGTCACCCTATTCTACTTCCACCAGAGATATGTATACAGCTTTACTTATATGAGAGAAAGTATACTTAACAATTCACCTCAGAATGCTTAGAAGATATGCAGCTCTATATTAACATAACTAAAATCAAATGTCATGTTTCAGGGCTTCATCTGGTCACCTGAAAACCATCAAGAAGCATCCCTCCCCTACCCACAGATACAGAACAAACTGGCTAAATGGGAGTAAGGAGTGGGGACTTCCTCTGAAGCATCAAAGATGGGGCAGAGCTGGAGATAAGACAGAAAAAGGTGGACCAGTTCTCTGAGCGGGTAGAGAATCCTCTCTAGATACCTGTCTGGAGTGTCTTACTCATATGCTTAGGGTCTAACTGAGCACCAGTGCTAGGACTAAGGAAGGAATTTCCCCCAAATTCAGATTGACAGGGAGTTGGGGGTCAGGGGATGGTTGGGGAGGGATTGCCTTCCACTGTAGGGCATTGTTTGCCTGCTGGGATCATCTCACTTACTCAGTTCTCTGCCATTGCAAGGCTTCTGGCAGTGGTGGCACTATGGTCTCTTCTGTTTGCTGCATATGACACAGTTTAGTTTCCTGAGGACTGAAACGTTTTGATCTATCAGGGTGAAATCTAATGCTCTGGGATATACAAGAGGTCAGACTAGCTGAGCTGATGGTTTCTTCTGGCCTTAACCTCTATGAAACCTCTCCTCTGACTCTTAAAAATCAGGATTATAAAAAGGAGAGAAGATGAAGAGCAAATCTAGTGGTGTACCAAGCATTTTGGTCCTTTGGCTTGCTATATTTGGTTCTGTGCCATGTCCCTTCTCTTCCTTTTCTAGCATTTAACCTGCATGTGTCTAATTAAAGACAGCATAACAAGTGTAGAAAAAAGCCTAAGAAATCATTGAAAAGCTAGGCACCTCTAAGGATGCACTGACAAGTCACAGACAATACTTTGGGCCTCAGTCTCCTCACACCAGTCTTGCTCTGGTGTAACTGCACTGACTTCAGTGGAGTTATGCCTGAGCTACACTCCACTAGGTATGAGAGCAGAATTGGGACTTTCCAACATGAAAACCTTTGAAAGATTTGGTTACAGGGCCCCAGGGCTCAGAGCCTCGGTGCGTGTTCTCACAGCCATGAAACTCTTGAAAAGGTGGATAGTAAAGCAGGGGGTGGGAGAAAATAACTAAGCTGTAAAGATCCTAAAAGCTGGGGTAAATGCCAGGTAACAGTATACTCTGGTGCAAAAAACCCCTAACCAAATGAGCTGACTAAAAGCATTTCCAGCTTCTTTGAAAGCTTTCTATTTTCTTATAAGTAGTAAGCACATTCGTGAATGCAGGTACCTTTCCCCAGCAACAGTAGATCCCAGCAGACCCTCAAAAATAGCTATCCCTGCACAGGTTTAGAGGGCTGAGGAGTTTCCAGGCCTGGAGGATTAGTTTGAAGACACAAAGAAAGTAAATCCTGGCATTAAGGTTTCCACCGTAAGGGGCAGCTTTTAGGCCTAATTTAATTTCCCTTGAACAGTTATTTAAATTCTCATTTATTACAAAGCAAATAACTTAATTCTATCAAAAAAATTATGTACCATCTGAACACGAATGCCATGCAGACACATTCAGGTGCTGTGGGCACTTAGTAAATTAACCGTGGACCAGTGAAGAACCTCGATTTGGTAATGAAAAACCAATTAAGGGATGTAAAGTGGGGCGGGCACGGAGGCTGGAAGTGAACAGAAAAGGTGTGGACTATAGCCATAGTTTAGATGAAGAGGAATAGGGCAAAAGGATGCCTTGGGTTAGGTATATACTGAAGACTGGCTCCCAGCAGATCAGGGATGGAAGATCGTAATGCTTTAAAGACCAAGTCTTGCGTGGTTGTGGGGACTTTTGTTTTGAGAAGACTCCTGCCCCTTACATTGAAAGGTGGATTCCAGCAAGCAATACTCTCATTGCAGTAGGTGCCTATCACTTACCTAATCACCACTTTTATACACACCCTAGCTGCTTTGTGAACCATCCTTCGGTTTTGTTTCTAATTGTACTAATACATTTTTATCCTCCCCCTCTCACTCCTACTCCTTCCTACCAACTTTGCTTTTAATCACATGAGAAGGAAACCGCTCTGTGCCTTGCCACTTGTTGATCAAATATTACAGAAAGGGACCTACTTTTCAAAGGAAAGCAGTGAAATATGTGCAACTCAAAGGGGGGGGGGAGCAGGGGGGAAAGCAGCATTAGCAATGCCAAACAGAGTCTTCTGTGGGATGACTATGAGGTGATGCTAGAAGCTGGACCTCACCTGGAAAAAGGTGAGAAATATTTCTAGAGTTCAAGATTCTAGGTCAGTTGGGTGAGAGATGATTAACTTGGAAGGGCCTTTCTTGTAACAGGCTCTGAATAACTCAAAGGCAAGGAACGGGAATTTCCAGAAGGCTGTTGTGAAGGACTCTGTACCTAATGAATGTAGAAACTAATGAAGCACATTACATTTAAAAAACAACCAACTTTCCCTCTGCAACCCACCCCCTCCCAAATATCTAACTACAAAGCCTGGCAGCTCTCAACTACCAGTGGACAAATTCATCTTTTTATGTCACCAAGCTAAATTTCCTAGCACGCTGCCCATGAGACCAACAGATGTACAGACACCAAGAGTAAAGTTGGTCGAGTGCTGAATTTACCAGTTTGCAGAACTTAATCCAATCTAGAACATCGTTTATGGCATTTCTATGGTATGAAATGTCATGGCTGCATTCCTGAGTGTAATATAATGTGCCACATTGGACATGATCAGCTCCAGCTTGAACTAACCCTGAAAATTTAGGATCAGGGTAGCTTGGATATCTGGGCATTCTCCCACTAACATGAAGATTGCTGTAGATTGGTCCTAGTGCTGTAAATTCCCTGCAAGTCTTTAATAGACACGTTCACTGATCAATTAATGAATCTTCCTTCATAATACGTCTAACGAAAATGTGAATCAGGGTTGGTAACCTTGCTGAATGGTGAGGAATTCATACTGGTCACAATGGCTAAACTATGGCATGAGTGCTATGGAGATTCTCTCTAAATGAATCAACTGCTTTTAAATCTTCTCATTTTATATTTTTAGATGGAAAATGCTGCAGGTATTGTGTCATTATGCAAAAAGCAGAAGACATTGCTATAACTTGCTACAGAGCACTGGTTTCCTATCTTTTACTAAGTGAGCTAGAATTCATTGATAGTTTGGTGTAATGAGAGGCATGTAATAGCTAGAGATGGGTGAACAATTTATTCAATGAATTTGAGCCCCTCTTTGGGTTCTTAAGAAGCCTGTGGGTGTTGAGCTTTACAAATATGTTATTTAATTATGCACCAAGTGCTTCGGCAAATATATTTAATGCATGAGTGGCTCACAAATCATCTATTGTGACTTGCTTAGAACAGCTGCAGTTCACAGTGGTGTGTGATTGGCTAAGTTCACAAGGTATTGTTTCTGCTCCCTGTTTAGATGATTGTCACACATTTAGCCTTCTGGTGCAAAAATTTGTGGCTCCCTACTCTGACACTTTCTGTTCCCATGAACAAAAATTTGCTCATAAAACGTTCATGGGAAGTGAATAGAATCAGTCGGGGAGGAGGAGGGGTGACTGTTGGCAAATATTGCCGTGGAGTATTAGCCGGGCTGTAGTCATAGCAGGAGTGTAAGTCATTGGACCAGTATGACAAATAAGGCAATGTTGAAAATGAATTAAGTGCTTCTGAGAGATCATTTTTTGTAGAATGTGGAAAAAAAGCAGTTATGCCAGGAATATGGCATCTGAGGTCACATCAGATGATTGGCAGAAGATACAATAGAAAAGTTGCATGAATAATCAGAGAAAAGGTGCATGAACAATAGAGCAACAGAGGATCCAGCACTGACCAGTTACTGGGTTGAACAACATGAGGATGTGTATAGCGGTATACATTTATGACTGTCAGCAGAGTGTCAGAGTTTGAAATGCTGACTGGCTGAACATAAACCCCTTGATACCAGTCCAGCTCCTGAAATGACAAGGATAAAGATATCAGAGAATGATGAGGTTTCATTAGTTAGAAGTGGAAAGAAAAGAGGACTCAAAAGTCAGCCAGCAAAATTTGGTTATAGGACAGATTAACTAGTCACCTATTTCAGTACTGCAATCTCTATTCTTAGTTTTTTCTGCTCTCCACCATAAGCTATTATAAACCCTGATGCCAACATTACTTGTTGGAAAGCACAAAGGGCGAATTATTTTTGGATAAATAACTGAGCTAAAGATGACACTGGCCATTAAATATTTTCTCTTTCGTGCCTCTGTGCCATTTTTCTCCCCATGTTTTACTTTAGAATATTGGAACTGAAATCTATTGTCTCAACAAATCCTTTTCCTTTAGCACCACTACTGTGCATGTTACATACACATGCATGTGTTACAGGTTCTATATTTTTCAAATAGTATATAGATTAACAGTAGTACCAGTTGGTTAAACTTGGGTTTAACTTTTGAGTGAAAGGATGCAGTCTAACTGCTGCAGCAGTACAATATTGAGTTATATCCCAAATATTTAGATGGTAACTAAATCCTTCATAAACAAAGTATCAGGACTGAAATTAAAATGGCCACTACATTCTCCTTCTACTCAACCAATTAAAATCTGGTTACTAGAACCTGACTGTACTTATTTCCCACCCATCTTGGGCCAGCGTTCCTACAACCAGAAGGCCAAAACACAAATAATCTTGTCCAGAGTAATTAATAGAGAAGAGCCTGAACAGCCAAATTCAGACCTGGATCTTATACACCCTGAAGTCTTTGGAGCTGGAGGTAGAGGCAAGTGGCTAAATTTGGATCCAGATTTATCCCCCTTCCCAATGTTCAGAAGTATTTGCATCCAGGGTTTGGTTCTGGCCTGTCTGTAATTATTCTTGTGACTAATGGAGCAGTTACTTTGCTCTAGTTCAATAGCACCAGTAGTATTCATTCTGGAACCTCCTGAGTACAGCATGCTTTGCCACTAGGGTCGGTCACCTCCAGTCTCCACTATATTGCTAAGGTTCATCTGTCCCTCTGACCACCACCCCATGCTGCTTGATCCTGAGCAGATCAGCGTGGCTGCAGTGCTCTGGAAATAAGGGTAAAGGAGCTGGGGCAGAAGTTGTGTTATCATCCATCCTCCTGATTAAAGGTGAGGGTCCAGGCAGGGACACAAATCCTGGAGATGAATGCATGGCTGAGCAGACGGTGTCTATGGGAAGGCTTGGGCTTCCCATGCATATGGACAAATTGGAGCATGTGCAGAGGAAAGCAACAAAAATGATCAAAGATTTGGAAAACCTGACCTGTGGGGAAAGGTTAAAAACAGGGCATGTTTAGTCTAGAGAAAAGAAGACAGAGGGGAGACCTGATAAGTCTCCAAATGTTAAGGACTGTTATGAAGAGGATGGTGATCAATTATTCTCCATGTCCAATGAAGGTAGGACAAGTAGTAAGGGGCTTAATTTGCAGGAGGGGAGATTTAAGTTAGATATTAGGGAAAACTTTATAATTGTATAGGTGGTTTAAGCTCTGGAATAGACTTACAAGTAAGGTTGTGGAATCCCTATCACTGGAGGTTTTTAGGAACACGTGGATCAGACACCTGTCAGGGATGATGTAGTTTTACTGTGGTCCTGCCTCAGCGCAGGAGTCTAGACTTAGACGACATCTTGAGGTTCCTTCCAGCCCTACGTTTCTATGATACTGCTGCAGAAACAGCCCAGGCTTGCAGAAATCATATTGCTTGGAGGAGGAAAGAGGGTTGTGCTATTGCAGAATAGCTCAGTTAACCATGTCTCCCACTCACTCGCTGATCGAGTAGCTTTAGAAATAGGTCGGTGTTATTCCCAAACTTAAATGGTTCTCTCTTTATTATTGTTCCTGGCACTGTAGTGGGTTCTGGGGGCGGGGGGATTATTACCCAAACACCACACACGCAAATCTTTTTGGATACTAACAAAAACAGGAAAGCGTATATAAAGAATTTTTAAAAGGATGAAGGGACAGTTTACATGAAATGGAAGCATGAAGGAAGGAACTAACAATTATCCCCCTTGGTGTTCGCTCAGAGCTAAGCCGAGGTCAGTGGCACAAGACAAGACAGCAAAAAATTCAATAATATCTATCTTTTCAAGAAATTACTGTGAGAGGGCACTTTGCCTGATGCTTGAAAACTGAGCTGCTGCCCACACACAAACATTCAGAGATGAAACAGATGTGGCTGCATCTCCTTTCAGCTTGAAATCAGTGTGGGTGGGTTGGTTTGTTTGTTTTTTTAAAAAAAGACACCTCTCTTCACAAACTA
This sequence comes from Mauremys reevesii, assembly GCF_016161935.1. Taxonomy (NCBI): domain Eukaryota; kingdom Metazoa; phylum Chordata; order Testudines; family Geoemydidae; genus Mauremys; species Mauremys reevesii. The sequence continues at coordinate 12,804,299 of NC_052638.1, read as the reverse complement.
TACTGCATACCAGTTTTAGCTTTAATATTCCCAACTAAGGAGGGAGATTTAGGGCACACAAGATAGAGGTTTGTGTATTTGAAATCACTATATTCCCATTGACATCTGCCTGTTCTTTCATAGCAAAATACTGCCTGGAAAAAAAAATTCCTTTGCATAGAGGAGAGTTTACCTAGATGATATGTGTCACACACAACCTTCTAATGGTGTCTTTGTTTTAAAATGTGGGCAGCAGGATTCCAATGTGAAATATCTTGCATGCAGGAAAGCCACCATGGCAAGCCATTTAGCCTGTCTGCAATACCTGCTCCTGCAATCTGTTACACTCGGCATCTTGTCAATTTCAAGTGAGTGGTGCTAATATTAATTAGCTATTCTATCAAAGCTGAATCAGGACACACATGGTCAATGCATGAACAACACTCACATTCCTGTGTTGAGGAAAACCATCATGAATATGCCCGGGGGTGCCATTTTACCTTAGTTGTGCTTTCCTAATGAGTAGCTATCAAAGTACCACCCAGCAGCCTATTCAATAGGAAAGGAGTAATATGTTCTAGAACAGGGGGAGCAGGCCAGGAAAAGTGAGGCTAGGGCTGAAATTCAGTGATCTGTGTTAAGCAGGAGGTCCAATCAAATCACCATGGTCCCTTCCAGCCTTGAAAATGAATGAATGAATAAAAACAACCAGGTAGTTTGGCACAGCCAGCTAATAAATCAATCAGTTTGTACTCCACTTTGTGTTCAATTTTTGCACAATAGTTTTGGCTCCCATTCCCACTAAATTGGGCAGTTTTAAAATTTCAATGCTCAAAGCAGAGGGGAAGTTATTCCGCTAAGAAGGTGGGAAGCGAGGATTGGTAGAAGAGACCATGAGGAAGCATGGAAAATGTGTAACAATAGGATCCAATCCAAACAAACAATGAAACAATTCTTCCACTTTTTACATGTTAAATTATAGTCATCTAGTGGCTGGTATCAGACTTCATTATAGGCTCATCTCTCAGTACTCTGGGCCTGTTCTTCATATAGAAAATTGCATGTCTACTTCTCATGTGCCTTCTGTGACCGGAAGAAGGGAGGATGTGCATGCATACTGCATAACAGATATCTTTCCTGCCACCTGTATGCACAAAGCTTGCCAGTCGCACGTACAAACGGTGTGGGGAGCATGCAAGTGCGCTCAGATTTTATTCATGGCCATTCCTCTTAAGGGGAATGGATTATTCTGTTCCATCTAGGTTCTCTTACTCAGAGCCAGAGCACCTTACATGACCAACCTCCTAAACAGATAGATCATATAACTATATTACCTCTTTAAAAAGCTCACTGTTGTAACGTTTTATTTTTGATATTTACATGGCATGGATTTGTAAACCTCTTTCAATTTTCCTAAACAAAAAAAACCACACTCCACTAAAGGGTAAACAGCTACTTCATTTTGAGACCCTCATCCAGGCTGGGGATTTAAAGTGGGTACAAATAGCAGTGAAACAGACCCTTGCCCAAAGGAGACCATTAGAATAGTTTTTAAACCAAGACACAATACTTCCAGCTAATAGCAAATCCTCAGTGAAGCATTTCTAGTGTATCCTTCATTGTGGCATCCATTCACCTAAAGGATTCCAGGTAAGCAACTGAGAATGATTATTCTAAAAAGTATAACAGATGGGTGATATACTTGGCTTAAAAACAAAAAAAGGCTAGGGAGCCCTACTAAATATTTAACAAGCCACCTTGATAACAATATATCAATCTTAGGGCTTGGTGCTGCCCCTCCCCGCCCATCACCACAGTAACTGAGTGAATTTTCAATGAGGCAATTTATGCAAGTCAAGTTTTGATTGATAGCCACCTCTGACATATCACACCTTTCATCATGACTGATCTCAGACATGTACACAATTCCCATCAAACCACTGATGAAACTCAGCCACCTCTGGACTGGAACACAGCAACACGTTGGCACAGTTGGAGGACAGGAAGTGAAGACATACCATAACCAGCTGAAATGCATTTTATCTACCTGAAATTTTTCTGTAATTATCCAAGCTCGAATTGGCCCAGGAAACTGGGGCAAATGCCATGCTCATTAAAAAGGACCATATGATCTTCACTTAAAAATAAATGTTCATGACCTTGATTTTATGCCTCAATGGAGACAAACACCTCCATCTCCATTCAGTACACTGATCCCCACTACCAAGTATGAGAGAGAGAGGTGCCTTCAGCTGAGTCACCCATCTTCCCTCCTGTGGCTGCTGTGCAAGTACCTGACCCAACCCAACTCTGTGAAACACTTGTCTCAAATGCTGAACACACTAAAAAAATATTAGGATAGATTGTCAGCCTACCACCACCCAGGATAGGGCACGTGCTGGAGATATTGGTTTCAAGAGGGGTCTACAGAATAGGTTATAAATATATGAAATGGAGAAGAAAAATACTTCTCCATTTCATATATTTATGAATGGGGGGGGTAGGATTTTCAAAGGCCCTCTTCCCTGTTTGAAGGAGCACTTTATAGCTACAAAATTTTAGTCACACTTTATCCCCAGAAAAATTAATTGTGGGTTTAAATCAGTGAGCTTGCCTCTCTCTAACTTCCTGATTTGTACTTAGAAATAGACTGCTGTTTTTGCAAATGCAATTTGCAACCCCAGAGTTGGGTCTTTTGAAAAATGTTGCCCACAACGTCCTCAGTCTTCACGTGTCCTAAAGCTTACCAAGTTTTGCATGCCCTCAAAAATGAGATGTGTGTCAGAAGAATCTAGTCTTTGTAGCTGAAGTAGGTAGCACAGAATTATACTTGGGAAGTCAGCTTTCTAAGGGGAAAATGTAAAGTAACTGTGGCTAGAGTCACAGGCACCACGTTTTAGGCAAGCTCCAATATTTAGGGATGGCTTCCATTAAGAGAAGTCATTCAACCAGGAGAGCCCTAGACTGCAGAAAGCAGCTCCCTTCCCCAGCCAGGCTGAAGTGAAGGAAGGGTTCTAGGGTGAGCTTGGCAACAAGAAAGAGGCAAAGGAAGATGGGGATTGGGAACCTTGCTTTGTTCACTTAGAATTGGAGAGGTCTCAATTATTTTATCTGAGAAGTCTAAACTACCAGGGTTGGCTTTCCAGTGGCTACTGTAGCTTCCCTGTTGGTTTCCGCACAGCTGGAGCAATATTTACAACCCTTTCAAGGAAGAGGCCTTCTCAGAGCATGGGGGGGGGGGGGGGGAGGGGCTGGGAACAGTAGGTACAAAGTGTGCTCTTGCTTGCATAGCAAATGTACCATACACCCAGTAGTTTGAGCATTCAAGTCTGTGCTTCAGTTAGTGAGAAACCCTTAAAAGTCAAAACATGCACCTTTGTTCTTGAGTCATCCCTTGCTACTACCTATCAATACCACAGACATGTCCATTAAACTATTATAGGTATGGAGTGATAGTTATTTATAATGTTCCAGCACTAGCAACATTTTTAGCGCAAGCTACATTAGGACAAATGGTGCCTACAATAAAATAAATGCTAAGGCGCTCACTAAAAGGGGAGGAATGTTTTTCCTCCAGAGTGCGTCATTAAAAGGACATTATCTCCAGTACTTCAAAAGTAGTGGAGTCAATGGGTTACATGTGTGGTTTGACCAGGGGTTTGAGATGGACTCGGTTTACTGTATTCACCTTGAAAACATCAAAATAACCATTTTCCTTGTGTGGGTGCAGATGAAAATCTGAAAAGATATGGAACGGTAATGTGATAGCGGAGGGAGAGGAAGGCAATGAGATACAACAGCACCTTTCTGCTCTAATTCAGCCTTGAGGGATTAAATGTTCAGCCCTAACCAATCACATGGAGAAAGAAACAAAGTAATTTAAAATTAAAATTATTTATTTAGATTATACCCAGCTAGGTGTGGTATGTAACATTGGGTACATCTACACTGCAAAGAAAAACCCACGGCACCAAGTCTCAGAGCCTGGGACAATTGGCTCAGGCTGCAGGGCAACAAGTAGCAATGTTGATATTCAGACTGGACTCTGAGACCCTCCCCCCTCACCAGGTTTAAGAGCCCAGGCTCCAGCCCAAGCCAGAATGTCCACACTGTTATTTTTAGACCCAGGAGCACACGGCAACTGACATGAGCTGCAGGCTTGTTTTTTTTTTGGGGGGGGGGGCAGTGTAGACGCACCCTTAGAGCTCACAAGAGAACTGGCCCTTTCTCTGGAGAGTTCATGATCTGAGCTCAGTCGTAGGAACAGTCCTACAGTTCAGACCAATGGTCCATTTAGTCCACTGTTCTGTCTTCTACAATGGCCAGTGCCAGCTGATTCGGAGAACGGTGCAAAAACCATGCAGTTAGCAGCTGAGGATAAATATTTTCCCCAAGGCCCCAAAAGTTAGATGTTGGCTACATGCCTGAAACATAAGGGTTAAATATCCCTTCTAAAGATGTGAGATACAAGAGGGTAAATACACACAAAAGGAAGGCCAGGGAAATACAAAATGAGAGGAGATAGGAAATGAAAGCCAAGACTGTATTCAAAGCCCTTTGTAGCACAAACCAACCATCTGATATTTAGGGTATGTCTACACTAGAAACATTCCAGCAGGTGCACCACTGTAGTGTAGACACTTATTACAGTGACAGAAGGGGTTCTTCTGTGGCTGTTGTAAATTCACCTCTCAAAGGCAGAAGCTAGGAAGAATTATTCTATTGACCTAGCACTGTCTTCACTTGGGCTTATGTCGACTTAACTAAGTCTCTCAAAAATATTACTTTTTCCTACACCTCTGAACGATGTAGCTAGATTGACACAGTAACTTGGAGTAAGGAGAAAGGTCAAGGAGAATAAGGGAAGATAAACTCTAAAGTACAGCTTTGTTCATCAAATTTAGAAGCAAAGGGAAGAGGAGAAGTCGAGCAGTAGATAGAAAGATAAGTTGGGTTGAGAGCTGGTAGTTTTTAGATGGAAGAGAATAAGCACATTTGTACTCAAAGAGATGGGAAAATTTAATTTTGGATGAGGTGGGCACCACTATTGTTAAGCAACGTAACTAATATTTTTGCGTTTTAGTACATCAGTGATGTAACTGAACTTCATTTAAGAGGGTTTACTCAGAAACCCCACAGGGAAGATCGGCACAATAGCTTTCACTTCATATTGGACAGTTACTGTACTGCTCTCTGAAAATATTCTATCACGTGCATATTCAGGTAAAAAGTAAGTTATTGCATTTTACTCCTGTTAATACCTCAGAGCCAGCATAGGGAGCGAGCTGGATTATTTTCAGGTCACATATCAACATTTTTAGTCAAGCTCCATTTGCAGAACTTAACACTGGTGGGGACGGAAAGAGCCCAACTTGACTTCCAGGTCCCAGGGCCCATTTACCATTATGAAAAATTATTTGCTTGTAAATTGGCCAGATTTGTGGAGTTGCTAGAGGGCTAAAAGCATGAAACCTCATAATGCCACTTTTACAAAGTTACTTTTTAAAGCATAAGAGCACTTGAAAGCTCCCACAGAACTTTTTGAAGAGAGTAACAGGGATAACTAGGATATTTTCTCCAACACTATCCCTTGCACTGAGACAGGTTCTAACGTGCACAGTCGCATGCAATTTGTTGCTCAGCATGTAATGACTACACAGTCACTGCACTATCAACATCTATCAAAACAGATCTGTAACAAAGCAAGAAGGCTATTTGAGATACAGATCTCCTCATATAGATTTGTTGATTTTGGGTGGTTTTTTAATAATAAAGTTCAAGAACACTCTACCCTGTGGTTCATGCAGGTACAAAAAACAAAAACGAAAGGTAAACCGCAACATCTTGTTTACTGCACACAGGGGAAAAAAAAGAGAAAAACATTCAAGTTTGTGTGGGGGAAGGCTGTAGTTTTAACTATTAACACAAAAATGCAAGCCCTCTTACACAAAGAATTGTGTGAAGCTGAATTTTAAGTTGTATATGCTGTTAAATAGAAACGCTCTTCTTTATACTTCAGAAATAGCACCTCTATAAGCAACGGTAGATGGCTAGAATATTTCTTGCAATAGTAACAATCCTTTAGGAATCTGAAGTATTTCTAAATTGCTTGCTAATTAGAATCTGAAGTTATTCATTAATTTGGTAATTGTTCTATCAAATGCTGCAGTGAGTCAAGAGTCACACAATTAGAAAAAAAAAATCAGGGATGTTTGGATCCAGGGATATTTGTTCAAGTCCAGCTCTGTAAATAGGTGAATTTGACTGAATCTCTTCTCCCACCAAAGAAGGAGTAGGTGAGCTAGTGCCAAACTGCTCACCATTGTAGCTAAAAACATTTAGTTGACTTCGTTTTCACCTCACTTTTTTGTATGACTCTGCACTGTCTCTCTCTCTCGCCCAGCCAGAAATGCTCTGACATCTACCTCCTTGGCAGCAATGCCCTCATCCCATTCCAAAACAGGGTAGTACGTCTTCTCAGCATAGTTCTAACCTATTTTCCTAACACAAAGTGTGTCAGAAACACATATAATCTTTTGGAGCCTTGAGAGAGAGATGTCCATCTCTACAGCTCACCTAGACAGTCTAGTGGGCTTGAGAGCCCCCGTGTTCCAAACTTTGGCAGAAGCTGGGCCCACCTCAGTTAACTAGACTGCATCCTCACCCTGGTTCCCCCTACTTAATTCATTTACAAAGTCATAATTGGATTAAGTCCTGATCCCAATGAAGTCAATAGAAATTTTGCTGTTGACTTCAATGCGGCCAGGATTTCCCCTACTATAACACACTCTGTGTGATGCTGCTCTCTAGTGGTTGAGACTACAGATATAAGATATTACAAGTACTTTCCCTTCAAAACTGGCTCTAAAACAGAGGCCCAGGTCCTCGGAGAGGTACTTAGGTGCTTAACTCCAACTGATTTCAAATCTGGACGAGAGTCCTCAAACTGCAGAGAGTCAAACTCATCCAATACCTGGGACTTAACTTTAATACCAGAGAAATTAAAATGAATTTCTCTCTCGCTCATCTTCTCCCCAAGGTTGGCTGCTTCTAAGGTTCCTCCCTCATGACTGCTCAACCCACACACTGGATATTCCTGCTCTCACCTCCCTTATAGCCATATGATTCAATGGGTCACCTGCACGAAGGAGTCAGCAAAACCCACTTCTCAGGAGAATCTACCACTCTCTCAGTAGAATCAATGCTTGCTGACAAAGCGGGGCTCCTCAGACAAACAATGCTAGCCTGTAACTACTGTTAGCTAAAGGAAATCTCCTTTACCTCAAGTGATAGAGGCTTATATCTGAGGGGGCTGATTAACTTTCTGGTCTAATGTGTGATTTTTACAGAGGAATGTTTACCGCACATGGATGTGTCACAATACAATGAAATGAGAGGCCTACGAGCTAAGTGCTAAGCCAGAGTGCTTCAGTTTCCTTTCTCTCTCTGTGGTCACTTCATACTTGGTAAGCAAGTTGTTTCATAAGCACATTGGTGTGTTCTTTTAAAACGAATGTACTTTAGAAGTTTCCAGCATTGTAGCTAGAAGGTTGTTTAGTTACATGTGCTGCGTGGGGTCTCCTTCATGCTGGGTTACTGCACTGGAAGCACTACAGAGAAGTTGTTTGCACATACTGTAAATCAGGGGTGGGCAAACTACAGCCCATGGGCTGGATCCGGCCCCTCAGGGCTTTGGATCCGGCCCATGGGATTGCCCCCCGTGGCGCCATGGGCCCCGCGCTGCTCTCAGAAGCAGCCGGCACCACTTCACTATGGCCCCCGGGAGGGAGGGGGGAGTCAGAGGGCTCCGTGCATTGCCCTTGCCCCCAGGCACCGAAGCCAATGGGAGCTGAAGGGGAGGTACCCGGAGGCGCGGCAAGGGCAGCGCACATGGAGCCCTGGAGCTTCCTGGAGTGGCGTGGGGCCAGGGCAGGTATGCAGGGAGCCTGCCCTGGTGTGCGCCGCTGCCACCCCAGGGCCGCTTTAGATAAGCGGCACCGGCTGGAGCCCAAACTCTGCATGCACCCTGCCCTGCAACTCCCTGCCCTGAGCCCCAACTCCCTGCCCTGAGCCCCCTCATACACCCCACACCCCTCCTGCACCCCAACTCTCTGCCCTGAGCCCCCTGCTGCACCCTGCACCCCAACTCTGCCCTGAGCCCCCTCCTGCACCCTGCACCCCAACTCTGCCCTGAGCCCCCTGCTGCACCCTGCACCCCAGCCCCCTTCCTTGAGCCCCCTCATACACCCTGCACCTCTCCTCTGCCCCAACCCCTTGCCCTGAGCCCCTTCCTGCACACCACACTCCCTCCCGCACCCCAACCCCCTGCCCCAGTCCTGCATACAATTTCCCCACCCAGATGTGGCCCTCAGCCCAAAAAGTTTGCCCACCCCCGCTGTAAATGATGATTTTAAAGCCTGGTGCTGGTTCCAGTACGGATACTTGTCTGCCTGCCCTCCATATTTATTGAGCCTGTCTGCTGTGGCCCATGTCTCATTCAATCTGGAGGATTCTCTCTGCTATGTTGCTTGTTGTGCTCAGATTCCCAGTCCTGCTAAGCAGAGATTGGGATACGGTGGGACACAGCAGATAGCACAACTGACTGAGCGGCAGTGGTTGCAGAAGCTGGCTTCTACACCAGACTTAAGCACAGTGAACGGGCCCAGTTTCCAGAAAAAGGTAGGGTCAGGAGCCACTATTTTAGGAAATGTTCTAGAATGCTCACTTTGCCCCATGTCTACTACATGGAAAGGAATCCAATTTTCTCTAATGAGAGGCTGCAGCATTTGAAAGCCTTTTCAATCGCTAACATCCTTTTACTGAAAGCGAAGAGACCAAGCTGCAAGTCTGAAGGTCGGGGAAGTCATCCCCTCAATTAGAACACACAAGCTGCTGTAGCTCTAAGCCTTCTCTTACTCACAGAAAGGAAATAGAGAGAAAGAAAAGGCCCATTATCGGTGCAAGCAGAGTTGAGAGTTACGGTCACATCAGCTTCTTCCCACTACTGGATTAGGACATGTCTGCATTGTCTAACTGCCCCCTAGATTCCATCAATATTACCACGTAGCTGATTTTCAATTCTACCCATTTTTAAGGGATTTTAATGAGTATTTATTGTGCATGGCATATTGGGTGATAGAAGAGATCTTGTGACTCTATACTGTGTCAGACATAGACTAATAGTTTATGATATTTAGAGGATAATTTACCCAGGCCTTTAGAGGCCTATCATGCTTTCCTCACATAGGGAGATATATGATCAGTATTGTCCTCTACCAAAAAACAAAAAAAAAAGTTGTACACAAAGTTTAAAAAAAAATCTTTACACCACTTACAATAAGCAGACTACTACCTTGAAAAAGGTATAATGTCCCTTAATGGAGTAAGAGGAGTTAATTGTAACATAAGAGAGACATGGTGGGTAAGGTAATATTGTTTATTGGACCAAAGGCTGTTGGTGGAAGGCACAAGCTTTTGAGCTACACAGAGCTCTTCATGTCTGGGGAAGAAAGTGTCTGCTTCCTTCCCCAGACTTGAAGAAATTTCTCTGTGTAGCTTAAAAGCTTGGACCTCCCCCGCCCCCCCAAACAGCAGTTGGTCCAATAAAATATTATCTTACCTACCTTGTCTCTCTCATATCCTGGGACCCACATAGCTTCAACACTGCATATAATTGTAAAGTAGCATTTTAAGAAAAAAGGTAGTTGGTATGAATTTTCAAATAAACATTTGGCATTTCACAGGAATTAGACTATTTGAGAAAGCCCAATAGTGCATCTAGATCAGTATCTTTTGTCCAACGGGGGTGAGAGGAAGTGTTTATTGCTAGTTTGTTCCTTCAGTTCAATAGTTAAGCTGCATCTACCTCTTCTGCACAGCAGATCATTGTGTATGTTTTGCCATCCATGAGGGAGGCAGTGCATGCCAAGGCTTTGGGAGGCAGATTCCTGGCTGCAAGACAGCACAGAAGACATTAGGAAAGTATTTTAGCATTGGCTGGCCTTCCTGACAAGTTCACTGTTGCTAGCTCCTGACTGAGGAATACAAAACTCCATGGTGCAGAACCACCTTGGTCCCACCAGAGAGGAGAGACCCAAGTGACACTGACCAACATTTTTCATTGGCCAGGGAGGGGGTGGGTGGGAGAAAGAGAGGGGCAGAGAGGAAAGTGGCCTTTTAAAAATAAAAAAATGAAGTTTTCATCAGTTTATTTTAAAACTTATTTTTACACCCTCTAAAAATTGTTTTCCCCCTTTCCAGTGACAACAGGGTTGGAGGAAAAACATTTTTTAAAATGAAATATTGTTCTTTTCAAAACCAGCAGAGTGGAAGTCTTGAAGGTTTCTGCAAAATCTTTACCACTATTTGACCAACTGTCCTCCTTTCTTTAAGTTCAAGTGTCCTGGATCATTCAAAAAAAGATGACTGAGCCACTGGCAGGTAAAACAAAACTTCTTATTTTTCATTTTCAGCAGTTGGAAGAGGACTTCTGATTACAGAGGTGTGTGAATCATGTGATGATGCAGCCAGTACACCAAGGCCAGAGGCCAAAAACACAGGCTCAAGAACCCATTTATGTTTTGTATCAAAATGGAGCATGACAGTATATTCATCTGGTCTCTTGCGCTTTGTCATTTCATGCCCTCCAAGAACAGGAGTCACACAGTGTAAGAAGCGCTTTCCCTTTTGAATCTGTCATCCATCAGAAGGTGCCCCATAACTGACAGAACCACACTGGAGGGGAGACTGGTAGTCTGTTTACTTCCAATGTAAGGAGTATCTGTCTAGCATTAGGTGAGAAATCCAGTGACAAGTGGCTCTGTGGCAGAACTGCATCTGAGTAGCAGGACTAGATAGTCAAAGAAAAACCAAGAAACATATGACGGGGTGGGGTGGAAGTGCATGGAATAGATATTGAGGACAAAGGGTGGGGGGGCAGGGAAGACACCCAAACCTCACTCCTCAGTCAGGGATCACCACGCTGGCCATCCCACATCATCTGTCTGAATAAAAACCCAGGGCATGCAACAGTAAAGGGGCAGGTGGAGGAAAGGAAGAATTACTGCTTTGTTCTCTTTGACTTTTCTCCTAGTCCTTTTATTTCCTTCCCACGATCTCTAGACCTGGCTCTTTTGGATCCAAGACTTGCAAATAGTGCCCGAGTTATTTTGTTCCACTATTTCCACTGGATTTGTGTTTTAAAATTCCCGGCTTTTATTTTTGTAAAAGCTGTTGTTGTGGATTTAGAGCTACTCTAATTTAGGAATGCTTTATGTGGACCCGCTTATTGGATATTTACTGTATGAATGCAGCAGTTTAATTTAATAGGGGGGTGTAAGGAAAAACAAGCAGGCAAGAGAATGGCTCATCTGGAGTTTACTTTTCTGTAAACTCGAGGGTTGTTAAGGAACAATGCCATGTGAGAAAGAGGCCTTGGAACACAACAAAACAACAAAAACAACTGACTATAGTGGTGTTTAAAAAGGAACTCACTCTCTCGGGGGGCGGGGGGAGAGCTGTTTGGGAGACTCAGACTGAGACACATCGGCCCCTAACTGGAGGGGTCTGAAGAAGTTAGGCCTTCCTGGGTTAAGGGGATGGTAAGGCTTAAGGCAAGACAGACATGCCTGCAGAGTTTTTGTTGTTTTAAATCATTTACAGCAAAAGGGTTTTATTCCTACTGCAAAGTAAACACCGCTTTTGTTTTAGCAAGCCTGTTTTGTCACTGTATGACATTGGTCAAGAGGCACCTGAAGGGAAGGACCACAGGTGCCAGAAAAATCAAATCTGTGGAATAAGAAGGGTTGATACACAGGGTACTTTAGCCCTGTCTGCAGTGGGGGAGGGAGAAGGTGCCCACAAATGGTGGATTTTCTGTAACTTGAAGTCTTTAAAATCAAGAGTCGAGGACTTCAGTAACTCAGCCAGAGGTTATGGGTCTATTGCAGGAGTGGGTGGGTGAGGTTGTGCAGCCTGCGATGTGCAGGAGGTCAGACTAGATGATCATGATGGTCCCTTCTGGTCTTGAAGTCTAGGAGTCTGAGAACTGTGCAATTCCACCCTGGAAAAGGTAGAGGCCAGGTAACACCGGAGGGGGGTGCACTCAAGAACTCCAAGAAGGGGACAGAGGTGCAGCTAGCTTTGTAACCATAACCATCTATTTTTTAACAAAGCCAAACATTTGGGGCTAAAGTGGAGGAGTCAGTACTTCTAACAATTTCCAAAATCTGAGACCACAACTTCCAAGTTCTAGAGCACTCCTACCAAATATGCATGAATGTGCCAATGCTCCCACATGCAGCCAGCCAGATTTCTCCAGCTTGCAGCCAATGTACCTTTTGAATGAGGAGGAGAGGCACAAGGAAAAATGCAAGAATTAGAAAGAATTGCATTTCCCAGAAAGTTGCTGCCTTTTTCCCCTTAAGACTAAAGGAGAATTATACTAAAACTACTGTGCATCATCTCCTGTGGAGGTTATTCTTTTTGCTATAATTACAACTATTTCAGGAATCTCTGCCTAAAACTCACCCCTTTTAATTTCAACAGCCCTACTATTTGCTAACTTTAGTCTGAAGGGGACATCTACTGGCGGCAAAGATTAATGTAAGCAAGAAGCACAAAATTGTAAGAGCTTCTGAAAATTAGAGCAATGCAACTTAAAGATCCACTGCTTGTCCTAGAGACTCTGCAAGTCAGTCCTCTTTCCCTTCCCTCACTAAAAGAGAGCTCACTGGTCTGTATTTTCTATTTTAAAGCAGCAGCTAAAGTTGCTAAGATACTTCCCAGGACTCTATTTAGTGAGCTGTCACTCTATATCAGAACCCTCCTTTTATACTACAATCAACTTTCTTGGAACAGGATGCTTGTTGGAATGTGTATGCAGTAAAATGACTGACTAAATAAGCAAACTGGAGGAAAGAAGGCTGTAATATAGCAACAGAAGGCAGGGTCTTATTCAAAATGGGTCAAGCAGTGTGTGTTTTACTTGAATCTTTATACAGGGTAATTGGTTTTCAATACACTGCCCTACACCTGAGACCTATCTGGGATTCAGTCCCATGAGACTTTTTTAATCAATGGAAAAAGCTGGCTGAATTGCAATTCTTGGAAATTCCATTTTAATTAACATGGTGAGAGACTAATGGGGAGGCAGAATAAGTGTCAATTTTTTTTACTTTATTTATTTTTTTTTACAAAAAGCTGTTTTACCTTAATTTTTTCACTATTTCCCAGAGAAAGAATAATTTCTCGAGCAAAATAGTTTAATTTGGGGGTTGGGGAGAGACTTGGGAAGTTTTGCCTGCTTGCACAAACTGAGTTGTTCTAGAATGAGATTATACTGTGAGGAACACGAGGGAGATCGAGCATTTCCAGCCTGGCATGACACCTCATAAAGAGTCTGAAGCAGAACATGGTGTTGCACACAGCTCTAGTAAAACTATTCCACAGGGGCGCTAAGCATTCTGCTCCCCGAGGTTCTTAACCAGGCTAACGCTGAAGATGCTCCCTCAGCCTTGGTAAGAGGCTAAACTGCAACACATCCTAAAGATAAGTTCTCTTTATATGGGTTAAGCATTGTTCGTGGGCGCTGTGTTATAGAATTTCCCACACACAACAAAACAAGAACAATTTACCTTAAGGCTGAGAGTATGCATCATGCATTCCAGAGTAGAATAATTACAAAGTGTTATTTCTTAAGCCAACTATTATAAATCTAGGAATTTCAGAGTTAAGGTTAAAGAAATCCAAATGTGTTAAGGTAAGAAATGCAGTCAAGTCACCAAAACAATCATAACTCTGTCTTGTAGAGATGTCAAGTAATAACAATACCGATTAAGGTATTTTAGTGTTTGTGATTCCAGAGAAGATTAAACTGACTTTTAAAAAGCATAAGATTGAAAAATAACCTTGCAGCTGTAAATCTTTAAATTACAGTAGTTTTCTGAACTACAATTCCCTCCCATACTTCAACTTTCCTTTTTAATACATGAAAACATTACATCTGAATTAATCTTTTTTAACATGAGATAAACTGCATTTAAAACAAATAAAAACCACAACACCCTCACCACAGACAGTTCCTGTTTTAGAGTGGTAGAGAGATGTACAAGTTACCAAAATTGTGTAAACTAATAACCTTATTCCAAGAAGATACTAGTGTACAATATACTTGGTACAGAAAGAAATGTCTTTAAAAACCTTCCCCCAAATTGCCACAGTCTAGAAATTCAGTTGCAAAGAATAAATTCATGCCTCAAAGAGAAATATTTAGGCCTTACCCCCAAGTTGCTGACCTTTTCAAATGATGTAAACTGTAGCTGGAAGGAAGTGTGATGAACGTGTTTATATTCCATTCCTTGAGGAGAGCAGTTGGATTTGGAAGCAAGCACAGCATCCATAAAATCTATCAATAAATCCCAGAGAAGCAACAAACTGCCAGGTACTGTATTTGGAATGCAAGCCTGAATAGGGAAGATAGTAAAGGCATTCCTGGTACTTGTTCCAACACAGGGTGTTTCCAGAAAATGAGTGAGAGTATTAGAGCAAACAGGCTTTCAACTTTCAGAACTCATTGCTTTTACTTGAGATCTCTGGCACTTAAAATACTGTTGCTCTGAAATGACAAACAAACACTCTTCCTTGTGCTTTAGCAGACCCTTTTCTGTGCAGTGGTATACACAGCTGACTTACATTTGCCTGGATGGGCTAGTTTAATTGAAGCTGCACCAGCCCCAATTAAATAGGACTGCTTCATTTCACAACATTTAACTCTTTACAACATGAAGGAATGTTCACATACCAGATGTGAATATAGATCTTAAGAGGAACATACCAAAAAAGAAAGGGAGCACTACTGTCTTGTTACAGAGTGAAATTCACTATTTTCAGTGTGATATGATACCGGATGTACAAGCCATCTACGCTGCAGCACTTGGCAAAATTCAGCTCCAACTCTCATAGTAAGTGTTTTAAAGCCTCAGCTGGTGGACTCGTGTTATTTTGAGAAAATCTCAGCTTTTTTTTTTTTTCTTTCTTTCTTTCCCCTCATGGTTGTGGAGTAGAGTTGCCCAGTGTCCGGTTTTCGACCAGAACACCTGGTCGAAAAGGAACCCTGGCGGCTCTTGTCAGCACTGCTGAACAGGCCATTAAAAGTGCGGTAAGTGGTGCGGTGGTCTAAGGAAGGCTAGGCCCTACCTGTCCTGGCACTGCGCTGTGCCCCAGAAGTGGCCAGCAGGTCCAGTTCCTAGGTGGGGGGGGGACCCATGGGGCTCCACGCGTTGCCCCCGCCCCAAGCACCAGCTCCACACTCCCATTGGCCAGGAATAGCGCACAGCCTCCTGGTCCCCCCCACACCTCCCTGCCTAGGAGCCGGACCTGCTGGCTGTTTCCAGGGCACACAGAGCCAGGACAGGTAGGGAGCCTGACTTAGCCCCGTTGTGTCACTGAGCAGGAGCCACCCAAGGTAAGCCTGTGCCCCAACCCTGACCCCCCCAAACCCAGAGCCCCTCCTGCACCCTAAAACCCTCATCCCCAGCCCCACCCCAGAGCCCTCTCCCCCATCCCACAGCCCCCCATCCACACCATCCCACACCCCAACCCCCTGCCTCTAGGGTGACCAGACGTCTCGATAAAATCGGGACTGTCCCGATTTTTAGGCATTTGTCCCGCATCCCAATCAAAGTTTGGTTGGGATGCAATTTGTCCCGATATTTCACACTCCTTTTTTTTGTTTTGTTTTGTTTCTCCGGCGGGACTCCACCCCCCCCACCCCCCGCCAGTGGGACTCCAGGACTCTTTTTTTTCCCTCTCTCTCTCTCTGTCGGCAGGACACCGGGACTCCCCACTTTTTTTTTCATTTTTTGCTCCGCCAGCAGGACTCCCCCCCCCCCCCATGTGTCCCAATATTTTCTTCATCCCATCTGGTCACCCTACCAGCCTCACCCGCACCCCACTCCCAAACTCCGAATCCCTCAGCCCCATCCCCCAGCCTGGAGCTCCCTCCTGCATCCCAAACTCCTCATCCCCGCCCCCCCAGCCCACACCCCCAGCCAGAGCCCTCACCCCTCCTGCACTCCAACCCCCTGCCCCAGCCCAGTGCAAGTGAGTGAGGGTGGGGGACAGCAAACCACTGAAGGAGGGGAAATGTCCTGAGTGGAAGGCAGGGCCTCAGGGAAGGGGCAGGGCGAGGGTGTTCAGTTTTGTGCTGTTAGAAAGTTGGTAACTCTATTGTGGAGGCACTTGAAAATACAACCTAAGTGACCTCTAGCTGCTCAAACCGGACAGCAAGTAAAAAATTAACCTCATCATGATTTAATAGTTTGGGTTAGCACTCCTGACTTTCTCAGCCTCTGTGGAGGGGCTCACCAGTTGGGGGGGGGGCAGGTTGGTTTAGTTTCAAGTTGAAGGTGTTACTCTACACCAGCAGTTCTTAACCAGGGTCTGCAGCCCCCTGGGGGGCCATGAGCCAGTTTCAGGGGGCTTCAAGCCCCTCAGGGGCTGAAACCAGGAGTGGAGCCCTGACTCTGAGCAGTCCCCCCAGAGATACAATCCCAAACCTAGCACCCCCATGGGGCTGAAGCCAGAGTGGATGTAATAATAGAATATCACCTCAGGAGGTCATCTAGTCCAACCCCCTGCTCAAAGCAGGTCTAACCCCCAGACAGATTTTTGCCCCAGATCCCTAAATGGCCCCCTCAAGGATTGAACTCACAACACTGGGTTTAGCAGCTAATGCTCAAACCACTGAGCTATCTGCCTTGGCACTTGCTGCAGGGCTGAAGCCAGGAGCAGAGCCATGGGGCTGAAGCTCAGAGCCCCAGGGCCCCCTGTGAGGCTTAAGATGGAGCTCCCTGCAGGGCTGAAGCCTGGACAGAGGCTACCGGGTTGAAACCCAGCACTTCCATGGGTCTAAAGTGTGGAGGCTCCCTACCCCCACCTGGTGACTGAAGTCTGGAGCCTCAACCCCCCCACACCCACCCACCCATGTGACTGAAGCCCCAAGGCTCTTCCCCCCCCCCAGTGGCTGAAGCGAGGCGCCCCGAGGCCCTCAAGTTTTTACAGCATTTGGGGAGGGGGGGTCCTCAGAAAGAAAAAGGTTGAGAACCGCTGGGCTCACTACAGCAACTCCCCATCTTCAATTGCATTCAGAGCCGGCTTTAGGAAGTGCGGGGCCCAATTCGAACAGTTTCAACAGGGCCCCGGCAGGGAAGACAAAAAAAAAAAAAACTTAAAAAACCCCATGTCGGGCTTGTACTCACTGGGCGGTGCTCCGAGTCTCCGGCGGCACTTCGGCAGCGGGTCCTTCACTCGCTCCAGATCTTCGGCGGCACTGAAGGACCTGCTGCCGAAGACCCAGAACAAGTGAAGGACCCACCACCGAAGTGCTGCCGAAGACCCGGAGCGCCGCCAGGTGAGTAAAAATTAAAAAGGCGCCTCTAGCCAGGGAAGGGAGTCTCACTGGGCGCGGGGCCTGATTCGGGGGAATTGGTGGAATTGGCCTAAAGCAGGCCCTGATTGCATTGGATTCATTTCACACATAAACCTGTCATCTTGTATGCCAGTTCCAGGTGTTACATTTCATGCTAATGTCCAGAAAATGCCCTCAGCTGGGGCGGGGCGGGGCCGGGCCGGGCCAGGCATGAAGCTGCAGGGAACTGGGGGCCTGCTGTGAGTAGTGGGAAGGAGAGTAAGGAATAGGGAGTGGGAGCTGGGATTGATGACGGTGCAGGGGCTGCTGGGTGTCTGAGGGAAGCCAGCGGGGGCTCTCAGGGGAGGCTGGGTGTCTGCTGAGGGTACAGGGGTGGGGGTGACACGCACCTGCCTCTTCCTTCCCTGCGGTCACCTAGCCTGGTAAGCATGACTAGTGCGACCTCTGCTGGCCCTCAGCAGCAATTTCAGCCAATCCTATTGCTTAGCTGAATGCACCAGGCATGCAAAACTTGGCAGCCCTGTCTACCTACAGGCTCGCAGGTCCTGCACACGTAGACCTGTGCACCCACCCTGCGTTTCTACATGCGAGCCAGGAAGCTGAACGTCCAGCTATCGGCTGTAAGCATGCACGGCCATTTCTTAGGGTTCCAAAACCTCAAAGGGCAAAATTATCCCTTGTTGCATGTAAATGAAACTGGCGCTTTACTAAGAAGTTTGGGGGTGGAGGGCTCCACATGCTATATTGA
Source organism: Mauremys reevesii (assembly GCF_016161935.1). Lineage (NCBI taxonomy): Eukaryota > Metazoa > Chordata > Testudines > Geoemydidae > Mauremys > Mauremys reevesii. The sequence continues at coordinate 12,786,144 of NC_052638.1, read as the reverse complement.
CTTCCCCACACCTCCTGCAACCTGTGTGCCTCCATTTAGATTGCTACAGGGGCCAAGCAGAAGTCCATTTGAAAAACATAGCTATAACAGGTCTAGCCATAAATACAGTGGTGTAGGTACAAGGGAAGTAAGGGAGACATTCTCCTCCCTGTAATAGTCGCCTCTATCCATGCGACACACTAATTTCACACCTTGCCCCCCACCCCAGATTTTATAGGGGTGCATATTTGCAAAGTTTGTTTACTTCCAAGACAGGAAATGTGGTACTGAATATTTACAAATCAAGATTAAAAAGTGGAGCATGGAAGTACCTTTCAGGCTTTCTATATGAGTGAGACCAACCTTCCCTTAAACTGTCCCCTTGCAAAGAGCAGCAAAAGGAGTTTTGTGAGGGAGTTCTCCAGGTGAAGGAGGAGTGCTGCAGAACCCCTGGTCTGAGTGCGTCATCTGCTTGCTTGCAGTTTATAGGTGGGCTGGTTGGGGGGGGGCTGTGTGCTAAGCCAAGATCCTTGCTAGCCTAGCCAAGAGGTTACCAACCAGTTCCAATGTGCTACCCTTTCATCCCTAATCCCTTTAGGACCCGCAGGCTTAACTCACAACAGGGGTTTAAAAAAACAGCTCCTATGCAACCCAAGAAGCTAGTGAAGAGGGGGGTTTAGAGAGGGTGTGAGAGAGGCAGATACACCTAACAAACATACTCAAAAACCTTAGGCCAATAACTACTCCCTTAGGCCAAAAACCTTAGGCCAATAACTACTGCATTTAAAAAAAAAAAAAGGGTTTTTTTTTTAAATGCAAGCAGAAGTCCAGCAGCAGAGGGGGGTGGAGGGCTCTCTCATGTATTGCCCTGAATGCTGCATGTATGATTACCTGGCATGTGGGATTCTTGCATCTGTTGCAAGCAACTGATGGCTCTCAGAGACAGAGGATGGGCTCTTGAGACCAGAGTGGTGGAACTGGATGAGCTAAGGGAGACGGAAAGGGATGTAGAGGTGATTTTCAAGGACCTCCTCCCCCCCATTTAGTCTGACAGGCTCTGTAATATTGAGGAGGATGTAAGTCTTGGGGAAGGAAGACACTAAGCTGGAGCAGAGGAAAATGATCCCATAGGTAGGACCCTCCCCTTCTGGATGATGTCATGGTCTCTCTCTCACAGAGGATACCTCTTTGGGGCAGGGGAAACCTGTTATTAGGAAGAAATGGGTAATAGTAATTGGGGATTCAATTATTATAAATATACATATTTGGGCCTGTGATGAGCAGGGGAACTGCTGGGTGAATTGCCTGTCAGGTGTAAAAGGTTACCGACCTCTCAAGATAGCTAGACAGGGAAGGAGCCAGTGAGTGCAGTACACATAGGCGGCTGGTAACTGCTGATAGTGGGGGTGGGAGTGCACAATGGCAAGCCTCCTCTCACCACAGGAGCCATGGTCAACTCCCTGGTGACTGCCCAGGCACCCTCCAGCAACACCCTCTTGACCATGGCACACGGGCCTATCACCCACCCTGGGCAAACTTGTAACCCCTGCTGCCTCCCCAGCTTCCCTGGGCCCCACTGATTCTCCAAGCGCCCTTCTGCACACCCCAGACAGACTAGTCCAGCCATATACTCAAGCAGGTAACTGGCTGCCAGCTGGCAGGAAAGGGATAGGACTCAGCAGGCTTCCCAGCGACCCCTCTGGGAGAGAGCTGTGCTGCCAGCCTGCTCTCATTTCCCTACTCTGGGCACCAGCAGGAGTGCTCGCGGCTGGTGCTTGTCCCAGGCCGGTCCCTTCTGCCACGCTCAGCCCAACTCTACCAGAAATTTTATATATGTATGTGTGAGTGTGAGAGAGAGAATGAGAGGTCACGTCACCTATGCCTGTATGTACCAATGACATAGGGAAAAGCAGGAGAGAGGTCCTGGAGCTAAGTTTAGCTGGTTAGGTCAGATTCAAGTCCAGGATCTCTACAGTAGCATTATCTGAAATGCTTCCATTCGCATGCACAGGACTCGTAAGACAGGCAGAACTGCAAGGTCTCAATGCGTAGATAAGACAATGGTGGTGGGATTTACATTTATTAGGAACTGGGAAACCTTTTGTGAAAGGAGGAGACTCTAGGGGAAGGATGAGCTCTACCTAAACCAAAACAGAATCACATTTCACAGAGGAGTGTATAAACTAAGGTATGGGGGAAACCCGACAGGTGTAGAGGAGCACACAGTTTAGACAGACACACCCCTGCGGAGAGGATTTATTGAAGGAGATACTCTATACCAGGGATTGGCACCCTATGGCACACGTGCCAAAGACGGCACATGAGACGATTTTTAATGGCATGCTGCTGCCTGCCAGGACTCCAGCGTGCCATTAAAAATCCTGCCCAGCCCGACCCACTCTCCTCTGCCCTCCGCTCCCCCCACGGGGGCAGGGAGCAGAAGCATAGGCGTGCGTATGGGGCAGGCAAATGGCTCCACTCTCCTAGTGCGGCAAGCGGCGGGATCCGCACTCCCGGCCCAGTGCACCAGGCTGAGCGCAGCAAGCCGCTGGCCCGTCCTCCCCTGGAGCCCTGCCACTGTGTGTGCAGCATTCTGGGGGCCAGAGTGCGTGCTCCCATGGGGCAGTGTTTGGGTCCGTGGGGAGACAGACACGCTCCCTGCTCAACCAGAACCCTGCCGCCGTGCGTGCAGCACGCTGAGGGGCGGGGCTGTGCACTCCCACAAGGCAGCGAGTCTGGCTCTGCTTGGAGCCTCATGGTAAGGGGTCCAGGGTTGGATAAGGGGTGAAGGCAGTCAGGGGACAGAGGGCAGGGTAGGTTGTATAAGGGGTGGGATCCCAGGCAGGGTGGTTAAGGACAGGGGAGTCTCTGGAGGGGGCAGTCAGGGAGCGGGGGGAGAGGTTGGATGGGAGTCCCGGGGGGGGGTCTGTCTTCGGCTGGAGGTGTGGATAAGTGTCTGGGCAGTCAGGGGACAGGTAGGGGGTAGGGTCCTAGGGGGGGCAGTCAGGGGACAAGGAGCAGGGAGCTTAGATAGGGGGTGGGGTCCCAGGAGGGGGTAGTCAAGGGACAAGGGGTGGGGGGCAGTCACCCAGTCCTCTTCCCTGAGCCCTGACTCCTCCCCCACCCACAGCCCCCTGCCCTGAGACCCGCACACTCCCCAGGCCCCTCCCTCACACACCCAGCCCTCTGCTTGAGTCCTTCACCCCCCACCACAACCCCAGCCCCCACATCTGCCCCGGCACCCCCTTCACATGCCCCCAGCCCTCTGCCCTGGCTCTTGCACCCCCCCACATCCCCAGCCCCCCCCCCCACCCCATGCACCCCCCACATCCCCACCCTGAGCACCTGAAGGACCCACCGCCGAAATGTGGCCAAAGACCCAGAGCACCGCTGGGTGAGTAACAATTAAAAAGGCGCCTAAATTAGCTGCTGTTCTTTAGGGCGCGGGGCCCTCTTCGGCACGGGGCCCGATTTGGGGGAATTGCCCTAAGCTGGCCCTGGATACAGTTAATACTAGGGTACAAAATATATAGGAATGACCAAGCAGGTCACACTCCTTAGGGAGTTGCATTATATGTGAAAGAAAGCATAGCATCAAATATAATACAATTTAAATTAATCAAACTGTACCATAGAATCTCTATGGATAGAAATTCCATGCTTGAATAACAAGAGTATAGCAGTAGGAATATACTACTGAGCATCTAACCCGCATGGTATTGTGATTGTGAAATGTCCAGGGTGATTAGAGAGACCACCAAAAAAAAAAAGGGAGATTTCAACTACCCCCATATTGACTTGGTATATGTCACAAAGCATGACGGGATGCAGAGAAAATTTCTAGACATCATTAATGACTGGTTCTTGAACCAGCTAGCCCTGGAACCCACAAAGGGATAATCAGTTCTTGATTTAGTTCTAAGTGGAGCACAAAATCTGTTCCAAGAGGTGAATATAGCTGAACTGCTCAGTAAATTTAATATATTTATGATTTGGTATTAACATCCACATAGGAAGGAAAAACACCAAAGAAACTGAACACATTAGCATTTAATTTCAAAAAGAGGAACTGCACAAAGAGGAGGAAGCTAGTTAAATGGAATTAAAAGGAACAGTGACAAGAGTGAAATCTCTGCAAGCTGCATGGACACTATTTTAAAACACCCTAATAGAAGATAAAACTAAATGTATACCCCAAATAATACAAAAAAAAAGTAAGAGGATTAAAGAAGTGCCTCCCTAAACAGCAGAAGAAGAGGCAAAAAGGCATCCTTTAAAAACTAGAAGTCAAATTCTACCGAGAAAAATAGAAAGGAGCATAAACTCTGGCAAGTCAAGTGTAAAAGTATAATTAGGTAGGCCGAAAAAGAATTTGAAGAGCAACTAACAAGAGAAAAAAAAATGCTGTCAGTTTTTGTAAGTACATCAGAAGGAGGAAGCCTGCCAAATAAACTATCCATAGGACAATGGATGATAGAGGTGCTGAAGAAGAATTCAAGGAAGACAAGGCTGCTGCAGAGAAGCTCAATGAATTCTTTGCATCACTCTTCACTGCAGAGGATGCGAAAAACATTCCCACACTCACAACATTCTTTTTAAGTGACAAATCTGAAGAACTATCACAGATTGAGGTATCAGTAAAGGAGATTTGGGAACAAATTGATAAATTAAAGAGTAATAAGTCACCAGGACCAGATGGTATTCACCCAACAGTTCTGAAGGACCTCAAATATGAAATTGAAGAACTACTATTTGTGTTATGTAACCTAATCACTTAAATCAGCTTCTGCACTAGATGACTGGAAGATAGCTAATATAATACCATTTTTTTAAAAAAGGCTCCAGAGGCAATCCTGGCAATTGCAGGCTGGTAAATCTAACTTCAGAGCCAGGCAAATGGATTGAAACTATAGGAAGAAACAGAATTATCAGACATGTAGATGAACACGATTTGTTGGGGGAAAAGTCAACATGGTTTTTGTAAAGGGAAATCATGCCTCACCAATCTATAAGAATTCCTTCAGGGGGTCAACACATGTGGACAAGAGTGATCTAGTGAATATAGTGTACTAGCAGCAAAGAGTCCTGTGGCACCTTATAGGCTAACAGACATATTGGAGCATGAGCTTTCGTGGGTGAATACCCACTTCATGGGGTAGTGTACTAGACTTTCAGAAGGCCTCAAAGGCTCATAAACAAAGTAAGCTGTCATGGGATAAGAGGGAAGGTCTTCTCATGGATCAGGAACTGGTTAAAAGACAGGAAACAAAGGGTAGGAATAAATGGTCAGTTCTTACAATGGAGAGAGATAAGAAGTGAGGTCACCCAAGAATCTGTGCTTGGACCAATGGTGTACAACATATTCATAAATGATCTGGGGGAAAGGGTATAAACAGACAGGTGGCATAATTTGCAGATTATGCAAAATTAGTCAAGCTAATTAAGTCCATAGCTATGTGCTAAGAGTTACTCACAAAACTTGGTAACTGGGCAACAAAATGGCAGATGAAATTCAATATTGATAAATGCAAAGTAATGCACATTATCTGTATAGTTGGGATTATGTTTTCATTTTGGAAAACACCTAAATTAGTAGTTATCACTCAGGAAACATCTTGGAGTCATCATGGATAAGACCAGGCTAGTATGGTCATTCTTATGTTCTAGGGTGGGGTGGAGTTCTTGCTGGTAGATATGTAATGTAAGAAAAAACTTGAGGAGTTCTCCTCCCTTTGTTCCAAGCTCCAGGAACAAACAGAGGTATAAAGCAATCTTGCTATAACTGGCACTAGCAAAGTACACCATCCATCAGCATTGCGGTTTGGCTATATCAAATGCAATCAGTGAACAAGTGCAGAGAAGCCAAATATTATATGGGAATGGCTGAGGTGGAAAAAAGACAAACAGATTAAAACTAAAGAACGTTCTTAACTCTTTAGAGTCATGAATTGCTATTGACACATACAGAAACATTTTACAGGAATATTGGAAGAGCAGATGCAGAATGAAGAAGTTCAAAGAGTCAGAATTAGAAATCATCACTAGCAGTGCCGACAAAGGTGCCTGTCTGTATTGCCCAATACTCAGCTTCTTCTAATTATCTTCATGTTGCCTTTAATGCATGGAAGGACCTTCCAGAGTTTATCCATAACTCCCGTCCCTCAAAGAACAAAATCAGTAACATTCTTTTAGTTAAGCTTGGGAGGGTATATTTTATATAGCATACGTTTAGCTGAGAAGTTGTTGCTTCTCCTACCTGTGGTTTACTATAGTCTTTCTCCCTCCTTCAGCAACTGTCTGGTCTTGTCTAAAATTATCCAGTGTTTCCTCTGCAACCCAGAGAACGAAGTACAAGTGTATTCACAAGTAGCTTCTCTTCTCTACTGGGCTACTGGAGCCTTACCCTAGCATAGACATTTTTCCATACACCCTTTTTGCAAAGGTGATTATTTGTCATTAACATCTTTAAAAGAAACCACCACTACCACGAGGGTGACCAGGTGCCCATTTTCCAACTGGAAAGTCCAGCTGAAAAGTGTACCAGACAGTGTCCGGTCAGATCTACTGACCTGACACCCAAAGCCCAGTTAGTGGATGTGGGGAGGTGCTGGGTCATCACCCACGCCAGCCCCTGCTCAGCTGGGCTGCCTCTTATCTCCATCAGGCGGCTGCAGCTCGCAGCCCTGGCTCTGCAGGTGGGTCCCTCCTGACCCAGGCAGAGGGGAGTTGGGAGAGGGGTAAAGCGGCAAGTGACAGGGAGGGAGGGAGAAGAGAAGCAAATGGGGGCATGACCTTGGGAGGGAAGGGACAGAGCCTCGGGGGGAAGGGGTCGGCTCGTGGGAGGTTCTGGCACTCCTGCTGGAGAGTCCAGTTTTTAAATATTACAAAGTTGGCAACTGTAACTACCACCCTATCAAGAGCCCTGCATGTTTAATATTTATACACCCAGCAGAAACAAACAAGCTTGAGTCACATCTAACTACAGCTTGTGTCAGCCAGATTCCAGTGGCTTAAATATTCCAAGTGAAAATGTTACCACTTCACAGTGATGGCTGGCAGCAGGATTCTTATAATATGGGTTTTAATCAAAGACTAACAACATTTCAAACTGTGAGGCATTTACACACAGCAAAGGGTTTGGCATTAGCTTCCAGACCATTACAGTATGGTGTTTCATATACAGTGGAAGGAGATAGATTCTCTCTTCTCCAAAGTGCTAATCTAACTGCTTGTGCTCACTTAAACATCCCTGGCCTTCCATGAGTACTTCAAACCTACCAAGGAGTTAACAGGTTATTTTGAAGGAAGGTAGAGAGCTACAGTACCTGAGCTATGGATCAGATTTCCTAACCTGTTAAGGGAGGAGTGGAATAGCATACAAACAACAATGGAAGTTGCTGTAAAGTTGTTTATAAATAGATTTAAGCAGCAGGCTCACATAATTTACAGCCAGAAGTTTTATAAAGGAAGTTAAGAAGAAAATAAGCTGTTTTAACTGAGTGCAAAGATGACGACATGGCAGATTCTTGCCACCTGGAGTGTGGCAGGATGCAACACACTAATGAACTGGCTAGTGCAGGGATCGGCAACCTCTGGCACGCAGCCCGCCAGGGTAAGCGCCCTGGCAGGCCGGGCCGGTTTGTTTACCTGCGCGTCTGCAGGTTTGGCCGATCGTGGCTCCCACTGGCTGAGGTTTGCCGCTCCAGGCCAATGGGGGCGGCGGGAAGCGGCTGCCAGCACATCCCTCAGCTCACGCCGCTTCCCGCAGCCCCCATTGGTCTGGAGCTCTGAACTGCGGCCAGTGGGAGCCACGATCGGCCGAATCTGCAGATGTGGTAGGTAAACAAACCGGGCTGTGTGCCAAAGGTTGCCGATCCCTGGGCTAGTCGCTAACGCTCCCTTCTGTGGGGAAGATTCTGAACTGCTCAGCTATGTTTCAGAGGTTGGACTCTGCTCTAGCTGTGGAGATTTTAATTTTTATTGGAACAGGAGGATCAGACTTCTAGACTCATGCTCCCCAAGTTTCTCAGGGACTTCAGCAAGCAGCATTCCAGGACAGTGGTACAGTCCTAGCTAGATCATGGATTTGTTACAATATTAAAAGACAAGCATACTAGCAGCAAGGACCTGCAACCTACTTTTTGCAGGATTTGCTGAGACAAACGTTGGGAAAAGATAATTCAATCTGGGTAATATAGTTTGAGAGAGGTCATGCCTTTCCAGTAGTAAGGAGCAAGCTTCATCATCCCATCACATTTAGTTGCAATATTGAAACTTCATCTTGCTAATTTTAGATGGTGTCCCCATCATAGGAATATTGTAGCTAGCAAGGCACAAACTCAAAAATCTAAATCTTGCTCTGCTAAGGGAACTAAGGGTACCATGGGAAAGCTGTCTTCCTTGACTGTGGTGAGGGTGTCATATCGTGGATTAGGTGAAAAAGAAATTAAATTGGCAGATTTTGGTTGTTTTTTTTTTTTTACCAGTGGGTCAAGTTCAATAGTTGGAGTTTGCTCATTTCTGTCACCAGAACAAAAACACCTAAACAGATTCTGTGCTTACGTTAAATTGTCTAGGAAACATTTAATTACAAGGGGAAATATTTATTGTATGTATTTCCTTGCTCACAAACATATATGAAACTAGAAATTGTTTACCACAAGAAAACAGAACTCAGGCTGTCTTTTTTCTTTTTCAAGCAGAGAATGGTGCCCAATATAAATTTCATTAGACGAGGGACCAGTCTCACTTGCCAGTTGCTTGGTTATTTCACCCTCTTGTTTAAGTGGTACTGGCAAGATAGGCCCCAAATTAAAATTGAAAATCTCCCCCCCCCCCAAAAAAACTGTAATAATTAAGGAAAACATTTGAGAGGATTGTATGTTGATACTTATTGGATTTATTCAGAACTCAAATATATAGACACACACATCTTGCATTCTAGATCCCAAGGCCAGAAGGGATCATTGTTATCATCTGGTCTGACCTCCTGTATAACACAGGGTGCCTTTGGGATAAGTTTTAGAATCAAACTAAAACTATCAGTGACCCCAACAGCCCTAAACAACTTTTTACCTCCACCAGATCAATAGCACACACACACACACACACACACACACACACTTCAGCCCACATCAAGCCCCTTCCTCCCCTAAAGCCCAAGTAACTAGATAAACTTTGAAGAACATCCTGATGGTCAGATCAGGGGAAGAGGGTAGGGGAACCCTTATGGGACTCGCTGGGCCACCATCAGTTTCTTCTTTTAAAAGGAAGAGGGGACATCAACTCACATGCTCAGCTGATTGCCCCTTTCTCACAGTTGCACTCTCACAGAGACAAGTCCCAGGCCATTTAGGTTTTTAAAAAACAAATACTTAGTAACAATACTTAGTAAATATTACATATTGCTGTCCATCTCTAGATCACAAAAGTGCGTTACAAAAAGAAAAGAGGCAAGTGCAATTATCAGCATTTTATAATGAGGAAACTGGGAAAATCACTTTACTTCTCTGTACCTCAGTCACAGAGGGTGGGTCAGTGACAGAGCTGGAATAGAACTCGGGTCTCCTGACTCACTCCTGGATTACACCAGCTTCCCAATTAGAGCATCTTCTGTGGTGCTGGAATCCAAGCAACAACCAAGCTATCTTGATCAAGTAGCTAAGAACCAGAATGTTAAAGTGACCAGTCTAGTTTCACTGTGTAAGCAGAGACACAGAAAAAGTAAAGGGCTAAATAAATTAGAGACTTTTCAACATTAACTGTTACTTATTTAAAAGGTATTAAGTAGTGAGAGCAAGGGAGAAATGATCACAAAATTTGCAAATTTTTCATTTCACTTGTTTTGCTACTAGCCACATTTCACCTGCCTGGATTAACTGAAAAGATCTAAATCTCATATGTACTCATTATGTGCCTTTATGAAACTGCGCTACAAGTTATACATCTAGATAACGAATTGTTTTACAAAATCCATGTATGCATGATTCCAAGACTGCAAAATCTGAATTTGTTTTACAAAATATACATACACACAGTGTACTTAGAAAAATAATTTGTTGATGGGCTACACAACTTGAGTTAATGACATTTATTAAGAAGTAGAAAGCTGAATGTCTCACAACTGCATCAGAAGCTTCCTGCAACTCCAGTTATGGCAGTGAGATGTTAGATATTTACAGTACAATTGCAATGAACTTCTAATGAATTTGATACTGTCAAGCCACCTTTTTGCTTTGGGTTCTCTTTCGAAACACCATCGGAACACATGAAGGCTGAAATACAGCTACTTGCCAACAACTCTCTGCATTGTTTCTTTTACAGAAGACTGGGCCTGACTGTTTTGTATTACTTCTGAGCTAACTACTTGGATGAGTACTAGCCACGTTGTATGGCTTAGTTTAGAGGTCTCCATTGTGAGCTATGATTAGCTATTGTAGAATAAACAAACAAGCTTACCTTTTATACACATGACGTATTTCAGTATTCTCCATCAGCAAGATATCCTAAGCATGGTCACACCACCAACACTTTAGTGGGGTCTACATCACCTTGATGTGTTTGGATGAAGGAACAGAGGCACTTAATAAGCCAACACACATTGTAAGCATCTCTTTTATTTGTTGTAATATAAAGAAGCATACATCATTCATTCTTTTCAGTACAACTCAAATTGTACACCAATTAAAACAAGATCAGTGTACACAGACATCCATGAGCCTGTCACAACAAGACTCATGACATTTTGCTCTGCTGGTATTGCACTTTGAATAGGCTTGAATTAAGGCACAGTAAAAACAAAATCATTTAGTGCTTCTACAGCAGATGTCTTAAACACATGCTACATGACAAACTAGTTTTTCTAGCTTATGTATATACACACAAAGAAAGGAAAAATGCATGCACTAGAAGGCTTAGATTTCAACAATTTTGTTGCTTCATAATATACAAATAAAGTAGTTTAAAGATGTAAACAAATTGCATGCACATAAACTAGAGCAAAATCTTTAATACAGTATCTGAAAGCTATTATGCTTAAATAAAAAATATAACTTACTAGTACTCAATGTTTATGTGCCATTTTTGTCCTGTAGAAATTAAAAGTTTGGGGTTCTTTTTGCTTCACACATTGGCAGCATGTATGTTAATAGGAAAGACTGATATGGCTTTTGCATTACACAACACAATGACAAGAAGACGCTTCTCCTATTCCATTTGGATGTGGGATGTGGCATCCTGGGTATTTTCCAGTTAAGGAACGCAACAACAAAAAATCCAATAGGATTTATGCTACAATTTGGGAAAGCTGCAAGGTTCAGCAGCCCTTTCTGGAGACATTTTGCTGAGAGTAAATTCTTAAAACCTAAAACAAAAGAATCTGAACAAACCAAGTTTCACTTTCCACTTCAAACACTACAGAACAAAAATTAAGTCTCCCTCTCTCCCCACCGCCCCCGGGGCTGTGATAGCTGAAGTGCTCTTGGATTGCCTCACGGGTTAACTGGGTGGCAGCATTTCAACAAGTACCCTGAAATCAATCTTCCTTCTCTTTCTTAAGGAAATTAGTGATATAGTTTTTCTCTCTCTTTTTGGTGTAGGGCAGGAGATTTTTCAAATTAAATACAGGAACAAGTATCACTCCCGCAACCTACCATGTCAGGCTGAAAAGGCACATTTACTGCTGTGTGGATAGCAAGGGAAGACTTTGTTTTATTAAAAGGCACAGTGTTTAGTATTACTTCCTTTCCCTCTCTTCTCCCTCCCCCCTCCCCTCAAGAGTCTTTTGGTTAGACCAGATAGAGTTCTATATAGCGACTTCCCAGGAGTCGTCCATTTTTCTCAGCCACTGCTTTCTTAGCCAGGTCCAGGCTTGGAAAAGTCACCAACGCTTCTCCACTGGGCTGGCCACTAAAGTTGTAAAGCACGAGAATGGAATCTGTGTGGAGCTGCAGGAATAAGAACACAAGGGAGGGAGAAGAGAAACTTAAAAGCTAAGACCACAGATGTAGGCTCTGTCCCTAACACTATGTACTCCTGCTGGTTTCTTTAATTGCTTTAGATCAACAGAAAGGCAGTTCAGAGTTTTATACATAAAAACACTTCATCTGCCAAGCTTCAGTTCATCATGGCTACAAACAGCCAAGTCTGGAGGAGAATAAAGGACTGAAGACTGAACTGAGAGCTGTTTTTTAGTTCACAGCAGAAGGAACTTGAATTCTGCTGGTGTACGAGTCAGAAAGATTCAAAAGTAGCTCCAAGAGGAGAGTCCAGTACAGAAGTACTGCAGATTACTTAGATTTAAGGTTAGCAAGACCATGTGTCTACATTATGGGCACTACAGTGGCATAGCTACTGCACTGTACCACATGGTATAGATGCAGACAACAGTGACAGAAGGGGTTTTTCCATCGCTGTAGGAACTCCATCTCCTCAAGTGATGGTAGCTAGGTTGTCAGAAGCATTCTTCCATCGATCTAGTTGCATTTATACCCTGGGATAGGTTGGCATAGCTACAGCACTCGAGGTATGAATTTGTCATATCTCTGAGCGTTGTAGCTATGTTGATCTAAGTTTGAAGTGTAGACTAGCCCAAGACAGAAGAGGTATAAAATTTAGTAAATGATAGGCAAAGCAAGGAAGGAAACTTCAGCCTGCAGTGAAGTATGCTTGTGCTACCCAGCTAATTGGCCAAGAAAAACAGAAAGGGCTATTAAAGCATCATGAATACTAGCCCAAAAGAAAATAAGGCAGACAGTGACACCAGAAAGGGAAGTATGGATAGAGCAGCATGAGAGGAGAAGATGCATGAGAATTAACAGAACTAAATCAGCCCCCAGAACCAGAGAAGTAAAAGTTGTAGTACTTCAATTGAATCAAAGGAGCCTTTGTTAATATGGAGGGAAGAGGGTGGAAAGAGTGGTGGGAAATTAGACTGTTCTGTCAATGTAGTTAATTTACTTGGGGTGACACGCGGGCCCTGGTATGTTCAAGGATTTAACCCCAAAATATCGAGTATAAAATCCACTCAGCAGATGTGCCCGAGCTTGTCTGTGCCCCCATACCAGACATCCTGGAAGCCCTTGCAGGGTAAATTTGGAAATCTCATTTGTATATTTGATTTAATAAATCTGAACCAAGCTAAGAAATCAAAAGTTGAAGCAGCAAAAACTCTGAATACAAGAGATTCATTTGCTGGAAACTTAAGATGGGGTCAACTCATTGCCAGAAAGAACACAAAAACACTTGCTAAGTTAGAACACCACAGTTTAAGGGGCGGGGGCGAAACAAGCATAATACTTGCTTCGTGGAGTCTACATCCTTCAGATTTAAAGAGGAAAAACATTTGCAGCCCTCCCCTCCCGCCCGCCCACCCCCAAAAATGATGCTACCATATATGCTTGTTACAGTAAAATAAATGGCAAAACGCTCACTTTTTGGTTACCTCCCATACTAGTTTCTGAGCAACTTTATATTCTGACATGTAGAAGTAAAGCCAGCACATACCAGAACTTCACTCACCCAAATGCTTGGTAGCAATAAAAGTAGTCTGAAGTTATAAGCAACAAATCATGTTAGGAACTAGAGGTACTTAACAGGGCAGTGAACACAGACACTATTAGATCCATATATACAGATACATTTCTCCCTCCAGAAACAAGGTGAATTAGGAAAGCAGCATGCCGAAAAATATTCAAGAACCTTATACAAAAATTCCTGTAAGAAGCCCAGATTAGGTTTAGAAATCAGATTAATAGATTTCAGATTACTAATGCACTTAAAGAGGAAGAAGCACTTCACTTGGGTAGAACCACTGACAAAATTATATTGGGTCTGTTTTAAAACGTTTTTGCACCTACACCTGTGATTGCTAACCGCTGGCTACAGTATATCGGGGTCAGTCAGTCAGTTTTAGTCTCCAGACCCAAATGCAACGAGAGCATATGGGAAGTATGGTTACACCACTAAGCACAGGAGACAGCAAAAAGCAGTTTCTGTAGCAGCTTTGGTTTTTAAATCAATGTACTAGAAAAAAATAGTGTAGTTATGATAAGGGGAGGTTGGAGAAGCACACCCCCTACTTTTTGCAGTATCAGTAGCAGGAAAAACTGTATGGAAGGCCAAAAGAACCGGCTGCAGGTTCTGCAAGAGGCAGAGTTGCCTATGTTTGATTAACTCTTTTCCGAGCTCATGTGTGTTCACTTTAAGACACTAACCTATGGTTTTAATGTAGATGCCTTAAGTAAATGTATTCATTTTGGGAATTACAGCTGAAGATTCATTCAGAGGAGGAGAATGACGTACTCACACATCGTGGCAAATATTTATTCTCTCTGGGTGGTTTGCACCAGAGATGTTCATACCACGGTACCCAAGGCTACGCCACTCATTTTGTAATCTGTTAGTCTGAGATAACTCAGCTCCCATCTGGCTGTAGCAAGGCCCAGTTATTAACCCCATTTTCCAGATGATATGAGTGAAACACGAGAGCGGGTGAATAACTTGCCCAGGATCACAGTGAGTGAGTGTCTATGTATCTGCTCAGAATGAACCAGAGATTCTCCTGTCCCAGCTCTTCTAAACACTACACCACACAGCCTTCAGGTGACTTGCTCCCCAGCAGGTGTGATATTTTATCATGAAATCACACACACATGACTGCCTTGATACAAATGGCTTTACAGAAAAGCCGCTCTAACCTAATGACCTATTAACTCAACTCTTTGTAAGTTATCTGTTTCCAAATGATATTATACCTATGGGGGTGGGGGGAACCAGCAGAACTAATCAGTTGGATTTTTAAAAGGGAGAGACTTGATATTATGGAAGTCATTAATACTTTCTAGGTCATATTAGAATTATGCATTACAACCACACAAATGCCAAAATTCATTATTGTCATTATAATTAAATATCAAGGCAGAGAGGCATAAAGTTTTGTCAATTGTTACTGCATTGAAAAAACTTGGACATTAGCAGAACATTTAAATGCATAATTTAAAATAGTACCATTAGAGCTCTCAAATGATTGCTTTGATTTCTCTTCCAAAAAGTATTAGAATAATTATTTTTAAAAACAAATCTGAGCATCTTTAGGGGAAAAAAAAAGTTGGTTAACTTAGTATTTAAGACTCAGGAGCAAGCTTTTTACATGGGAATGAAGCAATAGATAACTTAGCGCTCTAGCATTCAACAGAGTCTCTGTACAAAGCTTATGGACCTGAGGGCTTAAGAGGTACACATCTTGGGGTTGGCCCTGGGCAAAAGTGAATTTCATCCTGAAGTGGTAACCAAAGTTTCCAGGCTCCAGAGATAAAAGAAAATAAAGTAGGAGAGGGGAGGCAGTTTAATTTCTGAAGTTGTTCCACTCATACTGTTAAATCAGAAGAATACTTTGAACCTACAGTATAATAATAAAGGTATCTTAATATTGCTTTGTCCCCTCAAATTGCACAATTTTTTTCAATAATTATATGCTCTTTTTTGTTAATAGTTTAATTGAAGGATTTAGTAGTTTAATCAATATCCATTACACTTTTCAAATGTCTGTTACCTTTACTATACGTGAATGATTCGTAAGAAGTCCCAGCTCAGAAGCCAAAGTGTAAGCGTGTATTGAGAAAGCTGGGATCAGACTGCAATGGACAACTGGGATAGTTCACCATTAGCAAGTTTACTCACACATATAAAGAAAACACCCTTATTGACAGAGCAACATTCCAGACCCATTCTAAGGAATAGGGATCTCCTTGGTGCAAAGTGAGCAGGAGATTTCAGAGAAGCATTCATTTCTAGACAACTTTGCAGTCTAAGAAAGATGGAGAAAGGTGGGGAGAGGGTTAAAAAAAAAAAGGAATGTCTTCCTATTTTTTTTTAAGTCAAGATTAGAAGAAGTTTTCTTGCTACATTCAAACAAACAAGAATAAAAGCCCTGGGCTAAAAGCCTCAGATGGAGCACTCAGCAAATGGTAATAAACCACTGTGAAAGTTTAACAGAAATTTCTTTGCACAAAGCCAAGCTGTCACATAACCTCCACCATTTACCACTGCTGTCCCATCAGCCACAGATCACAGGAGTAGCCTCAGTTTCACCAGATTAGTTGATTTTTTTTTATTTTATTTTTTTTAATAGGACAGGAGCAGGGAAGGTTAGAGTAAGGTTCCCAAACACAAGCTAGGAAGGAAAAAATCTCCACATCACCAAGCCCTTCATTTCCCTTCCCGTTCACCACTGGAGACCCAGCTTCTGCCAGTCCCATCTTACCTTCTTTGGAAGTTACAAACAGTTACAAACAGACCCACTCTTTCGGTGCTTGTAACACACTCCTTGCTTGATCGTTCAGCTGAATAAGGCCATTGTAGTCATCAGGTGCATACTACAGTACAAGTGTGATACACGATAATCAGCAATAGAAGGTACAGTTCTTGTACAGCAAGCCACACAGACTACATTTGCAACCTTAATTAAGAGCATCAGCTACAGTAACTGGCAGGAGACAAAGTGAATTTGACACACACAGCTTATATGCAATCAGTAAAATACATTACTTGAAGAGTTGGTTGGAGATAAGTTTATGGAAGAAATATGGGGGAGATTATATACTGCATATAGTAGCTTTTTGTAATGCAAGTCTTCCTTAATAAGGAAATTTAAACAATCAAAAATACCCTTTCTTTCTTAATATTCATAGAACAGCAGCAAGTAGATATTGAAATGATGTGCCAGGTAACAAATGACAAAGTCTATGTATCAGAGAGAGCTATACTATGTTACAGCAGAGAATCTCATAGGGATTGGAGCACATGCTTTCTAGACTGCACAAATTGACGTGAGGAGAGGAAGGATTAGGAGAGACCAAGGTCCGAATTCTGATCTTACTTAGGAGTGTAAATAAGAAGTTAACTCCACTGAAGTAGAGAGAGTTACCCTGGTGAAAAGCCAGCGTGAGGCGTTGTCCGCACACAAAAGCCAAAGTTGTACCTCTGTGCCTAACACCAGCATAGCTAAAGCCATACAACTCCCAAGTGTGGATGCATTTATACGGGTATAAGAGTGCTTGTATAGGTGAAGCTTACCCCCATATAGGAAGGAGAATAAGCTATACCAGTGTAAAGCTCTTTTATACTGATATAACTGAGTCCAAACAGGGGTTGTGCCAGTATAACCATTTTGGTAAAGAGAAAAATCACATCACTAACCAATAAAGTTATACCAGTACAAAATAGGGTTGCCAACCCTCTGGGATTGTCCTGGAGTCTCCAGAAGATGAAAGATCATGTCAGGTGATGAAATCTCTAGGAACACGTCCAACCAAAATTGGCAACCCTAGTACAAAAGCTGTGTATAGACTAGGCCTAAGACAGAAGAATCAGGTCAAAGATCTTAACCATGCATGAGAAGGGCGTGTTGTTATAGGGGATGGTGCAAGTCTGTGTCTAAAGTCAGAAAACAGATCTTGGTTGATGAGACCAAATGCCGGTTTATACAGAATGTCTCCAGAAGCACACATACTGGAAAGAAACAAATCCCAGAGAACACCTGAATATGTTGTGGAGACTACTGGAATGCTACTTTGCAGCAAAGAGGTACACATAACCCAGTTTACATTATGTCCTTTCTGCAGTAAGAAGCAGAATTTTCTGTTTTGAAATGGCTTCCTTTACATGCAGTGATAGATTACACTATCCCCAAGCACACAAGGTTGTATTGCTCTGCTGTCCTTTGTTTCTTTTGATACAGAAAATGTCTCCTGCCAGTTTACAGGGAAGAATAAATATTGTATTTATAAAAGGAAATGAAATAGCCACCTATAGTGAAATTTAAAGAACACGTAATACACCTACTACACAGAGCAACATCCAAGAGCCCAAACACCATAAGAGAAAGAACCCCCACAATCTTCACTACAGATTTCTAGCCACCTTCACATCTAGACCCACTCCATTAAGTACAAACAAACGTAAGAAGTTTTTTCTAGATAGTCTCTACCAGGGCAACCAGGCTGAGCAAATATTAAGTATCAGCTACCAGACCTGCCCTTGAAACCAATCTACAAAAAGTAAGTTTGTTCTTTGGAAGGAATGTCTCAATATAGTACATACTTTAGATACTAGATTATCAGCAGATTTGCAGTAGGTAAAGCCCTGTAGCCTCTAGTGAGAGTATTTTTTTTAAAAAGGTACTTGATATGCATAAGCAACAAGAAAAACGAGGAATGGAAAAATTACAGTGTATCAGAAACGGCAAGAAGAGAGATTGGTATAAAGCATGAGCTCAAGTGTGCCGGAAACTTGAATAACTATTGTGGTGGGTTTTTTTTAAAGAGTTTTTTATTTAGAGGACAGACATGTAAAAAGGGAGAGATTGTATTAAGTTACGGTAATTAAACAGAGGTTATGGAGTAGTAAGTGCTTCCGAACAGCTCCAGCTTAAAAAAAATTACAAAAAGGCATTATTGTAAATCAAGTTAGGGAAATAATGCAATAGGTGAGGTCATACAAGAAACTAGGTCTCTAGTGAGAAAATGACAGCTACTCCAAAAGACTTGAGATAGAGCATTAAATGAGCATTTCAGATGTTGCCTATATTGCAGAAGCCTCCTAAATGAGCAAGGCCAAGGTACACTACCATTGGACTGGATGACCAAAAGTGGAAGAACCTGAGGTCCGCTCAGGTGTCCAAAGTGGAATATCAGTGTTGCTAGCTTTGAATGCAGGGACATGTAATTAGCATTAAGCCTCTTAATTTAGGCTCAGTATTTCTGCTTTACCAGTCCCCTACCAAGCTGAGATTGTGAAATAATTATACAATAACGTAAAAATGCACTATTATGGATTTGCCGGACGTCATCCGATGCCACGTATTGTACAGATGACAAAAAGCAACATTAAATAGGTCAAACTCAGAAGCAGATAGCTTAAAAACTACTGCCAAAACCCATTCCCTGCTGTTAAAAAGCTGTCATGTACAATATCATGTTCTTTGCCTTTGTTCATTCATATAGGCAAATGGTGAAATTTTCAAATAATTCAAAAATTCTGCTTCCATTGCAATCAATGGCAGA
Organism: Mauremys reevesii; assembly: GCF_016161935.1. NCBI lineage: Eukaryota > Metazoa > Chordata > Testudines > Geoemydidae > Mauremys > Mauremys reevesii. Next base: position 12,767,104 of record NC_052638.1, on the reverse strand, counting down.
TAAGCCAGTCTGAAAATCCCAGATAAGATAATCAGCTGTGAACTCATAGAACCGGAAGTCATTTTGAAAAGCTTTATAAATCCAGTGACATATCAAATTTGGCCTCAACACATCTAACCTGAATATAGATGTTGCATTTTCAAAGGCATTCTCTTCAGTGGGCATTTTTAACTCACGCAGAAAACTGGAAGTTTCTGAGGAGAGCTTATTCTTAACTGCCTGGCAGCAGCAGCTGACCCCTGTTATCCAATTATTCATCAACAAACCAAGCATCTATTGAAAATGTGTTTCTGTCAACCAGTGTCTCTTTTTCCTCTATTTGACAGAAGTCTAGTTTATTGATATAGATGAAGCAGAGGGAGCGGCTTCTTAGATTGATTGATTTTTCCTTTACATTTTCCTTCAGTCAGTGACAAAATAATTCCTTTTTCACCCTGAGGTGGCTATCAAGTCCAGCTGAAGTTAGTGGCGAAGGCACATGAAAAGAGCCAAGAAGAGGCTGCACACACATCACCACTGTGGGGGCTTCTTTAAAGGATTCCTCATTTGACCCTGATCTCAAGGGCAGCAGGAAATGGTACTTGGTGTGCCCACCTGTACTATGGGTCTTCCAGTGAGTAGGTAGGATTGGAGCCAGGTATGGAGTCAAGTTCGCACCAAGAGGGTAGCTTGGAAGCAGAAAGTAATGCCAAGTAATAGCAAGTGGTGAATCTTTACAGGCTAAAAAAAAAAAATGGCAAGATACACCGCAGAGTAGCCACAGACAAAAGACTAAAAGCAGGTGAAAAATGCATCCGATAGGAATAGAGTACTGGTACCAAGGGGAGTGGATGCTCGGTGAGTAGCAAAGCCGGTTTGAATAGGGGGAACAAGCTGATCCTTTTGGAAAGCAAAAGTGAGGCTGAATCATTTTATATGGGAGCAGGATCAATCTCTTATTGACTAATGAGACTGATAGTAGGATTTTCACATTGAGAAATCGCCGTCAGAAATCTAGATTTATGAAGGCTGAGAGAGGAAGTAGAAGCAACCCTGTTTATCAAATCAAGAGGATTTCCAGACTCAGTAGGTCTTTTCTAGTGTCCTAATGTGAACTGGCAAAAAATGTAAATGTAAAAAAGAGAAAAAAAGTTAATCCATCCCTTGGTTATCAAAGGTTGTTAAGTTCTGTCTCTCAGGTCCGTACTGTTAAACAAGTAGAGTTCTATGATTACTTGATCCTGCACTCTACATTTAAAGACATTCTTGTACCATTGTTTCCTTCTCTCTGCTCCATGTTCGTCTGTTTTCTTGCAGTTACTCAGTAAGAGCATTTTATGGCTTTTGAGTGGCAAGTTACAGCACTGTAAGTAGTAAAGTTGAACCAAGAGTTGCAAACCCATGTACCATCTAGGTGGACTCACCTCTCCCTCACTAGCAGTAACCAAGGGGCTATTACATTTCCTGGTTTACCTCAGGACATCCCAAGAGTCACATTCTCTGGCTGAAAAATACTCCCTCTACTGTTTCAAAGGTTAGTTCGATACACATGATATATAAACAATATCACAAGCGTCCTTCACACAGCTTTTCCAACATTTACTAATTTCTGACCCGCAATAATTCTGCTATGCTAGCCTATCATCTTATGCAGAGATCACCTGTGCTGCTTCCTGAGGAGATCATGCTGCTTTTTCACTCCTTTCCTAAAAAATTAATTTGAACCTAAGCCTTTAGAAGCAAAAAAAGTTAATGCATTACTATCACTGCATTACTAGCCCTCCTGAATTCCATTTTCCCCTCACCCTATGGTAGTGCCTCTGCAAATATCTGCCACCTAAACAGGAATAAGGGCTTGGCTACACACTGTTTGTGCACTGATTTAACTAAATGGTTTAGAAACTGATTTTAGTTAAGCCCTAAGAAAATAGGGAAATTAAGGGGAAATATAATAGGAGCTAAGAATAGTTTCCAGCTAGAAAGGAGGTGCAACTTGCAGTCGTTTGAGGCAAAATGGCCACTTCAGAGATGCAGCTGTAGCAATTCTATTCTGGATTTACAGGGCAAGTCACCAGAAGAGTTTGCTAGGAAAGTCTCCTCTGAAAATATGAGCCCACACCAGAGAATAGGTCCTAGGGAGGGGAGGAATCCCTAAATGTCTGAGACTCTGATTCAGTCTAGATTATTTGGTATTGAATCAAAGTGCCTTAATACTGCAGCAGAGACAAGCTTAAATGTTTGGTGGAAGAGGTAGTAAAAGGAGAGACCTGTGTCATTCCAATTACCCACCACAATAGTGGTGCCATTAACTGAATTGCTTAAAATGTGACAAGCAGCTAGTTGACAGCTATGGTAAACAGCAAAATTTACTATCCCAATTTTGAGAGCTCTCTCCTTGCGGGCAGTGCTTCCAACTGAAAGATCAATCTAAATTCAGAACCAAAGCAGTATATGTCTGAGCTACAGCTGTGTTCCATTTTAGATGGGGAAAGCGATACAATACACCTCTACCCCGATATAACGCGATCTGATAAAACACAATTTGAATATAATGCGGTAAAGCAGTGCTGGGGGGGGGGGGAGCGCTGTGCACTCTGGCGGATCAAAGCAAGTCCGATATAACACGATTTCACCTATAACACGGTAAGATTTTTTGGCTCCTGAGAACAGCGTTATATCAGGGTAGAGGTGTATTGTCTACTACTTGCTAGCTTTCCTGCAAAGCTATGCTAAGCAAGACTATTCCCCCACCCCCACTACTCCCTCCCACCCCCACCCCAGAAGGTGCTGTGACTAGAATTGGCAGCTAGAGGATGCAACAGACATGGATGAAGAAGCTATCCCCCTAGGACTGTGAAAGGTGTCAGATTTCAAAAAGGACCCATAGGAAACAGAGAATACTTTCTTTGTTCAAACATACATGTCAGGCAAAGCTTAATCCAGGGGAAGTCAGCAACAGTGAAGTCTGCTGTCCTGATATTAGAGATAGAGGAGTTGTTAAAGCTCTTGGAATTTTGCCATTCATCCATTTCCCCGCCACCTCATTGCTGCTTTTTTTAAAAAAGCAATTAGCCTTGAATTCTGTGTCTATGAAGACTCAGAGGATTAATACATTGCAAAACCCTCTATAGCGTCACATGAGGAATGGTATACATAAACCCAGTATAGATTTAAAGGATATTCATTTTATTTTATCCTATATAAAAGCAGTAAAACAGGCACCAGGTTTCCAACATGGCCCTGTTTCAGCAAGCAGGGACTAAAACTCTCACAAGCTTTAAGCAATTTTCAGATGTTAACTATGATCCCTCAAAGTCAGTCTTCCCAGCTCATATCATTTCTGACTGTAGTTCTGAATGAAACACAATGCCCTAGTGAACAGGACTACACTGACATCCAGGCTAACTGGGTTGATAAATCTGCTTTCTATTCCAGAGTATCACAATTCTATTAATGGCACACACACTCCTATGAAAGCAGCAAGCATCAAAAGCTTGGATTATTCTTGGCATCTTGGAACATTCCCCTTAATCTCATTGGTTCAGTTAGTAATCATGAACCAATTAACTTAATTAACCAATAAGCAAATGTAAGGCTAAAGTGTACAATAAACAGCAGATTTAGCAAATACACGTTACATAAATAACTCAAGATAGAGGCAAAAAGTACCTTTGCTTATTTGGTATTTATTTACCCTTGCATAAAACCATCACTGTTTCTACAAGTGCTAATGGCTGTTCTCCAATCATTCACTTACCATTTCCTTAATTCCTCTCAACTTTAATGACAGCTGTTTAGAGTGTTGTGCTGCAGTGACCTAACTGTACAGTTTACTAGTGCTGAATATAGTCAACCACCCAAGTTTCCCCCCATTCCTTCTCCCTGATAGAGAGACAGTTTCAGGAGCTGAAGAGTGGATTTTTATTTTTAAAAATAAATTCCAGAAATCCAGTTCTCCTTGAAGTAGAAGATTTTCAAGTTATGATAGGAGCTCGCAGTAAATATCCAGACTGACTCATAATCCTCCTCCAAATCCCTTCAAAAATTTTAACAAATAATTAGGGAGCTGATGTGCTGAGGCCACTGCCAATCATGCTGACCAGTATGGTCTCATTACTTCCTTGTGTTTCCCCATCTGTCCATCTAGATCCTCCAATTGTCTCGTCTTATATCTAGGCTACATCTAAACTACAGACCATCGCAGCGGCACCGCTGTAAAAGGTCTCCTGTGTAGTGCTCTTTGCCGACAGGAAAAAGCTCTCCCACTGGCATAATTAAACCACCCCCAATGAGCGGCGACAGCCTTGTTGGGAGAGCCTCTCCCGCCAATGTAGCGCTGTCCACACCAGCGCATGTGTCAGTGAAACTTACATCGGTCAGAGGGGTATTTTTTTTTCACACCTCTCACCAGCAAAAGTTTTGCCAACAAAAGTGCTAGAGTAGAAATAGTCTTAGACTGTAGCTATCTGTGGCAGAGACAGTCTTTTTGTTAAATGTACAATGCTTAGCACAGTGGCATCCTGGGCCATGATGGGATCTCCCAGGATTCACTGCAATACAATAATCATTATAAGCTACATCATGAATTATTGGATGGTAACATGCTAGCATTAAACGTTTACATTCAGAAGCGTATTGCACATTGCAATACAATAGAGAGGGTTTTTTCAAGCATCTCCAAAAACAATTATATTAACTGCTCTGTAGATTTTTTGTGAGGTTAACTGAAAGCATCATGTATGTTTAACTGTGATGAAGGAATTCTTAACTTAATTTAAAAAATCATAGGAGCATCTGATGGTGCTATAAGGATGAAACCAATTTACTGGGCTATTAAATAAAAGAAGCCAACACTAATAGTCAAACTGATGAAAATATTGAATTATAATTTTAACACCATCTACTGTTGGAAGCATGTACTGATGTTGAGACCAGCTTGTTCAAGCACATGGTAAGCCAAGAGTATCTCCCTTATGAGGCAGGTCTGGTGTGAAAGCTGCTTTCAGTTAAGTAGCAACATGTGCATACATGCAGTACATGAAGCCCTTGAAGACCAAAGAGATTCAGACAAGGAAACAGCAGAAAATAAATAAAACTTAACTCATCCCTTTCAGACAGGAATACACAAAAGATAAAAATCACCCTTTGTTCTCAGCATCTCGGATCCAATTTCCGTGTCCACTGAAAATCAACTTCAATTATTTTCACAAAGGGATTAAGATCATACCCATGCCAATGGTGGTTAACAAGGGCTCACTTTATAAAGGACCAGAAGCATCGTTCAATACATCCTCTGGGTAGCAGTAGAAAGAGAAGAAATGGGGGAGTGGGAGAGGGAGGGAGGAGATAATGTTAGATTTTTTTCTTACCAGAGACAAAACACTGTCCCAACACTATAAGTCATCAGACCTTTTACTTACAAAAGTATTTTTCCAGATTACTGCAGGAGTGAGTGTGTGCATGGGCGTGTGTAAATAAAAAAACCTGGACTCGCACATGTATCATGTAGTGATTTCTCAGCTCCTTCACAAGATTCTGATCCCTGATCTACTCAGGGCAGCATTTTCTAAAGACTTAATTCAATCAGTCACTCTCTTTGATCAGCAGTAGCTGATGACAGTAAAATGTGTCAACTTTTAAATATCTTGCTGTGTTCCTCACCTCAAACTCTAGAAAGATAATTCAACTGGGCAAATGATGAAAGACACACCCAAAACCAGCTTCTTAAATGTCATAATGACTAAGCTTCACTCTTAAAATTATTTTTGGGTGGAGTAGGGTAGGGATTTATTTCTTGTGACTAGAGAACAGGTTAAAGTAGGAGTATACATCTAGTTCTGATTTATAAACACATTCCTATACATTTAAAAATTTTAAATATGCCACACACACACACACACACACACACTTTAAGCTACCTTCCATTTAAGGAGATGGAAGGGGCAAATTAAGCAACAGAACTGAAAACCTGTAAACTATAAATATAAGATTTAGTTAATTTCACATATTTTCTTGTTAGTTACTTTTCCACCTGAGGTTTTGATGCAGGACATAATTCTACATTCTCAAAATAAAATCTCATGTTAAAAGATAGCAGGGAACAAATGAAAATAAAAATAAATGTAGTTTAAAAAAGTTAATTAAAAATCAATATAAATGAATAAGTAGTAGCTGAAGAGTCACTGTCATATCTCAAAAAACAGGTACACATTACTTTGGTTTGAACTTCTTAAAAGAAAATTTCTGAGACAAAATGAAAAACACAGCTGATTAGAAAAACAGTAAGATAAATTTCTTAGCAGAATTCAAGAGGTGGTGCTTGATTTACACAAGAGCTTTGTGGTTTTGAAGCCATTAAATTACCCAAAATGTGTAAAATCTGCAAAATTCTTTCTGAATTAGCAAGACCAGAGCGATACGATTTCAATAATACCAAAGAGGCCATCTCCACTGCTTAAGCAACACTAGTTCTGGAGAAGACTTGGTTTTCTTCCCACCCTAATTATCAGAGAGACAGCTCCTAAGATATATAGCTAAGTGTTTTCTGTGGCCCAAACAAGATCACATAGCTGATACCATGCATTACAAAAAACACAGTCTACTATAGACTTAGAAGAATCTTGGAGAAATTAACGTACAATGATTGTCTCCTCATTCTGAGTGTTTTCCTTGCCTGAAGTTTGCCTCTATCCAACAAGAAAACCCCCCAACCCATCTGCATTGCAGTCTCTAAAGGAGAGTAAAAGTCAGAAACAAGGCTGGTATGGCTGGACAGTCTATTTATAAGCCACACAGATAGTAGTTTGAAACCTAATGTAACCTACATCAAATTTTTCATTTTTCCAATGTTTCAGTACAATTTAATCCCTACTATCAAAGGTTTGGAATTTGTACCATTTATTCCTATTCACGGACATTAAATTATCTCCTGAATGATTTTATTTTTGCCTTTGCAAGTGTTCAGCTACAGAAGAGAGATTTAGATAGCAGGCATATCAACAAAGCTCATCTGACGTGTGCAGGAAGATGCAGGGAATACTAATCTACACATTCAAATATGTGGATATCCCATGGATGCAGCTCAGGTTCTTCATCTTTTTAAAAAAAAATATATATATATATATATATAATATATATATATATATATATATATATATATATATATATATATATATATATATATATATATATAATATATGGTAGATTGATGCTCACTTGCCCATTAACTGGAATTCAGTTCACCTGATAATTATTTAGATAACTACTGATGGTGTATAGAGCATTTGTTCAAGGTAAATCATGGTTTGGAGGATTAATTCCAGTCAACAGCAAAATATGTTAGGGCTTGTAAAATGCCTCTGAAGGATGTAGATATCACCCTCACTTTACAGATGCATCTCAATTCCTCCCCACCCAGGTCACAGAGGGAGCCTTTCAATGCTGAAATTATCATTCATACCTGTGCTCTGACCACTAGGTCATGCGTCTAACGTTTGAAGAGAAAAAAAAAATCAGAACTGCTATAATTAACAAAAATGAAATGTCCATGAATATATTTTGGGATGTGCTGATTGTAAAACTTGCCTTACCCACGATGCAACACACCACCATTGGCTGACCATGGGTACATCTACTCTGCACACTCTTACAGCCATGTGTAAGTGCGTACCCTGCATGCCCCCCAGCGTGGGTATAAACAGCAGTGTAGATGGTGAGGCACTGCTTAGGCATGTAAAGATACACCTAAAGCCTCTGCGTAAGTACCCTACATGGCTCTCTATGCACCCATGCAGTGCCTCCCCACCATCTACACTGCTATTTTTAGTAGTGTAATGTGCCGCTATTCCCCTGCTGCCGGAGCCTTTCCCCACTGCAGGGAAAGACTACGGTGGTGGGTAAAGACTTTGGCAGGGGGGAGGTAGTGGGGAAAGTTTCTGGCAGCTCCTGGTTGTCTCCCCTCTGCCAGAGCCTTTTATTGACACATGTAACTAACTACACACTGCAGTGTAGCCTCAGCAGGCTTTTCACTGCGGCGTGTAGCTACATGCACCCTACCCCCTGCCACCAGTGGTGTGCAGTGCAGGTGTGGCCCATACGACAAGGAATGCATAGCCAGCAGGTTCCTTCCTTTTTTTCCCCAAAGCCAAGATTTACTAAGATTGACACAGAACAATAGCAGCTAAGAGTCCTGTGGCACCTTATAGACTAACAGACGTTTTGGAGCATGAGCTTTCGTGGGTGAATACCCACTTCGTCGGATGAAGTGGGTATTCACCCACGAAAGCTCATGCTCCAAAACGTCTGTTAGTCTATAAGGTGCCACAGGACTCTTAGCTGCTTTTACAGATCCAGACTAACACGGCTACCCCTCTGATACTTGACAGAACAATAGCTATCAGAAGTCCAAGTCACAGAAGGGTAGATGTTGATGAGAGGGACTGGATACTAACCTGGTATCCCTGGAAGAAACTGAGAATTTCCTTCATTCCTGTGTTATAAGGCAAACCCTGCATACGAACTAAAGCTCCAGGCTGGGGCAGCATTGGAGTGTGTGTGGCTGAGGCAGCAGCTGCTACCGCTGCAGGAGGAGCTGCAATATACCCCACCGTGGTAGGCGATACCGGAGGACTGAAAAGGAAACAGTGAAGCAGAATGGTTATCAGTGACCAATGGGTGGCTTTAGGGCTTGAGGTAGGAGAAAGGTTTGAGGTGGGTCAATTTCACTGAAGATTCAATATTAGCTCAGGGGAAGAGCTCCTGAATGCTCTTCATTCCCAACCCTACCACAAACCTAGGAAGTGCTACATCAGAGTAAATACAAATCAATAGTTCTAAGCCACCAGGCAAGCAGATAATGGCTCTTCCCAGTATAATAAGCTGGCTATTTAAAAAACTGGCAATGGGTATGTCTACACTGCAACTGGAGATGGGATTGCAGCTTGCGTAGGCTTACCCCCTAGCAGACACGGCTAAAAATAGCCATGAAGGTGAGGTGTCATGGACACCGGCAGGGGCTATGAACGCGAGTATGTACCCAGCGTTCTGGGTAGGCTTGTATAGCCCATGCTAGATTAAAGCAAGCACCGGCATGACTACTGGGTTGCAATCACATCTCACATAGAACTGTAGACATACCAAGTGTCTAAAACATCCTTGCTTGCCTGAAGGAGGCTCGATCCCCTACGGCAAAGGCTAAGCCCCATTAAGAGGCCTAGATGAAGCCACCTATGCAGTCGTCGTCCCTGTTGATAAACATCAGCAACTCTCGGGACTGTCAAGATTAGAAACACAAATTAAAGGGACGCACAGGTGACCCAATAGTTTCCTTCCTATAAAGAAATGGATTCTGAGATCAAGTAGCAGAAGGCAACCAAGCCCCACTGTACCTGGGATAGTAAGCTGTGTAGTTCATGTAAAGCTGAGCAGCCTGAGCCGGGTAGTAGGTAACAGTTGGAGGGGCAGCAGCAGAAGCCTGGGGAGTCCTGGTTGTTGATAACAGGGCTTGTGGCTGGTAAAGTGCTGCTTCTGCTGGGATCACTGCTGCGGCTGTTTGGAAAGCAGCATACGCTGGTGGAGAAAGACCTAAAACACAAACCAGAAAAACAGACCCATCAAAACAGGAATTGGGCTGGGGTGGGAACAAGATGGGAGAAGAATTATTTATTCCGTGATTACTATCCACGCTAAGAGCATCTGACCACCATGAACTAAAGCTCACACAATGTCTGCTCTAAACCCTCTCTCCATGGGAAACACCATCATGTCAACGCGAATGACAGGATTTCTGGGATACTTGGAATAAACAATACCTACCAAGTGCTTGAAGATGAGTAGCCTCAGCCATATTAAAATGGATACTAGAAAGCTGCACAGTTAGCCAAAGAAAGTATGAAGCTACGTGAACAGATAATGCAGGGCATTGGACGCACATGTGCGCACACTTATACTTCTGTTCCTTCTAGCAGAAGTTGCTCTCTGTGGGACAGATTTTCAAAGAAGCTAGGTACACAAGTGTACCTTCAATTCTCAACCGACAGTCTGCATGCAACTACTGCAGACTGATAAGCATATCAGGATATTGTAAATACAAATGGCTAATTAAATTCATTTGCATGCACAGATACCTGTTTTTCGTATAAAGATTAAGCATGCGACTGCACACCTTGCTTTTTTTTTTTTTTTTTTTTTTAAATTTGGCCATCTATAGTTTAATGTTTTGAACATATCCGCATTGTGATTGGGTAATCAAACAAGCTTGAATGGAAATCATCAGCCCACAGTAAAGCTCCAAATGTTAAATTATAAATCACTGTAGTATTTATATATTCTTAAGAAAGAGACAAATTGTTAATTCGCTGGAAGTGTTCAGTACATAGTAGGGATAGTAATACTGTTCACAGATGACAGCCAGTAAAATCCATCCAATTTCACCCCCCCACCACACACTCCATTAGAAATATATCCCAATGGATGTTTCCTTCAAAAACAAGCTATCCCCAAAGAGTAGCACCTTCTCAATGCTCAGAGGCAGAATAGCAAGAACATTCACTGGCAGCTATAGTAAAGAATGTCTTCCAATTTGAAAACAAAATAATCCAATTCCAAAAAGGTTTCACTACAGGCAAGTCTACTGCAGAGCTCAGAAGAACAGTACACCCATAAAAGCAAAAGTGCGCAACATATTCACTGGCAAGGCATCTCTGACATCTATTCACCACCGAAAACATAATAAAAATGCTTCAATCACTCCCATTATTGCCCAAGGGAACAACTTCCAATCTCAGCTATATACAGATGGATGATTATTGATCACTGCAAAACCCAAGTCAAAAAGATGAAAGGCCACAGAGCTTGAGCACCTACCACATATCAGCCTTTAGCAGCAGAGAGCAGAAGAATTGGAGACTTACATGGTAACTTACATGGCGGTGGGGATAAGCCACTACGATTTAAAGTGCCACCCATTAAAACAAAGTTCATCTCCTCTCCTGAACACTGGAACACTTCCACGTAGCGGTCCTTCATCATTTTCTTGTGACACTTCTGGGCCACCAAAAAGGCTCTATCAGAAGATTTCATTTGGATAAAAGCATCGCCTGATGGTCGTCCCTGTGGAATCGGGAACAGATCATGCTAAGAGTCATTTGACTTCCCAGAGTAATAAGTAGGGTTGCCCTGTCCCAGCCCAGTGAAAGTGAGTGAGGGTGGTGGAGAGCGAGTGATGGAGCCCCAGGGAAGGGGTGGGGCAGGACCAGGACCAGTGTTTGGGTTTGTGTGATTAGACAGTTGGCACCCTAAGCATAAGGTATGCCTGAATTTCAGACAAGTGTTAAGACCAAGTGTTTATTGAAACCCTGCAGCATAATAATTTCAAGGAGTGACTGGCCAAACTTACTTCATTAAATCGTTGGTTATATTTAGTAATGGAAGCAAAACACCACACTACCAATTCCTTTGCCAATAAAAGTACATTTAAAGCCTTACTTCAGTAAACTATAAAAAGTCATGTTACAAATTGATTCCCAGGTTTGTGGTGCTATGGAGCACAGAACACCATGGCTGTTCTCAGAGACCGGAAAAAAAACCCTGATGAAAAGTGGCTTTTCAAATAAACGATAATTTGTTTTTATTAAGAAAAAATATTTTTCAACACCTTTTTTTAAAAAATAAAAGTTTGTTCAATTTTGATTTGTAGGGGTGTATGTGTCTCTCTCTCTCATACTCCCTCCCCTTTAGTAGAAAAAAAAAAAGGGGGGGAGGAAGTAAGACACTTAAAAAATATTCTCCCAGTTTTCTGCTTGTACAAAAAAAATGGAAGAAGCTGGAGGAGGAAGACAAAATGTAAACCTCTAAAATGAACCCAAAAAACAAACAGAACTTTTAAATTAGAAATGAACACTTTTCCATCAAAACCCTTCAAAATCCTGAGACTTTTCAAACCCAACTACAAATGTTCTCCTTCTTCCAAAATGTTTCACAAAAGCTAAAATTTAATCTTCAAACCAGTTCCAATTTAGCTGCTCTACAAAAGCAAGGGCTTCCTGTGGACCAAACCCAAAAGTAGGGATATTATGGTAACTCCCTGGAACAGGGCAAAGTTGCTTGCGGTTCCATCTTGTGCTGCTGCTGCTCAGGCAGCCAGACCAGGCTCACTGTTCCCATTGCAGTTCAGTGAACCCAGTAGCTAAGCAGGGATGCTATTTAAAAAAAACAAAAAAAACTCATTCCTACCCTCTATGTTTCCCACAGCACTGGACCTACTTGTGGGGGAAGATTTAAAGATAGCCACCAGTGCAGAGTAGAGATAGCTGATCACAGTTCCATCCCCTACCAATCCTGGAAGGGGTAGAGCTCAGAATCATTGATTTAATTTAACCCTCTCCCCTGCCACCCTTATGTCTGACTCCATGCAGCAGGAATCAGTGGTCGCTATTAAAAGCATCACAATGCTAAGATCACAGTAAGCACTAGCCCTGTTTTATTAAAGAGGAGAAGCTACTTTTGCAAGGTCACATAAGATCAGAGGCAGAGTCAGGAAGAGAGATCAGGTTTGACTCCTAGGCCTGGTCTTTAATCAGAAGGCGAGCCAGCCTCCCTGCAAAGTTCTGTTACCTGTTGATTAAGGACCATGTGGACTCCATGTGGTTTGATATCTGCTGTCGCGTCTCCCATGAATTCCAGGATGTCATCAATGCCAGCTGTGTAAGGAAGGCCCCGGAGCCGGACACAGTCGCGGATGCTGCCAGCAGCAATGGTGTAAGGCGGGGGGATGACAGGAATGATGGGAGTTGGAAGAGTGGGGATGAGAGGTGTTGACAAGTATCTGTTAAGCACCTAACAGCAAAAAAACATAAGTGGATGGATAAGAGTTAAAAACCCTTATGGGGTGCAAATAGGTCTTCAGCATTCATTGAAACATAACCAACTGTTTTAGAACAGGCAAAAAAATGTTGTATATATAAAATAGTCCCAGCTTTTCTTTTCTCTCTTCTTTTTTTTTGGGGGTGGGGGCGAGGCGGGGGGAGTGGCTGTGCTTTTTTGGCACTTTTCAGTTTCAAATAGGGGGAAGATCTAAATAGAGCCATTGACAAATTGAATTTAGAAGGGTCCATTTAGGTTTCTACCAATCTCATTAAATAAAAGACAAAAGTAGATTATAGTTACTTATTTTACAGGATCCCAAAATGCAGCATTTGAAAACATCAGGCTCGCTGATAAACCCAAACTGGTACAATTACCAGTTACAGATACTTCATTAAATTACGGTACTTCACATACAGCTATGTATCTTTAAAAAAGACTTTTTTTTTTTTTAAATAAAGTTCTACTCTCCTGCTTTCCACGGTAAAGCACTTTGTAAGAGCTAAATATTACTACTACTTAGTCAATGCTCCCGTAGCTACCATGTAGAGTTCTTGAATAAAAAGAACAGTAAAAGCAGTGGACGCCCCTCTTTCTCAGTCCCCCATTGTTAACATTTTATTTGCTCTCTGATCGCTCCCAAAGGACAAATATAGAGAGGGAGAGAAAGAGATAATTGGAAACACGTGGCACTGCCAGAAGAGGCTGTTGGGACTTATTGTTCAAAAGCTAATTACAGAGTATGAGCAATAAAATAAGTTAGGACAGACAAACAAGTTACACTGGTCGGTGCAGCAAAGAAGAGGCAGACTTCAGTAGCAGGCTTTAATTTTGTCAGCAGTGATTCCACCTAGACTGTTGTGCTTCATTAGAAACAGTAGGAGCAATCTAATGCTCTAAGTATACACATTACTAAAGGGAAGGTTTCTCAACTATCAGACGGTTATTGTTTTGACTACTGCAGTTTTGTCTATTTTAACACTAGCCAGTGAGCTGGCTCTATTAGCTAGGGCTCCCCGTTGCCATGTGAACAACTGGGCTCCAATTCCCAGAACTGGACTATTGCTCCTTGGATCAGCATGATGTATGAGTGCCTCACTTCAGAGACCCCCTCTGGTAAAGCAAGCAGCAGCATATTCCTCTAGTGTGAATGCAGCCCTATGAAGTTCTCCTTAGTCAAGGAGACTGGAGTAGTAGGACATGAATTTTTAGGCACTCAATGGAATTATCCTCCCTCAAGGACACAACAACAATGAACACCACAAGCCGATGCCATTTCATTTACAAAATGGGTTTTACTATAGCTGTGTCAGGTTTAATAGACTATTCTATGTCTATGGGCACAGTGGTGTTGATAAACACCAGCAACTAACATGTAGCATAGATATTCTTCCACTTGCCTCACTGCTTACTTGGATAAAAGTATACCATATGATATAGCGCAAACAGGGGGGAAAAAAATGCAGAAATTACTAGATGAAATTCTATGCCCTGTGTTATGCAGGAGGCCAGACTAGATGATCATAATGGTCTCTTTTGGCCTTAAAGTCTATGAATACAGTATCCCAAAACAGGTAGTCTGCCAGATCTCCTTAAATATGGTAATTTCAAAGGCTCAGCTTGCTGGCGACAAGAAATGTTGTTACTTTCTGAAGTGATGTTTAATTGAAATGGGCCAGGGTTAATTTTTTTACAATATTACTAGATATCTAGGAGTACAGTGAGAGAGAGAGAGAAAGTAAGTGGAGTAGGGGAGGGAAGGAAAGTCAGGTTGTTGGGGGGGGGGGGGGAATTGAGAAGTTCATTCCTATTCTTCAAAAATTTATTAGGCACTTCTCAAAAACTCTAGATGTCCCTAAAATGACCAAATTTTAACAAGATCCTTGACTGTACCTGAGTTTTAATCACACACCATATTACAGTTCTATTATAGCTCTTTATAAACCAGAGGTGGGCAAACTTTTCGGCCCGAGAGTATGGAAATTGTATGGTGGGCCGTACATGCTCAGGAAATTGGGGGTTGGGGTGTGGGAGGGAGTGAGGGCTCTGTCTGAGGGTGCGGGCTCTGGGGTGGGGTCAGAAATGAGGATTCGGGCTGCAGGAGTGGGCTCCAGGCTGGGGCAGAGGGCTGGGGTGCATGTGCGGGAGGTGAAGGCTCCAGCTGGCAATGCGGGCTCTGGGGTGCAGGACGGTGGGACCGAGGGGTTCGGCGGGTGGGAGGGAGGTCAGGGATGGGGCAGGGGGATGGGGCGCTGGAGAGGGATGGGTCGCAGGCTGTGGGTGGCACTTACCTCAAACAGCTCCCGGAAGCAACGGCATGTCCCCTCGCCAGCTCCTACACGGAGGCGTAGCCAGGCGACTCTGCACCCTGCCCCGTCCAGAAGCACTGCCTCTGCAGCTCTCATCAGCTGCGGTTCCCAGCCAAGGGGAGCTGCGGGGGCAGTGTGCAGAGCACCTTGGCTGCCCCTATGCGTAGGAGCCGGAGGAGGGGACATGCTGCTGCTTCCAGGAGCCATGCGGAGCGGGGCAAGTCCTGGACCCACTCCCCAGCAGGAGCTCGAGGGCTGGATTAAAACATCTGAAGGGCTGGATGCAGCCCCCGGGCCGTAGTTTGCCCACCCCTGTTATAAACCATTTACAAATGGATGTTACAAACATGTTACAGATAATGAGCAGTATGTATTATAGATGGGTTATAAGTAGAGGGAGTAATAAATGGTTATAAACAACTTGTTGGATTCTAATGATTGATTAACCATGTAGTAAAACATCAATAATCAATCAACCCTAATAATCTATTTATAAAAGTAAACAGAATATAAAAAGTGTTTGGAAGAATTCTGTGGTTAGGCACACAAATTTTTCAAAAATGCTGCAGATTTTCAAGCAGCCCAACCCCTTAGGGATCCACTGTTGAATATAAAAATACAAGTTAAAAAATTAAGTCAGTTTCAAACTTGCCAGGCAAGTGGAGGAAAAAGACACATCTGATGATCTCTATCTAATGATATGGGCAGTGTGAAGGAGAGGGAAGAAAAAAAAATCAATGCAACAAAAGTGTAAAAACTATGCAATCAATAATCAAAATGTCTTCTTTGATACTTGATTTATGTAATAGAAAAGCTGCTCCCACTATACTGTTTTTGCAAGACCTAAAGTGAAGGTCAGCATTTACAAGTACAGGGTAACATTAGAAGATGACTGGAAAAGGTAAGTTTTCTGGATTTCACAGCCAGTAGTTACAACCTGCTGGACTTCTGCTGCTGTGCTCCTGAAGAGTTCAATATAACGTTTCCCAAGGATCTCCTTGTGCTTTTTAAGTGCATTCTGTGCATATTCTTCACAGGAAAACAACACAAATGCATCTCCCGTGGGTCTTCCATCTGGGTACTTGACAAAGAGAAGTCCCTCTTTCCCTCCTGTGACTGGACACTCAGGCCCCAAGAACCCTAAGACATCCTCCAGAGTGGCTGTGAAAGGAAGGCCCCTCATCCGGATGATGACTTGATTCTCCTTGGACAAGAACTGGGCTACTTCATTGGAGGTGCCTGGCCGGACAGGAAATAAGTGTGTCCATTTAGTTTGGAAACAGTGAGGAACCAGCACAAATAGACCTAGCAACACAAGGTGCATGGACATCTCCTGATAAACTACCAGTTCTGTACAGCCCATGGTACCAGAGACCTGCTCAGGAACCACATCTTGATGTGAAGCTACCCCTAAGTACATTGACTGGTTGCTTAGAGCAACATGAAACCATTCAAGAGCGAGACAGGAGGATTAAATAGCTGGCACCAAGCAACAAAACAACTGACAAGCATGGAGACTTCTCTCCCCTCCCCCCTTCGTGCTCCTGGGTATACTACTCTAAAAGTGCCACATTTTAAAACAAAAGGTGCATGAAAGTATTTCACATAAATCTATTGGCATTAGCGAGAACCAAGAGCTTATACAAGATACAAGGAATCGCCCACAGCAGAAACAACTGAGGTTTCTCTTCTCCCTCTAAGGGTGTGTATACAGCGTCGGGGGTTGGGGGAAAGAGAGAGAGAGAGAGACACACATACACACACACACACAAGCTCTGCTAAAGCTAGAGCACTAAAAATAGCAGTGTAAGTGCGGCAGCAGAGGGGGCAGCTCAGGCTAGCCACCCAACTACAAACCCCGGAAGTTGAGTGGGTTTGTACTTGTGTGACTAGCCTGAGCTGCCACCTGAGCGTCTATGGCCACACTGCTAAGTTTAGTGCACCAGCTCAAGCAGAGCTAGCGCGCGTCTGTCTACTTGTGCTGAGAAGCACCCGGTATTTGACCCTATGAACTTCTGAAGTGCAAAGAGAAAAAGTCACTTATTAGTCCTTTATGTTCTCACCCACCTGAAGAGTAGAAGTAAACATTACACTTTAGTAAATAGGTTTAATCTTAAAATTACTCACCTCCAGCAATCTTTAAAAATTCTTCTCCAGTTGCTTTGTAAACCTAATACCAAGAAAATGGTTATATTTAAACAAACAGAAAAACGTTCAATGATCAGTACTAAATTGAAAAGTAACATTTTCCAGAGCCCTGTAAAACTTCAGAATGTCTCATTTTTTAAACAACCAACAAAAGTAACTTTTAAAACTCAAATGAAGGATAGGATTTCCAGAAACAGCTAGTGAGGGCAGAGGTTCAGCTCCCAGTGACCGTCAATAGGAGTTGGGTGCCTAACTCCCTTAGTCTCCTTTGAATATCCAACCCAAAGTTAGTGAAAGACAATTCCCCTCTAGTTATATAATAAGTCTGTAGAGCACAGTATTGCACTGGGGGATAACCTTCTGCACTAGTTTAAAACTGGCTGCATTCCCAGCATAGTGGGGCTGATATGTTGTCATGCTGTAGTTCTTTACCTCAATGTATCTGCTACCCATGTGATGCTTATGTCTTTCCAATGCCAAATCTCTCTGTTCAGGGTTGACAAATCGCACTAGGGCTTCCCCATTTCGCCTTCCTTGAGCATTCAGGCAAAGGGCAACACCACCTCTGAAAAAGCAAGAACCCAAAGTAAAAGCTAAGATTGAATCATCAATGCCTTATAATACATCATTGACATAATTCCCCACTCTTTTATTCAGCAGGAAAATACAGAGGCCAGGCTTTAAGAAAGTGGAAAAACTTTGAAAGTACAGGCTCTAACAACATTTATTGACCCAAAAATCATTTAAACAAAAACAAAACAAAAAAATGGCTCTGCTATATAATCCACTTCTTTGGTAGATTAGTGAGGCAAGTGTTTTACCACACCATACCATCAATACTTTACAGTGCTTCCCACAGGCAGAAATGCTTGATGTACAGTTAAAAAGTGAAGTAAATTCACAAAGAACTGAAAAGGTGGATTTAGAATTGTAAATTCATATTGGTAACTTAGGAAAAATCTTTGAAAGAATATGGAAGTTAAAAAGCCAAAAAAATTCAAGTTAAACAAATAAACTTGCAAAATTTAGAGAATAATGTATAAATATAGAGTTACGGTACACCCAAACAACTTCAATTCTGATCCTGGTAGCTATAGCCCAGGAACAACCAACCAGAACATTTTAAAATCAACTGACTTGGCCCCCTTCATCTATTTAAAAATAAATAAATAAATAAAAATAAAAACAAAAACTTCACACAACATATTGGGGCAATTACTTTATACTGTTCCCCAAAGCCATGTACTTCTCAATAGAGAAATATTGTTAAACACACAGCTGTGTTATCTATGTATAAGCCTCCGAATAGAAATCTCATGTACTGTAGGGCATTCTAATGACTGCCACAGTGCATTAAATTGTACATTCAATCTCTATTAAACCTCTGTATCAAACTAATACTGTAGGTTTACTACCTTTCATATTCAAACTGTAGAAATAGAATAGGTTTCCCAAATGTAAAAAGATTTCAAAATCTTTAGGAAAACTTATTTAGAGCTTTGTTAACTTATTAATGGAAAAATCACACCTTACAAACTAGGTAAGAGTATACCAACTGGAAGATGAAAGTAAGGAGGTGCTGCAGAACCAAAGAAAAGGTTGTTCTGGGTACCTTGGCTCTGCATTTCTAGACCTTTCCAATTTTTCCCCTTCTTAAATTTTGTTTTAATGTATCACTTCCTGGCGTTCTAGTCTTTATCATCATTAATAAAAAGGTTCAAAATTTTTCTGCCTTCTAACTGATATATATTTACAACCAACTCCCTCATCCAGCTTACTGTGTTTTGTCTGGGAATTTCCCTCACTTTTTCAAATGGAAATATGCTGGTACCCCTGCATAATGAAGTATATATAGTCATCTCTAAATATGTAAATTAGATATCAGTTGGAAGCTATGCTAAATTAGCATATCTGCGAGTTACAATTATACAAACATTTCTTCCAAACAATACTTGTGGGCTTCTGAGCCCATTCTTCTTAAGAGCTAGACTAGAATCCTGAAACATTAGCCCCAAATTAATTCTTCCCCAATTAGCTCATATTAATCTTTGACTGAACCCTGACTACTGCAACTCAGAGCTTGTACCCGTAGTGATAGCAACAAGTGAATTTGTGGTACATGTTCTAATGAAAGAAATCTCCCCTCTTCATTTACTTGTTCAAGAAATGCTTCGTTGGCTTCATAGTTTTATGAGGAGGGTGAAGATGGGTATTTTGGTTAAAGGCTAAAACCTTAAGGAGTCAGAAAACCTAGATCAGTTCCTCACTTTACCACAAGTCCTGTGTGAGGAATAATCTATTTCAGGGGTTGGCAACCTTTCAGAAGTGGTATGCCGAGTCTTCATTTATTCACTCTAATTTAAGATTTCACGTGACAGTAATACATTGTAATGTTTTTAGAAGGTCTGTTTCTATAAGTCTAATATATAACTAAACTATTTTGTATGTAAAGTAAATAAGGTTTTTAAAATGTTTAAGAAGCTTCATTTAAAATTAAATTAAAATGCAGAGCCCCCTGGACCAGTGGCCAGAACCTGGGCAGTGAGAGTGCCATTGAAAATCAGCTCGCGTGCCGCCTTCGGCATGCGTGCCATAGGTTGCCTACCCCATATCTATTTCATCAATGACAAAACCGGACACAGAGGGATTGTGTCTTGCCGAACATGATGGCTGGTAATAGCGCCAAGTTTGTACTAATTAGTGCACACTAGAAAGAACAAATTAGTAAAGGTGGGTCAAAAATCTTTTATTGGAACCTTTCCTGAATTTTGTGAACTGCACGGATGAGGAAGACCACACAGGGTTAGCACTTCCTTTACAAAATAAAGGCTGATGATAAAAACAAAGCAACACAGCATTAGACTGGATGTAGCACTCTTACTTGGCAATATTGAGTCCTTTGAAAAAACGGGCAATATCTTGATCTGAAGACTGCCAAGGCAAACCTCTAGCACGTATTACTGTTTCGCTGTCTACTGCTTCAGATTTACTACTGCAGAAAAAGAGAATAGTAAAATTCAAGGTAATTAATCCAAGTTTTCTTTTACACTATTACTACCAAATTTCATTGTAAGTATTAATTAAGCACATGGATCACAGAGAATGTCTTAAAACCACTGGGATATTTGCTGTTGGGATTTTTCTAATCATTCCCTTTCTTGACTGAAATGAGAAGCAAGCTACTATGAATAATACCTATATAAGACCTTGAAATATGCTGTGAGGCCATCCCATCACTCAAAAAGGTGTTGTATTTTTGTTTTCAATAGCCAAAACGTACAGTAACAAGTCTGCAGGGAATTG
Organism: Mauremys reevesii; assembly: GCF_016161935.1. Lineage (NCBI taxonomy): Eukaryota > Metazoa > Chordata > Testudines > Geoemydidae > Mauremys > Mauremys reevesii. The sequence goes on along the minus strand of NC_052638.1, from coordinate 12,746,504 downwards.
AAATAGATTTATGGGATTATTAGAGGTGATTTAGGGTCAACAATCCTTTGGAAGATGGTTTGCACACCATCACTAATGATAAGTTTGATCAAACAGGTTTTAGACAGCAGAACACCTGGTTACTGCAATTTCTTTCAAAAGCAAAACACATTTTAGATCTCCACCTTTTCTCCCCCCAAGCCACAATTTAGAATAGCACAAAGAGACAAAAGCTTAATTCCTCTTAGAGGAAAATGAAGGAATTACATTAATTTAGGAACAGTTTGTCGAGATATAAAGTGAGAGAAAGAGAAAAATAATTTTCAGCAGAGAGAAAGAGAAAAATAATTTCCTGGTCACCTGTGAATTATCCACACCAGATGCTGAATACCCACTCATTAATATACACAGTACACCACACAATAGGGCATTATATGAACCTAAATGCACATTGCTAATGATACCGGCAACTAAAGTGAGAAAGAGCCAAGGTGCAATTTATATCACCGCTAATCAACAACTTTTGTTCAGAAGTTTGAGTGAAAGCAGCAATCCACAGAGGTCAGAGAATCTGTAGGAGATTTCTAAACAGTCTCTGACTGGACAGAAAGTAATCAGCATTTACATATCCCGCAGCTCTCTCTCACTCTTTTTGCCATAAGAGTGCAAAGGCTCCCTTCTACTAAGGTCCCAGAATCCCTCAAATTATCTTCTGTTCCTTACATTAGCTTCAACTGCAGTTTGTAAGACAGTTTGCAATACAGTGTACAATACAATTGCTCCTTTTTACCATCCCTCTGTACTGAAAGAAAGAAAATGGTATACTGCATGACAGATTATATTGGTTTAGTGTGTACAAGATACTATCCCTGTCCATGCTAAAGACAGTTTCTAAATATTTATCTTCTACTGACTAAACGGTTTCAGCTCCACTGATGTTAGTCTTGTCCATCACTAGTGTATATGGACCACCAGCATTTTATGCACTATAACAATTGCACATACTCAGAGCAGGGCTAGATGACAGTGATTAAGATATCAGTGGCAACCGGTCTACACTGGGGCTTCCCAACATTACTACCACCAGTGGGGCTGAACTGGTTAGCAATGATGGAAAATGTTTGCAAAATGTTCCTAGTGTAGCTAAAACCCACATCAGCTAAAAACTGCAGCAACAAAGGCACTTACCAGGGACCTGTTTCATACTTGTATTTCACAGTTTCAGGGTCAGTAAATCTGCAATCTGCAACTAATAAGAGATTAAGTTAAAATATAGTCCTGAACAACAGCTATTTCAGCAGCAGTGAAAATGCCCTTGACAATTTAATAAGATATTTTGCCTCGTCCCAAGAGAATCCCATACAAATATCCCACTTACTGCAGGTTTCAGAAAGCATGCTGAAAATAATAGCCACCATGGTTTTCACTTGCCATACACCAAAGTCCTCCTCTGTTTCATCTGTCTCTAAGCCTATATCTATACAGCGAGTCAAAGAAAATAAAAAGGATTTCACAATCATTTGTCAACAAGTTATAAGGCTTTGCTATTGTCAACACAAAACTGACAATCCAATTAGATCAACTTTAACAGCGACATGTGACCGCTGCATGTGTGTCACTCTGCTCTTAAACTGGTTAATATTCACTTTATTGGTCAACATTCTGAAAACTACTGATAGCTGACATCATCTCAGCCTACGTTTACAAAACTGGGAGTCGTTCCTACTATCCCTGATAAACACACCTGATCTTTTGCTGTATTCATCTGGACCACAAAATTCCTCCCTCAGTGTAAGGTTGGTTTTTTTTTTACATTAGCCTCCCTCTGGTCAGACACTCAGAACTATTACCAACTGCAAGTACTAATGTACTTGGACATGTATCTTCAGGTGCTCAGTTCTAGAGAAGATCATTTTACTCAAGTGCTAGATAAGCATTTTCTTATAAGGCGAAGTTTGTGTCAATATCTCAAAGAATTAAAAAACCCTGTAAGTGTACCGAACTCATTCTAAATCTCATTACTAGACAGAAGACTAAATGTGAAAAAAATATGTTAACAGCTGAAGATTGCAACACTATCTTCATTCAGCTCTATATAGAGAGATGAATTTTTAAAACCAGCTTCCAATTAATTTAGTGGGATGAAAACTATAAACAATTGCACGGAGAATTATGGTTTAGAAGTGACATCAAAAGGATACACTCTGCCATGGATTTGATAGTTTGATCCTTCACGGGGGCTGAATTGGGGTAGCACGTGTGAAACTCCTTGCGTAGATCATAAAATGAATAAAAGCAGTCTGACAGCAGGAAGTTCTACAAGGAAGGAAGGGAGAAAGTAAATTAACATTATGAATGTCACATCCCAGCAAAGGACAATTAGGGTTTTTTGGGGTTGAACAAGGACCTTACCTGGCCACAGTTTATCATAAATTTTTATTTTATACCAGATCTACTCTTTCCCTCTCTGATTATAGCCCTGCAATTTAATTCTCTTATCACCAACTTCTAATAGTTGGTGTCACTGACTGCAAGGATATACGCTCCTAGAGTAGCAAATCAGGATAGCTTCCCAGATGTAAGTCCATGCAAAACAGTTACTAGTTTTAAAAACTGAGTGGTGCTGTTATATTAAGGTTTCCATTTAGGATATTGTATCTTTTTCTTCTGTGCTCTTGCCAAAAGCAAGAGGACTCCAAAAGCTAAGCACCACAGGTTAAAATGTTAAAAAAAAAAAATTAAGAAAAGAAAAAGGAAAATTGTAATAGTATAGAAAATACTTTCCAATCACTTTGTCCAATATAGGATAAAACAGATTTCTGGAAATAAGTGCTGCATTAAACATTATTCCTCCCTTCCTACAAATAAACAAGCTAAGTGGACAGGTGGTAATCCAGGTCTATTTCAGCAGTCTCTTTCTCTGCTAGTGCTTTGTGAAGTTTGATTTTAATCCAAGCAAAATAGCACTCACCTTTGTTAGGATTGAATCATTAAGGAAAGTCATGAGAACCCTATTGCAGTGGTCACCAAACTTTTTTGATCACGCACCCCATCAGTAAAAATTTTTTGAGCATGCACCCCCTGCTCCTGGCCGAACTGTCAAAGCAAAAAGCTGCTCGGACTCCCGGCCAAACCTCCAGGGGCGGGGGAGGGAGGGGAGCAGCAGCGCTGCTCTGGCGGCGCTCCTCCTGCTGCGCACCCCACTTTGGAGACCACTGCCCTATGGAGAAGTTACAAAAGCCAGGGTCTGAGGGTTGTAAAGAGGTTTTAATAATGTTTGAAGATGATGCAAAAATATGTTGGGGAGCGGGGAGGGAAGAAACCTCACAACTGAGTGAGGCCCATCCCTCAATCTGGTAGGAACAGTTGTTCTGTCTCCAGAATTTTGCGGGGAGGGAGACAGAAATAGGTAGAAGGGATGAAGAGTCCTTTTAATCTACTGCCTTTCCATATTTTTTCTGCTTTTACACTCCACGCCTTTGGCGCCCCATTATTATAGCCACCATCCTCCCAGCCAAGAAGCAGACTCTTCCTAGAGTCAGTCAACGCCACTATTTTCTTAGCTACAGGGGCCACCAATAGAATCATAGAATCATAAAAATACCCTCCTTAGCCAAGTGAACCCTGCCCCATGCTTCGGAGGGAAGAAAAAACTCCAGGGCCTAGCCAATCTTCCCCTGGGAAAATTCCTTCCCCCCCCCCAAATATGGCGGCTGAACCCCCCGCGAGCATGCGGCAGACTCTCTCTCCCCCTCTCTCTGGAAAAGGGTTACATCATACCAGGCATAATTGACCTATTGACTAAGCCCCCGTTATCCTCATACCATCCCCTTCCTTCACCCCACCCCACTGTTCCAGTTCCAGTATTCTGTGAACCTGTTCAACTCCCCTGGTTCTAAGCCCTGAGCCTAATTTTCTGACTGACAGTTTATATCCGTCGCCTCGTCGTTAGCATTAGCACTGAGCTGAAATAATTCTTCCTTCCCCTCCTCCTATTCTCTATGATATAGTATATATGTAATCATCCTCTCTCATCCTTCTTTTGGTCTCAAAACAAAAAAAAAGCTCTAAGCTCCTCTCATACGAAAAAAGTTCCTTCCTCCATTCATTCCTCTATTTCCTTCTTCTTCTTTGTTCTAGTTTGAATTCATCCTTCTTAAACAAAAAGACAAAAACCACACAATAACACACCAAATGTGGTCTCACTCACTTATATATATATAACGGGGACTAGCACCTCCCCTTCCCTACTAGAAATAACTACTAATGCCACCCAAGACCGCAGCTTTTTTTTTTAACCACACACATTGCCTACTCATATAGTCATCTTGATCATCAACCAGGACCTAGGTCCTCCTCTCCTCTCTCTCTTTCCAACTGGTGCCCCCCCAGCTTATAATAACTAAAGTTCTTAGACATCCCTAAATGCATAACCTTACACTTCTCACTATTGAATTTCATCCTGTTACTAATACTCCCAGTTACAAGGTCATCCAAATCTCTCCTGAGAGAATATCGATCTCTTTCGAATTTGACAATACCCCCACTTGGTGTCATCCCGCAAACTTTATCAGCCCACTCTACTCTTGGTTCCAAATGATTGAAAAATCGGAAAAAAAACCCAAACTTGAGGAACTGAGGAACCTCCCCCCTAACCCTCCACCCCCCCCCTTCCCCCCCTTCCCTACCCCCTCTCCCCTTTTCCTTATCCTTATCCACACCTCTTTTTTTTTTTCATCGATCTCCATTTTTTCCATAATTTCTTAATTTTTTACCGTATCAAACGCCTTACTGAAAATCCAGATATATGAGATCCACCGCATTTCCCTTGTCTAAAAATCTCTTCTACTCTCTCAAAGAAGGAGTGGTTTTGGTTTGATCTACCTCCTTAAAAATCATCCATGCTGTAATCTATCCCAGTTGCCATCGGCCTCATGCTCCGGAACCATTCTCTCTTTTAAGATTTTTTCCATGACTTTACTGAAACATCTTACTTCCCGGAATAGCATTGTGTCTCTCAGGGGTATGAGTAACATGCAGGATATTTTCTTTGTTGATTTGAAATAGAGGACTGTCTTTCTTCCACACCAAGCTCTGCTCTCATACCTTTTTGGATGCTTCTGGGTGGAGGACCTGCCGAATGAGCAACTGGCCATCTGTGCAGAGTGTGTAAGAGCTTCTTCCCAATAACTTCAAATCACTGGAGATCAGCTGGCTAAACTAAAAATAAAGTGGTAAAGTTCATTTTTATTGATGGTTCAGCTTGTCAGTCCATCTTACTGCTTTATAAATTTTATTTACCAAATGTATTTCCAAAGATAAAAAGGAAATTAAACACAATGATAATCTTTGAAAGATCACAACTGATAGAAGAGAATGGGGCTCCCGTTATCTGAAGGGCAGACAGACAGCTATTAGGCAATTACAGGACAGAGATTTATACCACAAGGACAAATCCCGCCCTAAAACCAGAAAGCAGGCATTTCAGCAGGAGTTAAAATTGTTGGAAGCTGTCATTGTAACAGTAGGGTTCAAACATTTGGACTCCTTACTATCAGTTTTCTGTTGAAAGCAAGAGAATATTAGACCAAGCACAACACTGATTTTGCAACACCACTTCTAGAACTAAACTGGACCCAAGTTTTATTTTGTTTTTAAGCTTAATCAAAAAAAACCCCAAGAGCTAGGATGCTACTCTTTAGGGTTTATTGGTATTTTAACAACTGCATGCTAATCAAAACCAAACAAATTGAGGTCTGATGTCTTGAGTAATGAATTTGTAAGAGTCTATGCAAAGGCAAAAGAATGTTAGTGATATGGTACAGTAAACATTAACACAAAGCTATCCCATCTTTTCAGGCTAACAGTGTTGAGCCTCACTAGGAAAAGGATTGTTTGCCCCTAATTTCTGGATTGTTAAACTGTTATTTTCCATCCTTGTACATAAATTTCTATCCTTTTGATCAATCTATATCAGTGCTAGAGGCCTTGATATAGGGATTACCATAACTAACAAGCTATTTACTGATTTGATAAGCAGAGATAATTTTCAAGGGGACAAACATAATTAGTTTAAATTGCCCCCCCATGCATACATTCTTGCAGGGAGGGGGTTGCATTGTACCACAAACAAAACAATAATTAATAGCATGATTCAGCATCCACACGTTTCTTTCAGTAATGGCTTTTCCTTGCAGTTTGCTTTTTAGAATAGTGGTTATCTTTGCACTATTGCTGCACCTATTCATTTAGACAAGCATACATGGCACTATACAGATCCACAATCTGCCTCTGCTCTTCAGCCGTTACAGCTTAAAGGCTTGATTCTGCAGCTATCACACAAGCAATTAGTCACATGAGATCAACGAGGTGACCAAGTGTTGTAGCATCAGGCTTTAAGACGCAACAAGGAGAGACAAGCCCAGAGGATATGAGTGGTTAAGGCAGAGTACTTTTTGTAGCACCCTCATTAGGTCCGATTTTTGGTAATAAACTTTTTTTTTTAAATGTTTTAATTAATTTGAGACAGGTGAGCTTTGCAGCAATGTTGAAAGTGAACTGGAAGGAAGGGGCAGGTTGTTAATATAAAGGTGTTCCAGATTAACATGAGGGCTACTTCTGTGCACAGATTAGAGGTTCAGGTTTGAATGGGTGCAACTTCCATCAGTTTCTATGAGCGTTTCACCAGCTTATGTCAGGGCTGAATTTTGCTCTATATATGTCGGGATGTGTTGCCAAGAGACTATCAGAAAAAAGAGAGAGACAGACACTTCTCCTCTGAGTGCCCAGCACAGGGCAAAGTCAGAGCCACTGAGCCTTATTGAAGAAAGGGGTAATAGGGTTACCATATTTCAGGTTTCCGAAAAGAGGACACTGTGGGGAATGGGGAGCTGGAGGAGAGGTACAGTTAGGGGAGGTAAAGGGGGTACCTGCAGTGGGGTTACTCACTGGAGGTGGGGGGCAGTGTCAGTGCCACTCACTGTCACAGTGGTAGGGGGGCTGGCGCAAGCCCAGGATACAGTGACAGCTGTCAATCAGTGCTTCCCTGCGGGACCCCCTCCCCAAGGCTGGGAGCCTGCAGCTGTAGCTGCAGGTGAATGGACCAATCCAGCTGCCGATGCAGGGGAGGGAACGATCAGGAAGCCAACCAATTGGGGCTATTTCTGGAGCTGCAGCCTTTGCTCTGCAAAAACCCTGGACATTTCCTGTTATTTGAAAAATCCACCCACAGAGAGGATGGCGGCTCAAGAGAGAGGCAATATCCTGGAAAACGCAAATGAATGGTAACCCTAACTGGTATGAGTCAGCCACAGGAAAAGCTTTTCATCCCCCATGCTGGCTTTCATAGTCTTCCTCTCCCCCAGGTCTCACCGGCTTTTTTCCAGAGGCTGCTGCTGCAGAGCACCTCTCCTAATCCACACATCTCCTCTGGGGAAGGAATAGGAGGGACACAGGAAGAGGAGTTTGTGGAAGCCTCTAGTAATAACTAAAGTGGGCTGCGTCCTGGGAGGAAGGAAGGAGACAAGTCTGCAAACATTCCTTTCCCTCATTTCCTTCCCCTTGCAGGCGCTCTAGGCAGGCAGGCCTGCACCCTTCCCAGTCTCCTCTCAGTTCGCCCCTACTCTCCAGCAGACTCAAGATTCCAGTATTCTGCCCTGTCCAAGTCTCTCTTGCACAGATGGATCATTAGAGGCAAAGGAAGAAGATTAAGTACTTCCACATACCCATAAACTATGCAATGGCAGGTTCCTAGCAAAGCAGCCAGGTCACTAATGATGCTTTTCTCCCTCCTAGCACTTCTCTCATCCAGGATACATTCGTGCTCATTACTATAGTATCTAGGCACCATGTGGAGATGGCATCCGGGAACTCAAAATTGACTCTTTAATCCCTTTCATTAAAACAAAACAAAAAAAAATAATCACACCAATCCAACTGGGGGATTGAGTTTGAAGGGGATTTGGTTCTCATGCCAAAAAAAGTACACGTTTCCATCCTTGACATGCTACTTTGACCTAAAATTGCTACTTCAGCAAGATAGCTGCCACAGTAGTAGCCTCAAATTACTTACCTTTCATGCACGCATACTACTGAAACGAGCAAAATGATAAACTTCCTCCCCTTTAACAAACAAATACGACCGGAGATGCTGTACTCTTCTACAGTTTGTTTTATAGGTGTGTAGCATGGCACAGCGAACATTTGATTCATTCTGTGACCACAGAAAGAGATCCAGGGGTAAGAGTTCATTGGGGCAAAAGCTACTGTAGCACAGAAGGCACGTACATGCAACATATGGTCTTGAGAAGACAAACTCTGTGCTTCAAGACTAATCTGAATCCCCTCCCAAAATATGAACTGATCTGCTTAGTAAGATTCTGTCTAGCAAACTGCACAGAATCTCTCAGCCTGCGAAACCTACTCAAGTCAACAAACATAATTGTCTCATGAACTGTCACAACTGTTTTGAGGCATGTATCTTTGTGCCACGGTCTACAAAGGCTATTCAGCATCAATACCCAGATTTTCATTCCCACCCGGCACATTATCTATCTTAAGCATTTACTAATCCATGGCAACCACTGGACACTGCAGTTTAAAGGTTTTAGGGCCAGCGTTTCAGACATTTTCCATGTGCAAGTACATCTCTTAGTACCACAATTTACACACAAACCAAGTTATTTAGTTTTTTTTAATAGCAATGCCCAAAGGCCCAAGTAAAGATCAGGGTTCCATTTTGTTAGGTGTTGCGCGTGCACACACACACACACACACACACGAAGACACGGTCCTGTGAAAATGCATGTACTGAGCTCACTTTGCTTGCCACAATGGTAACTGCACAAGCAAATTGTATGCAAAATTTGCACACATTTTGAACAAGGAATTACAACTGGCCTGAAGATTCTAAAAACTCTGCCCTGCCCTTCCCTTCCCCACTCCCAATATTCACTGGTGTTCAGTTGAATTCCACATTCAGGTAGGGCTGAATGAAATTTACGCCAGGAAAGAAATGAACCAAAGGTTCTGTCACATTTTGCACCAATAGCACAGTCTCACTATCCATTAAAGCAATCAAATCAACAAAAGGTTAACCAGTTAAAAGGTTATGTTACAAAAGCAGGTTTTGTTTTTTTTTCCAAATGAAACTTCCACCAAAAAACATTTCATTTGACAAAAGGGAAAAAATTATTTTGAAAAACAATTTCCAATTTCTTTTGAGGAAAAAAAATTACTCCCTCTTCCCCTCCAAGGAAAATCAATCAATCAATAAAATAAAATAAAAAGGTGGAGGAACTGTTTAAGATTAAGTTAGTCTAGATCTGTAAATCTTAGTCTGCATAGCCTTATAGACCTAGTATAACATAGAGAGCATGAGTTGTAGAAGTGTCACTCATCTTCAAGAAGAGAAGAAGTTCAGATCATTCACTGAAGCTCATGCTGCAGAAACGTCTGTTCTCTCATAAGGTGCCACAGGATTCTTTGTTGCTGTTTAAGATTAGAAAGTGAAAAAAGATCTCACCCCCACCCCCACACTTTTGCAGTATAAAAAAAAAAAGAGGGAAAAAGGATGAGAAGGTAAGTTTGGGAAAGATACTGTTAGATTTCTCACTTTTTCCCCTTTTCCCATGAAGGTTGGGGGCAAAGAGTAAAAAAAGGTAAGTGTTGCTTTTCTCCACACACACTGGAGGGGGGGCGGGAGCAAAGGGTAAATGTTACTGTCTTTCAATTTTCATATTTAAAAAAAAAAATGTGAAAGAGAGAACATTTCCGCCCACACCCATCACTATTTTTTTCTTCATAGGAACAAAATAGAAATAACTCTCTCACAATAAAAACAACCACCGCCACCATCACCACAAGAAGTAAAAAAAAATGTAAAATAAAATTTTCAAAATTAAAGATTTTTCATTGTAAAAAGTGATATTTCTTCATTGTAAAATTTCAAACAAAATAAACATTTTCTTTTGAAGAAGTTTGCACAATAGTCCCTCTGTCTACCCTCATACACGCACAAAAATTTAACCGGGCTCAGAAGGATGGTCTTCTCCTAAAATATTTAGCCTGCCGTTTAAGAATTCGTGTTCAGAGCAGATGAGAGTCAAAGGTCTGAAGAACATGAAACAACACAGCAGGTTATTGTTTAAGGAAGACTTTCAGCCACTGCATAAAACCCAGAGATTAAGATCTAAGAGTGCTCAAAATACCTCAACTGCAATATAAACACCAGCAAGACAAGCAAATTCCAGAGGGGTGGAAGCCCCTCAGAGGTGCAGCTCTGGAGACTGCCACATCCACAGCCCAGAAGCAAAGAGCCTCCCTGTAATAATGGAAAGTGGGGAGCTGTCTGTTTTTTCATTAGATGCAGCGCCTTACTGTTTTGCTGTAGCTATTTTCTGTGATAGATACAATAAAAGGCGAACAAATATTTGCACAAAAAAAGGGGGAGGACTAGAAATAGCTGTAGGGTTTAACTACAGATTCTCAATGAAAGGACACCAACAATGAGCTTTGTTCCTGATGCTTCCGAAGATGCACAGAGTCCATACAAAAGAAGTGCAAGCAGGAGATATTTTAAATCTAATGGAGAGTTGGTGAAGGAGACAGATGCAGGACAGCGATTTCATGTGGCAGGAGCCTTAAAGGAGAAGGGTCTCTGACTAAGAATGAGGAGTGGTTAATATAGAGTGACAGCTGAGCCCAATACTAGATGAGCAGACGGGATACGGGAGGGAGTAGAGGCGGTATTTGCAAAATGGGTTGAACCAAATCCGTGGAGAGTTGTTTTTCTAAAACAATTACAGGGTGTTTACACTGCACCTTTATAAACATTAACAGTGACATTTAGTGTCGCAGCACCAGTGTGTACTGCTAGAGATATGTTGATAAAATCACCCACCCTAATTAACAGAGCAGGAGTGGATTTACCATGCAACAAACCATGTGGTGGCCCAACGACAGGGGGACCCCCAAAATGCAGGACAAATCTCTTCTGACAATCTGCCCCTGAGTCCCGGCCAGCGGCACAGCAGGGCTCAGGCAGGCAGGCTGGCTGCATGCCATGGCCGGTGGCCCCACGCCGCTCCCAGAAGCGGCCAGCTGCTGGCATGTCTCTGCATGACCCTGGTGAGAGGGAGGTGGCTCTGCGTGCTGCCCCCCACCCTGGGCAGCGCACGGAGACCTGCTGCCACCCACGCCACAAGAGGTGCACAGAGATGTGCCAGCAGCAGGGCTAAGGCAGCTCTCTGCCTGCTCTGCCTCCCTCCACACCGCGCTGCTCCAGGAAGTGGCCAGCATGTTCCTGTGGCCCCGGGGAGGGGGTGTCATCTCTCCATGCGCTGCCCCTGCCCTGAGCACCGACTTCACAGCTCCCATTGGCCAGGAATTGCAGCCAATGGGAGCTGCGGGGGCAGCGCCTGCAGGCAGCAGCACATGGAGACCTCCTGGCACCTCCGGCCTAGGAACTGCTGCCGGGGGTGATGCTGTGTGCCAGTTGCTTTGGGAGCTGCATCGCCCGAAGTAAGTGCCAGCCCCTGCACCCCATCCCACACTCCAGCCTCCTGCCCCAGCCCAGAGCCCGCACCCAGCAACCAAACTCCCTCCCAGAGCCTGACCCCCATGCCCTTTCCTGCACCCCAACCCCCTGCCCCAATCAAGGTACCTCATTTTATTTTACTTCCCATTACTTATAATATAGGAAGAGGATGAAGGAAAAATGAATGAAAAACAGGGGGGAGACAAGAGAGAATGTTCTTTTTCTTGGCTTGGTCCCGAGGGGTAGGGGGGACCCGAAAACGAAGCTGCGCACAGGGCCCCACTAACTCTAAATCCGCCACTGTAACATAGGTTTATAATGTACCAGCTAAAAAATTGCCTCATGTGGAAAGTTGACAGTTATCAGATTAAAAGACTAATTTAATGGAGACATTAAGCAACTGTTAGAGTAGCAGCAAAAGGTAGTAGAGCCTTATCCTCCACCCATAACAGGCACCAAGGTCTGGGAAGTTTGAATATGAACTGCATAGCTCAATCTAGGGTGACCAGATAGCAAGTGTGAAAAATCGGGACCGGGGGTGGGGGGTAATTGGTGACTATATAAAAAAAAGCCCCAAATATCAGGACTGTCCCTATAAAAATCAGGACATCTGGTCACCGTAACTCAATCCCAACTCTTGTTACCAAAGACTCATGTAGGGAACGACATGGCTCCAAGGAAACCGTTATGGACAAGTCTTTTCAGATGAAGTTGGAGCACATCAATGTAGAAATGGTTATCAAACCACACTGAAATAAAAGGCAAAGAAGTTCAGGCTTCCAATTAAAATGCTGACTTCTGCTTCTCTTACCACTTTCCCCTTGTGTCCTTGGCTCCAGTAATGAAAACCACCTCACCTCTCTCTCCTCTCACTCATCTTTACACTATATTTCACGATGCCCCATATAGCTGGCACGCCTTCATTTTAACTGAGAGGGTATGTGCCTTGCATGTCAAGATCCCTCCTTGAAACTCACTTCTCCCTCAAGCCTCACAAACACTAGTGTCTGTCGGCAACATGCTGACACCCATAGGTGCTGGAACAAGGGATACTGGGGGTGTGGCAGCACCCCCTGGCTTGAAGTAGGGTTTACAGTTTGGTTCCAGGGCTCTCAGCCCCCCCTCTATACAAATAGTTCCAGCACCCCACTATTATAAAATGACTATGATTACATCATCATCATCTGGGTCTCTCAGGGCATTTTCACACAGCCAGTCTTTGTCTTTTTAGATTGTAAGCTGCTCAGAGTGTTGAGAGCATCTTTGTAGTGTGCATTGTGCAGGGCCAGTCACTTCGGTGGTGCTTTAATCATTTCATGCATTGGAAAATCATTTAGTGGTTCAACTTTGAAATAAAAGTTGAACAAAAATAAGTTCTGTGGCAAACAAGCTGCTTTGTACTTAACCTCTCTGAAGCCAAGACTGTTCTTGAAGGAGGAGAATGAGGGAGAGTGTTTGAATGCCAGATTGAAAAACTGGCTGAACAGGATTCTGGTCAATCAGCTGAGAGTAGAGAGAGAAGCGGAGAGACATGTTTAGCCAGCAGCATGCTGGATGGGAGCCAGCACAGACCGCGATGTTTTCTGCAAACCAATCCTAAGTGGCTAAAATGACATAGCCCCCTTCATGTTGCTCTACCTATGACTGAACAAACAAGCCATGCATCTTAGAGAAACGTGAGAATTCTTCAACAGGCCCCTTTCCACAGCTATGATCGATAAAGAACTAATATAAGAAATTGGCTGTTTGGATTTCCCTTCTCCTCCGCCCTCCAAAATACTCCTCCTTCAAAAGGCCACCAGGCATCTGCATCGATTTCATGCAGCATCTACAGTTAGTGTAGAAGTGCTGTAAGGACATAGTTCAATTGCATAATCCATCCAGACCAGCCTGATAGAGTGACCCATATCTAGCAGTAAGACACTATCCCAATCGTGTACATGTGGTTCTATTCTAAGGAATGGCAGGAAATACATCAGCTTCTCACTCACCAGATCTGCTCCTGCACATATTCAGAGTTAGAGCTACTTGCTTGAATGTCTACAGCAAGTGTTTGGTTTCATGCCTGTTAGTCCTACAGAGCCAACACAACTACAGCAGAGCAAGCTGAGTCCTTTTACCATCATGGGACACAAGGAAGACGCAGAAGGTATTGAAACTCAAGTTGTGTTCTAAATTTCAGCTATGTCGTGACTCCCCCATGTAAGTGCACCCAGGATGTAAAAAAAACCTTCCCAGCAGCCTTTGTTCCCCTGCACTCTGAGCTCATGACCCTAGCTATGACAATGGTGAGGGTGAAAGATGGGGCAATGGACATGGCTCTGCATGCACCAACCAGCGCAGTTGGGCAGCGGGATCACAGTTGCACCCTGCAAAAGGGTGTAAGCATGGGCTATTCTGGCCTACACCTTGCTAGGGGAACAATGCCTCTGGTAGCCGCAGCTGGAGTGATGTGCTTCTGCACCTCACTGCATGACAGTAGCTGATATGCCACAAGTTTCCTAGGCTGGCAGTTGAAGGGTAGGGGAATCCAAATTAAATCAATTCATTCTGGAGGCAGACATGGAACCCATGGTTTTACACGTACACACGCAATAACTGTTCAACTTTTCTCTTAATGCAGTAATATATAGGACCTTGAACAGGGATGAATGTCATACACACTGAATAATTTAAATAATCATATATTTAAGATAACCATGTGATTATATCCACCTAACTTCAAGTTAATTTAAAAGCATGTACATTTATCCTTTAATGTGCATGTTAGTAATTTTGATTTTAAGTCTAACCTCAGCATGGGTCATTTTTTGCTCGTAGCATCTCATGTATTGTCTGCTTTTGCAATAATGAGAAGTGTGAAAGAACAGAATCAAATTGTTAAAATACGTCAGCAATAAGACAGGCCTATTTTAATAGCGTCATGAAGTACTATATTGTATTCTGTAACAAAAATTGCACAGCGTGTGCATTTTAATGTGAAAACTCTGAGATAAGAAAGTCATTGCAATCCTACAGCTTCTGCTTGGCTAGGCAAACTATCACAGCCCTTGTGCCAGGGCAGAGATGGGCAAACTTTTTGGCCCGAGGGCAACATCTGGGTATGGAAATTGTATGGTGGGCCATGAATGCTCACAAAATTGGAGGTTGGGGTGGGGGAATTGGGCTCTGGGGTGGGGCTGGGAATGAGGGGTTGCGGGTGCAGGAGGGTGCTCCGGGCTGGGACTGAGGGATTCGGAAGGCAAGAGGTGGGGCATGGGAGAGGGTCATGGGTGCAGGCTCCGGGCGGTGCTTACCTCAAGCAGCTCCCAGAGCCAACAGCATGTCCCCTCTCCGGCTCCTATGCGGAGGCGCGGCCAGGCAGTGCGCACCACCCTGTTGGTTGGGGTGGGGGCAGTGTGCGGAGCCCCCTGGCTGCCCCTATGTGTAGGAGCCGGAGGAGGTACATGCCGCTGCTTCCAGGAGTTGCGCGCTGTGGGGCAAGCTCCCAACCCCACTCCCTGGCAGGAGCTCAAGGACCGGATTAAAACATCTGGAGGGCTGGATGTGGTCTCCGGGCCATAGTTTGCCCATCCCTGCGCCAGAGCCTAATCTTGAGAGAGACCAAATAACCACAACTCCTATTGCTAAAAAGTCAATGTTTATGGAGTCACAGGTACTGAGGTCCTACGAGGAGACCTTCTTTGCTCCCTCCATTGTGCATTTTGCTCATGCTCCAGCTGGGACAAGGGTCCATTCTTGGATGCCACCAGCACTTAAAGACTTAAAAACGAACAAACAACCCACTACACTATGAGACCCTCAAAGAGTCTTCCACCGCTTCTCACCAATACAAGACCTGATATTTCCAACAGGAGAGCAGCAACAACTCAAATTCCAGTGGCCCTTAAAGGAGTCAATTAGAGTTACAGGCAATGCCTAAGCACTCTATGTGCAATTCATCAGCTTGCTATTAGACAGAGGTATGAATATATTCTACATTACAACACTCCTTGACTTCAAGAATATTCCCATTTGGACGGTGTGTGTTGGGCCCCCTCTTTATGAGTGATCCACATTTCAGATACAATCTGAACCAATAGTTTTCTGCTCCTTTACTCTTTAGATGTTAACTACTTCTGCCTTATCCTTGCAATGAGGAATTTAAAGCGTGTCAATACTATAAAGAGGTGTGTAGCTAGTGTTTCAATAGTATTTGCAGGCATGATAAACCTTTATTATGTTAGGTAACTTTTTTAACAGAATCTATAGTAAGCCTTCTCCTTTGTTCATCTGTTAACTGTTATTCCACGCGGCCGACGAAGGGTACATAGTGACCTTGTATTGAAATCACCATGTGCAAAAAGCATAATCCATCAAGCTGTGGCTAATTTCTTTCTGCTTCTGGCAATATAGAAGAGCTACTGTATCTGGATACTACTCTGGGCTTCCCTGGCACAAGAAGAAATGTTCTAGTGGTTATAGTCCTCCACAAGGGGGAAACTTCACGTTAACAACATAATTATAGGGCGAAAACACACCCGTCAAATCCTCCCACTTGAAATTTTATATCAGATTTTCCTTTTCAGAGCTAAAAAAGAAATTCTGCATATGGAAATGCCCTTCTTTTGCCCTATTGCACAAAAATATGGGAAGCACTGTCCAGAGGGATAGGGTGCTAGCCTAGGAACTAGGAGATGAGGGTTAAATTTTCTGTTCTGCCACAGATTTCCTGTGTAATTTTGGGCAATTATTTAATCACTCTGTGCCTCAATTCCCATTTACCTCACAGAGGCGTTGTGGGAAATACATAAAAACTGTGATGTGTTCAGATAATACAGTAATAGTAGCCATAAACGTGCATACAATAGGTTGATATCAGAATTAATAAGTTTAACTAGAGTAAAATATTACCCTAATCTCAGATAGTGCTCAGTTTTGCTTCAGAGTTTCCAGCCATTATAAATATAATCTTTCTTGAAAAATATTGTCACTTTCTTATAGATGTTAACCTTATCTCATATTACTGTTCCAGCTGCATTTGCTGCCACTCCAATTCCAGTAAAACAGTTAGTATGCAGTGGAGTTTCTGCTCTCCTTTCAAGTCAATTTCATCTACATCCAGGGTTCATATGAAAGACAAAATGATTAACACAGGGGTAGGCAACCTATGGCACATGTGCCCAAGCAGCATGTGAGCTGATTATCAGTGGCACTCACACTGCCCTGGTCCTGGCCACCAATCCAGGGGGGTCTGCATTTTAATTTAATTGTAAATGAAGCTTCTTAAACATTTTAAAAACCTTATTTACTTTACAAACAATAGTTTAGTTATATATTATAGACATAGAAAGAGACGACCTAAAAATGTTAAAATGTATTACTGACATGCGAAACCTAGAGTGAATAAATGAAGACTCTGCACACCACTTCTGAAAGGTTGCAGACCCTTGGATTAACGTATCATGGTATCAGTTATTTGTGAAAACCCATTTCATCTTTCTTTATAACTGGCACATGCTTAGGGATAATAAACAGCTCAACCATTATTCTTATAAAAATTAGAGTAGGCTTAGAGCTCTGATGTTATAGATTCTATCAAACAGCAGCAAATTTTCTTCAGAGAAAAGAAGAATTGTTTTTTAAATTCAGGACAAATTAAAAAAATTCTGTTTAAGGATATTTTTCTCAATGTCAGTTTTAAAAAAATTGATTCTCTCTCACCTTTAAAATTTTCCACCCTTTCCTCATGCTCAGGTGCCAAGAAACCAACGTTTCAGGAGTTGATATGATTGACATCACAATGCCTTACCTACTGGGGAAAGAGTGACTATGGAGTCTTGGGAAAAAGAAAGAGAAATAAATAAAAAGCACATGTAGCTCTTACAATGGTGGGACAAAGTCCAAGGAAAAAGCTATTAAGGGCATTACCCAGAATAAAGTTTTGTCAGATCCCTTCAGTTAACAACAGAAGGTAGAAAAATGTAGAATTATGAAGGGAAACTTATTTGAAAAGTGTTGGAAGGTTAATTGAACTGTGCAGGGGCTAATGTAATACTAGTTTGCTGGGTATAGATAGGCAAGGGGGAGAAGTAGGGTAGCACAGAGTGGAGACTGGTGGAAAATGTGGGGGATAGGAGCCATTTTGTATGAACTAATTGTTTACCTGCTGCTGTAAATCTACTGTGACTCAAACAGCATAAGGCAATAAGATTACCAGAGGAGCTTCCGTTGTGTATACCTTTCTTGCTTCATTTTAACAGTTTGGGGTTTTATATGGTTCTTGAAAGTAAACAGCAGCTGGTTGCTTAGCTTTTAATTCTTTCTGGGAAAGAGTGTCAATCTAGCTTTTAAGTTACCACCTAAGAGAAAAAACTGCCTGAGTCCTGCCCCTCTAGAATATTTACGGCCAATTTTGATTAATTATTTCTTAGGTGGAAGTTTGCAAGAACCAGAATATTTTCATGCCTGTCAGCTACAGTCATCTATGGCACCCATCCAGCTCAGGTAACACAGTAAAGCACAAAAGGCAAAATTATGGTTCAGGCCACCAGAACGTCATCGTAATCAAAATTCAAAAAAACACAGGTTATTTTAATATCTAATGTTGAAAAAAATATATATGGAAAAAGCCAAAGATGAGTCATTTGATGTGGTACTTCCGTAAGACACACACATTCCAAGGGTTTATAAAACAAACAGGGCCATGTTCCATTATTGTTAGTCTTGTTTTGCTACTGTACTATCATGATGGGAAGCAAATGAGAACTACTGAAATGTTTGCTTATTGAGAGGTGGGAAAAAAATCCCTCCCACCTTCAAAACTAATTCTCTCTCTTGTTGGATCAGGTAATGGGAGCTAAACAAGCTACTGCACAAATTTGCTAGAGAAGTTAGGCTCAACACCAAGTTTCAGAGAAGTTTTGAGTATTCTAGTCTTAGTGATACACACAATGGAAGGTTCTTGGTTGGGACAGAAACTAAAAAGTAGTGAGAAAGGGTAAGCCCATAGGATTGAAATGAAGCTCATAAACTTTGCATAAAAGGAGTGAGGCTGAAACATTGTGTGTGAAGAAGAGAAAACGGTAGTACATGTCTTTCTGGGCTTGCCTTCACCTCCCAAAAAAATTTTAAAAAAATCTCACACCCTGGTAAAACACCATATGCTGAAAGTGAGGTTAGTTTCCTGGTTAACATGGAAGTTGATGGAGGGAAGGGCTCTCTCTCTCTCTCCCTTTGCCCCCTCTCCCACCCCACAGGAACAAGATAATTCCACTTCCCATGGCTGCGAATATTTGGAAGATCACCACTGCAGAGCTATACATAGTATCAAAATACTAATTCCTTTCGCCTTCATGGGCCAAAGTTTAAACGGGGGCAGAAATATAACCTTATCCACAAGAACATATTTTAAGAATGTTTAACGATAGGAAGTGAAGCAGGCTGGGTTAGTGCATTTGAAGCTCCTGAACAGTGGCTGGAAGGACCTTCTCCATAAAAGTTCTCAAAGTTCCCTCCAGTTTCATGATGATACATGCTTTAATGAACACTACCCTCTAGCATGAACACAGCTAGCTGTTGAAGGCTGCATGCAAATTACACAGGGACACACACCCCCTTAATGAGTTCTCAATAAAAAGCAATGGGAAACAACAATATTTTATGACGATTACTTCATGCTTGATCCATTTTCATATGCAATTATCTATCCACACACAACGAAACTTAAACTAAGAATCACATTCAATAGCCTGCTCCCAGGTCACCTCTTTATTTAAGAGGAGACCTGCATGGTCTAAGAGCGTATAAAAGAACCCCCCCCCCCCATACCACACCTTTAAAAATTTAAGGATTAGTGTGCATTTTGAAAGTTTTACTGGCATAACTATGTTGCTACAGCTATGTCTATACTGCGTACCTTACAACGGTGCGGCTGTGCCGCTGCAACCATGCTGTTGTAAGGTGCGCTGTGTGGCCACTCTATCGCCAGGAGAGAGCTCCCCCGGCGAAAAATAAAATCACCTCCAACGAAGAGCGATGGCTTCATCACCGGGAATGTGGGTCCTGCTGACGAAGAGCTTTCATTTGGGGGGGAGGGGGGGGGAAGCGCCCCCCCAAGCAACAAAAGTTTTAGCGATGAAAGTGCCAGTGTAGACATTGCCTAAGTGATGTGATTTTTTTCCCCCAACATAGTTATACCATTAAAAGCCTTACAGTAAATGCAGTCATACCAGTATAAATGTGCCTTACCAGAATAAGCTATATGGACATAAGCACTTTTATACTGTGCCCTCACTAGGGGAGTTTTGCTGCTTTAACTAGGCTGACATAGTTAAAGTGCCAACACTCTAAGAACAAGGCCTAAAAAAAGTTAAGCAATCCAAAAACTCAGCTACAAAAACTACTCCTAGTAGGGAAAAAACAGTAATCAGGAGACAAGCTACTCACTACAAAAGGGATAAAATCCCCACTGGTATAAGGCGTGAGCAGAAGTAATAGCAGATGAAAATCCTGAAAATCCATAGCACTGAGAAGTGTGTCAAGAATAAGACAATGAAAAAAAAGGGGGAGTGAGGGGGTGTCTTCCAGAACCTCAAAGTCTTCCAGTGGGGGGGGGGGGAGAGTCAGTGTTCCCAATATAAGTCTTTGTTTATCTTTAAAGACACCTCTCCCAGGGAACGTATTTTCTCTCTCTCTCTCTCTTTTTTTTTTTTTAAATAAAAGTCCCTTAGCTGCAAAACCTATGTAGTATTTCCAACCTTTAACCTATTTCTAGGAGCACTATAATAGCGTCTCATTGCTCCTAGCGGCTCGTGGCATTATCAGCAGTACTCAATGAACATGTTATTTCAGCCTGAACTAAGGTTGACAAGGTTGAACACAGTCCCCTAACTCTGTGTACTAGTTAATAGATTCTGGTTGTTATACCCCTAAAGTCAAGTCTTAGGCTAAGTACAACTGTGCTCATATGGTGTATTCAGTATTCCCTCTCCTCACCCATCTGTGTTTCAAGGACAAACTTTCATTAGCAATGTGATCTTTAGCACTGGGTCTATTGATTGCAATGCATAGAGGTACTGCTGTGTTTACTCAACACTGTCCCATTGTTTGTAGTGCAAGCCTAACCAGTTGGAGGACGACAGCCAATACCTGTAATGAGGGAGAACGCAAGTATGTTTTTCTCACAGTAGTTTTTAAAAGGATTTCTCTACTCTTCTTCCCTCCTCCCCCCCTTTTTTCCTAAAATCAGAAGATAAAAAAGAATGGGTCTTTTCAACTCCCTTCAGACACTGCCCCCATACTTTCATCTTCTCAGGGATTCTCTCATGCCTCTGCCACCCCTTACATCTTGCCAAAGGAACTAAAGCACTCATGAGCAGAAGGAGCTCCTGGGTACACACCCAGCCTTTGGGTTCATGAAAGAACATAGCTTTCCAAAAAAGATTTTTTTCCCTACTCTTTGTGAAGAGCACTGGAAACGTAAACCTGTGTAAACTCGCTGAGGGTTAGAATGTAGCTGGGCTCTGCTATGGCAACAGCAGATTTCCTTTCCCTTGAGCTCAATACACTTTTAAAAACCAAAATGGTTCAGTTAAGTTTTGGTTGCATCCCAAAGAATCGTCATACTATCAATCTCCAGAATCCTTAGCTCAGATCTGGGCTTGGCAGTGTGATCTTGGGAGACAGGAATTGGTTGTATCACAGGGAGAGACAAAATACCTTTCAGAAACAAAAATGGTAAGGCTGGCTTTACTTGCTAAATGTTCTGCCTGCTCTGGGAGGTCTTGCGTTGCCCCTCCCCCAAGTGCTCCAAAGAGCACATGGGATATGCATCACATATCATTGCACCTCTCCTCAATACAGAAGGGGACAGAAAGAGGGGGCAAGCTTCTGTTCCCCTGATTGCCAGCCCTATAGGATAGCCCCACTGGTGGCCTTCCTGTACAGCCCCAGTTTGAAGCCTGGGAAACTGGTACCTAGGGAAAACTGGAGCACTGTTCCCCTGAACTAGCCAGAGACCCAACTCCCTCCCACCCACCAATCAGGAGTATCCCAAACATTTCAAAATCAAACAAGAACCTTCCCCATCCAGCCACTTCAGTCCAACTTGCGTTGTCCAGTGGTGTCTGGCCATAACACCAGCCACCACCATGTGTTGTTCCTAGAGAAGGGCAAAATTTAATTCACAAATATGTAAAAGACCAGGTATCAAGCACCATATTGTTGCAATATGTAGTAAGTCATGCAGCTCCTCAGAGGTCTACTCACAGCTGTTATAAATAAATGTAAGTACACACTGACAGCTGATGCCTCTTTCCCCAGTCTTCCGACCTCCTCCTTTAAAGCCTGGTGGCCTTTCACAAGTTCCTCAGTAAGCAAGAGTTCATTCTCTAACAATTCTGATTTGCTATAAGAAATAACACTCCAGCTGATACAATGGGGGTAAAAATCTTACGTCCTGCAATCCTTCAGAGCCCAGTCCTTACTACCGCTACTCATGACCCACCCTCACAAACACACACTCTCCTCCCTCCCAACCAATACAGAACACACCCTCTCCCAGGATGCCTGAAGTGTCAGGCTTCCAAGAACAAGCATATGTTTTTTTCCTCAGCTGCAGAAGATGCTGCGAGGTCAAAATCTTTAGAACCAATCCCAATATTTAGGCCCTGGAAACACATATAAAGATTTACACTAGGAGGAAAGCCTCCCTACACTGTTTTCCATGTTTTTTTAGTCAGTGGTCTCCACATTTGATTGCTATTGCTCTAGCATAGCTGTATATGGTTGTACACTGAATATCAGTGTAACGGAATGTCTCATTATGATCCCATTCCTGCAAAGTCTTATGCATATGCTTAACTTTGGATGTTGTGCTTGCAGTGAATAAAGTTCAGCACATGCATAAATCTTCACAAGATCATGGCCTTAGCCTGGTCATGTCATCCTCTGGGGCTATCCCAATGAAAGATTAAGAGCCATATTACTGACAGCTAACAGAAGTTCTCCTTGAGCTCACGTGATAGAGTGTGTGTTTAGTCAAAAGATCCAGAACTTTCATGGGAGCCAGAGTTAGACTCTAGAACTCACTCCCACGAGAGGTAAGAATGACAGCTAATCTCATGGCTTTCCAAACTAAGTACAAAGCTAATTTCTTCAGCTTCTCTTCCTCATTAGCTCTTCACAGTCTACACAGGTGGATCGGAGGGGGAAGAAGCGAGGGAAGAAACCAAAAAAACATTTATCATCTTTCTATCTACTGCAAGAACTGAAGTGGGGGAAATGTTGTTTGTTCTTTTATTAAATTATAAAGTACTCATATACTAAGTATGTAAGCTTCTATTCCCAATATTTTATGTATACTGTTTAGTGCACTACTAATGTCTCTGTTTGCAGCACATGGATACACTGGGATGAAGAGCAGCTTGGCAAAGTAGCTATTCCATTAATGATAGATACATGGAATAAAAAAACTAGTCATGCCCAATAGAAATGGTGGACCAGAGGAAGAACACACCAGGTGAGTTTAGCAAACACTTGTTAGTCAAGATTTATCTCTGATGATCATGTCAGGACATTGTTGTGACGCTGGCAGACCAGGTGTGAACTCAGATTCAGAGACTCTAGGACTGGAAGGGACCTCGAGAGGTCATCGAGTCCAGTCCCCTGCCCTCATGGCATGACCAAATACTGTCTAGACCATCCCAGATAGACATGTATCTAACCTACTCTTAAATATCTCCAGAGATGGAGATTCCACAACCTCCCTAGGCAGTTTATTCCAATGTTTAACCACCCTGACAGTTAGGAACTTTTTCCTAATGTCCAACCTAAACCTCCCTTGCTGCAGTTTAAGCCTATTGCTTCTTGTTCTATCCTTAGAGGCTAAGATGAACAAGTTTTCTCCCACCTCCTTATGACGCCCTTTTAGATACCTGAAAACTGCTATCATGTCCCCTCTCAGTCTTCTCTTTTCCAAACTAAACAAACCCAATTCTTTCAGCCTTCCTTCATAGGTCACGTTCTCTAGACCTTTAATCATTCTTGTTGCTCTTCTCCGGACCCTTTCAAGAAAGATATGGAGAAATTGGAAATGCAGTGCCCAGAACTGGACACAATACTCCAGCTGAGGCCTGACCAGCACAGAGTAGAGCGGAAGAATGACTTGCTCGCAACACATCTGTTAATGCATCCCAGAATCATGTTTGCTTTTTTTGCAACAGCATCACACTGTTGACTCTTATTTAGCTTGTGGTCCACTATAACCCCTAGATCCCTTTCTGCCATACTCCTTCCTAGACAGTCTCTTCCCATTCTGTATGTGTGAAACTGATTGTTCCTTCCTAAGTGGAGCACTTTGCATTTGTCTTTATTAAACTTCATCCTGTTTAATAAAGACAAATGCAAAGTGCTCCATTTGTTTAAATCAATAGTACTAGGCAGAGTGGATGAGCGCTTACAGCATCAGAGACTGCCAAACATTTCTAAACCATAGTCTAGTCTCTTTAAAAATATTTTTCAGTTGAAACCTAATATATTTCACTTTTTAAAATTGCCTTCTTCAATCAGCTTTCATTTTATTATGTTAGAAGCCAGCATTTTTTTTTTAAAGCAGGTAATTTGAAACCAGACTTAACCTTCCCCACAGGTTTTCTGTCATATTGAAGGTAGCGAGCCTTCACAACTCTTCCACTTCATGCTGAAGCCCCATGCCAGGTCACTTGTGAATTAATATAGAGCAAAGAGATTGTTAAATGTATAAGAATGTATTTGATGTTTAAATTTCATGAAAACTAAAGGGATGCTACTTGCATTGTTTTCATTTATCTGTATCATGTTATACACAATGTAAATGTTTGCTACTACATTATATCCATGTAATGAAATATCCCATCAAAGGAGAAAGAAGCCTTGTAGAAGGCAGATGAAGAACAGAAAAGAGACAATTTCAAAGCAAGTGGTCAGCATATGTGATGACTGAAGGTCAAAGATTCAAAATGCATCCCTTACACTGTCATCAAAGGAAAAGCCCACATTGGTAGTGACTAGGGTTACCAGATAGCAACTGTGAAAAAACGGGAAGGGGGTGTGGGGTGATAGGTGCCTATATAAGAAAAAGTCCCCAAAAAAGGAACTGTCCCTTTAAAAAGGGGACATCTGGTCACCCTAGTAGTGACACTGTCAGCTTGTTTTCTGTGAGAAGTATGGATTCAAGGAAAGATCCTGGATCTCTGGACTGTTTGGACTCTTACAGGGAAGTGAACCAGATGGAAAGCGGAGATACCCAAAGAGAATCCAGGTACCCTGACAGGACTTTTGGGAAACTGGCAGTTTAACACATCACTGCCATCATTTGGAATGACAAACTGTGACTCACCTGTACACATATTTTATGTGCTTCAACCGATCAATGACTCTCACTTCCTTTAGTTAGTTTACTATAGAATTAGCTGCCAACGTTATCTTTGGTGCAAGATCTAGAGTGCCAATTGATCTGGGGTAAGTGACTGGTCTCTGGGGACTGAGAGCAACCTGATGTGGTGTGATTTTTGGTTTAAGTGACTTTTTAATCACAAACTCCAGTTTGTCTGGGTGGCAGGATACACTGGAGAGTCTAAGGGGACTGTCTGTGACTCCATGATAAGACTGGTACCGTGATCCAGGAGTTCACATTTGTTACTGGCTTAGTGAAATCTAATTATACAACATACCACCAGCTTGGGGTGTCTGCCCTGAGGTATGCACTCACGGTCAGGAGCCACTCCAGACAGCATGACAATTGTCAAAGAATTATGCCACATTAAGACTATGCAGAGTTTCTCCTGCCAGAGAAGTAGGGAGTCACACATCAGGTACTCTGTCTGCATTTGTGGATTATCAAAATATTTGTAGGTTGCTAAAAACCTCTCTTTGTAATCAGATCTCCAGATCAGGATGTGATTTAGGATAAAATGTTAGATAGCAAGTTCCTCACCCATTCATGTGCATTAAAATTCCATGTAACTTTTTTCAAATAAACCACAAGGTTCCTCTTAAATTAAATAAAGTTACATTTTGTAGTTACATTCTGCCCATCTAAATACTCTCTGCAATTTCAGTTACATAGAGTATTCTATGCTTTTCATCCTAAACGTCTGTGCAGTGTTATTAGCGTCAGCGTTTAAGAAAAGACGAGACCATCGGATCACCTAGTCTCACCTTCTACCCACACACTAAACCCAGCAACTTATTGCTGCACTCAGTCCCTGAAATGGCAGACTTGATAAGCTAGAGGAAATCACTAACGTTTGGAATCTTTGTATGAAAGGAGACTGTCAGTGAGACACACCAATATCCATGTAATTACAGGCATGCACTAGAGAGAGAATTAGAGGTTTAATTTCTATAAAAGGAGTTTTTTAGCTTAAAAAAAGAAAAGGAAAGATATGAGCTAAAGGACCAAAATTAGTCTTTGAAAAATAAACGGAACTATCCCTAGATTAAACATACAAAGTATTAAATGTAATGGTTTTGCATAAAGCAAGCATTATGAGGGCAATTACTCTAAAACCAAACTCCAATTAGCCTTTTTAGAGCTCTCTCTATAATACCGCCTTGCTACCTCTGCCAATAGCCAGAGTCAGCATCTATGCTTTTCTTAGAGTGACTATTTAACCTAGATGTGCCACAACATGTTGAGTAAGGTGTTGTCTTCATCTAGCAGCAGTTAGCTACCCAATGTTCACATGCATGAGGCTTAGAAATTCTTTAAAAAGTGCTGAGTAGAGCAACATGCAGAAGTGAAAGCTCTGCAATCCTCTGGACAGCTGCCACAAGAACCAGATTGTAGGATCATAGGTGAGTGGTGAAAAACAGAAGTTCTAGAGATTTACAAGATCCACAGAAACAGTTTCTCAAGCTGCTTCCCTGTTACCACGTGCCAAAGCTGATGGTAGACCCAGGATTTTTGATTATGAATGGAATTTTCAAAAGCATGCAAGGAGGTATTCAGACAATAGCATGATGACTCATTATTGTATAACTACCTACAATAAGGTAAAGGCAGGGGCGGCTCCAGACCCCAGCACGCCAAGCGCGTGCTTGGGGCGGCATGCTGCGGGGGGTGCTCTGCCGATCCCGGGAGGGCGGCAGGCGGCTCCGGTGGACCTCCCGCAGGCATGCCTGCGGAGGGTCCGCTGGTCCCGCAGCTCTGGTGGAGCATCCACAGGCACGCCTGCGGGAGGTCCACCGGAGCCGCGGGACCAGCGGACCCTCTGCAGGCACATCCATGGGACCGGCGACCAACAGAGCGCCCCCCGCGGCGTGCCACCGTGCTTGGGGCGGCGAAATGGCTAGAGCCGCCCCTGGGTAAAGGAAGTAAGTCAAATAATCCCTTAGGATCATGTGCTCCTCACCCACCAGTCTTCATTTCATACATATTCCAATGCTATTTTTAAAAAAGGAAGTAAATATTGTCTCAAGTTCTGCCTTGACTACATTAGTGACATATGCCAGTGAAAAGCTACTTGGCTTCCAAGCACATCCATCTATCCCATGTGAAGATATGAATTGTTTGGGTGATTCTATCCAGCAGGGGTCGGCAACCTTTGGCATGTGGCCTGTCAGGGAAATCCGCTGGCAGGCCAGGCCGGTTTGTTTACCTGCTGCGTTTGCAGGTTCAGCCGATCACAGCTCCCACTGGCCACAGTTCGCTGTTCCAGGCCAATGAGGGCTGCAGAAAGCAACGACCAGCACATCCCTTGGCCAGCGCTGCTTCCCGCAGCCCCCATTGGCCTGGAATGGCGAACCGCGGCCAGTGGGAGCTGTGATCGGCTGAACCTGCGGACACGGCAGGTAAACAAACCATCTCCGCCCACCAGTGGATTTCCGTAGTGGGCTGCATGCCAAAGGTTGCCGATCCCTGCTATACAGGTTGTTGCAATGGTTTGCTATTTTATAGCTGCTACTCCACCCCAATCTGATAAGAAGCTTAAGTTACTGTTTAACTTTACCAGAAGTAGGCAGCAGCATCGGGAGAGAATGTCCAAATTCTCCCTCCCCATATTAGAATGAAGCCATTCTGAACACTCACCAACAGTGACTAATGTGGTCCAGTGGTTAAAGAATGACAGCACTGGTAGCCAGCACTACTGAGTTTTATTTCCTTGTCTGCGCATCACTCATGATGCAGCCCAAAGCAAGTCATTTAAGCTACCTAGGTCTCAATTTACTCAGATGTAAAATGTATCTAAATATACTTCTTGGGGGTATACAAGGTTTAATATTTGTACAGCACTTGAATCTCTCATATGAAAATATTATGATTTTTAGTCATGCGAAAAATATTACTGTGCCCCAAGCCCCTGTGGAGGATAAACCTTGCCAAGACTGCACACTGACATGTGACACGATGGTGCTTTCGAAGAAGCCATCTTAGGTATGAGCTATCAACTGGCCTGACTGTAAAGGAGAAAGTGTTCCAAATGTGACCTGCAGGGACTTGGACAGCCCGGAGAATTAGCAATGAAAAAAAAACCATCAGACTCTACCTACAGCATCAAAAACAGAATCAGGGCTAGATTTGGGGAAACTGTGTTTAACTCTCCATCTCCACTGCTAATCATACAAAATCCCACTATATAAACAAAAGCCTGGAACCAGGCAAAAAGCATAAAGATCTGGAGGAGCTAAAGACAATCATTTTATAGACTGCTGAAGCTCCAAGATTAGGTGCAAGACTTCACCTTAACTAGCTATATTTGAATTTAGCAAAGAGAAGATGCAGGACCAGAGTACTGCACAAAACTAGATCCTGTAGATACGCCAGTAGTAGTGCTCAGTTTAGCAGACCATCCCAACAAGCTCTTAGCAAACACAACCAGTACTTTAAAAATAAAAAATGGCATATTCCCTATCCATCTTACCAGCAAATCACAACTCTTAGCTCTCACACTAGCCAGAGTCATGGCAGCTGAACATTCAAGGTTGAACGCAAGACAAGAAGTTTAGGGATAAAAGACCCATGGCACAGTAGCTGCTGGCCAAGGCTTGAGCTAAAAAGCATATAGTGTAGATGTTTGGGTTCAGGCTGTAGTGCAAGCTCTGGGACCCTCCATCCTCACAGGATCCCAGAGCTTGGGCTTGAGCCCAAGCCTGGATGTCGACAGTGATTTTTCAGCCCCAGAATCAAGTCCCACAACCCCAAGTCAGCTGGCTCAGGTCAGCTGCAGGTTTTTTATCCCTGTGTAGAGATACCCACATGCATTCTGTTGGGCTAAAGAACTGAAATACATAATTTAAAGGCCATTGATATAGTATTTGTTTAAAATCATTAAACCACCTCTTTAAAAGTCTTTCCCCTTTCCCTGCCACACTCCAAAACACTATCCTGGGAAGAAAGTGGGCCAGGATGGGACTCTGCTCCCCTATTGCCCTGCACACCCCAGACATGTAAGTGCCAACATATGGTCACGATCAGCTTAAAAGACATTTGAACAGTTGTTCTCATTCACTCGTTTCCTAAAATATTTTTTTTTAAAAAAAGGTCACTATGTGGAAGAAAATATAGAGCTAGTGTAGGAAGTGGAAATGGGAATCTGAATGGGATATCTGATCAATATGTATTGTCTCAGAAGTGGTGAATTTTTTGCCCTAAGACTTGCCTCCGCCTCCTGTCACCCATGTAATATCCTATACTTCATTTCGCATGGACATCCTGAAGGCCACATAATTCTTGATGCAGATCTAAATATCTGCTGTAGAGGGAACAGCCTACTTGGTTATATATGCCAACTACTCTCCAAAATACCAGGTCTATGATCCAGAGCAACACCACAATTTTAGAATACAGATATGCCAACTACAGCAAAATCATTTGGATAAATGGGTCACAAAATTAATCAAGGTTAAAAATGACAAAACCATAGATCTCATTTTTAGAACTAGAGATTTTGTGGGCTACCAGTTCAGCACTTGAGGGAATCAATCTAAGGATAAGTTTCACTGCAGAGTTAACTTGAGTTATTTACACTGGTTTTATTTCTATTGAGTTAGCCTAGCTCGAGTGATAGCAGCCACACTGCAAAGTAACACTTGAGCTGCTGTGTCCACATTGACACTGCACTTGCGTGTGGCACTAAGACTTCTGGGGACATATTCCATGGTTCTTGGAATGCAGTAAGATGAGAAGCTCTATTAATTGGTTCCCAGTGAACCGTGGGACTTGTCTGTCCTTTCTTGGCATGGGGGGGATTGTGGGAAAGCACCGGAGGGCTAACAGCACTTGAGGTGGAGCTAAAGGCAAAGCTCAAGTTATTGCTCATGTTAACTTTGCAACGAAGACAAGCCTAGAGGAGCTTGGATTTACAGTTGCTCCAAAGAGCTAATGTGCCCACATGCAGTAGTACTATTTTGCAATTTTAATAATAGAATATGCTGCATATATAGGCAAAGACCTGACATGGGGACTCCATCATATTGTTTTTCCTATGCTTTATCAGAACAAAGGCTGGGGAACAATCACATGACTGCAGAGTAGTTAAACACTGCTGCTATTTCCCTTCATCCATACCAATTGCTCTTAAAAAAAAAAAAAAAGCAAGTGTAGGAATTAGATTTTGTCAACACTGCTGATACCATTTTGGTATGAAGGGTAGGGCGCATGGGTGCTAGATAAGCCTCGAGGAAAATACAACCCACAACAATGTATCCGTTTGGATTTTATCAGCATTGATACTAGCAAGCATTCAAGAGTCAGATCCCCAAAAATCAAGAGATTGGCATAAAAATGAGATTTGTCAATACAAGTAGTTTGAGGTTCATAAGAACGGCCGTACCGGGTCAGACTAAAGGTCCATCTAGCCCAGTATCTGTCTACCGACAGTGGCCAATGCCAGGTGCCCCAGAGGGAGTGAACCTAACAGGCAATGATCAAGTGATCTCTCTCCTGCCATCCATCTCCATCCTCTGACGAACAGAGGCTAGGGACACCATTCCTTACCCATCCTAGGTAATAGCCATTTATGGACTTAGCCACCATGAATTTATCCAGTCCCCTTTTAAACATTGTTATAGTCCTTGCCTTCACAACCTCCTCAGGTAAGGAGTTCCACAAGTTGACTGTGCACTGCGTGAAGAAGAACTTCCTTTTATTTGTTTTAAACCTGCTGCTTATTAATTTCATTTGGTAACCCCTAGTTCTTGTATTATGGGAATAAGTAAATAACTTCTCCTTATCCACTTTCTCAACATCACTCATGATTTTATAGACCTCTATCATATCCCCCCTTAGTCTTCTCTTTTCCAAGCTGAAGAGTCCTAGCCGCTTTAATCTTTCCTCATATGGGACCCTCTCTAAACCCCTAATCATTTTAGTTGCCTT
Organism: Mauremys reevesii; assembly: GCF_016161935.1. Classification (NCBI taxonomy): domain Eukaryota; kingdom Metazoa; phylum Chordata; order Testudines; family Geoemydidae; genus Mauremys; species Mauremys reevesii. Next base: position 12,715,650 of record NC_052638.1, on the reverse strand, counting down.
TTTCTGAACCTTTTCTAGTGCTAGAATATCTTTTTTGAGGTGAGGAGACCACATCTGTACACAGTATTCGAGATGTGGGCGTACCATGGATTTATATAAGGGCAATAATATATTCTCAGTTCTTTTTATTTGTCTTCTGGCCTCTGAGGCTTTACAGTAAAAATCGGTTCATGTTTTCAGGTTTTTCCTCTGTGAACATATGGATTAGAAAAACTCATTTCTTAAAAATGAAAGCTTTAGCACTGATACCAAATACACCTCTACCTTGATATAATGCCATCCTTGGGAGCCAAAAAATCTTACCGCGTTATCGGTGAAATCGTGTTATATATTGAACTTGCTTTGGTCCACCAGAGTGCGCAGTGCCCCTCCCCCGGAACACGGCTTTACCACGTTATATCGGGTGGCGTTATATCGAGGCAGCGGTGTATCACCAGACGCATCACAAAAATCACAAGAGTTGAAAACAATGAAGTGGGAACCACCTTTACCACCACACTGTGGAGAAGAGGCTGCAGAACAAGTTTCCCTTTAAGTTTAGTTCCAACTGGTTAATCAGGCTGCAGGAATCCACTGGTTCTACCACCCCTTGTCCTTTAAAGGCTCAAACAACTAGTTTGTTTCCTGCCGACTTGGTTGATATTTGGCGACACATACCAACCCTGTGATTCTATTGCTTGATGAACAAGAATTTAAAAACAAATATGGAAGTGTAAAAGGAGCAATTTGTTTTCATGGCCACTTAACTTAATGGCAAAGCCCACAGTATTTTCAACTTCTGCTCAGTGTAAGAGAAAAAGAAATTGGCATGTTGCTTGATTCCAAGATCTTTAGGCCAGAGAAGATAAAGTAAATTTATCCCTGGTCTATTTGCTGCAATATATAATATGATGAAAGGCCAGCAAGTTTAGGACAGTCCATCAGGCAAGTATTTGAGTGGAACTAAAAGATGGTTTCAAATTGTTCCATAACTGAATTTTGGGGGAACATTTTCAAAAGGAGTCACGCACACAACTCCCACTGAAAACTCATGCTTTGTGACTACTGCTCAAAGGAAATCAGTAACTGAGAAGGGAAGCCACCAAGTGTCTTCATATCGCAGGCATTTCTCCACCATAATTACTAATTTTTCTTCAGCTTTTTCCTCTCTCAGGATGACAAGCAATAAGGCTTGTGCAAGGTGAATAAGGTTGACTTAGGTCATGCCTTCGGTGGGGTGTGGAGGAGTTAAGATACTGGCAGTGTTGCCAGTTCTCACAATAGCTGTTTTTCCTCAAAGCCCCAGCTGCTGGAATTAGGACACTGCATGAGAATCCCAGCTTTCATTTAAAAGCAAAAGTAGGCATCTAGCTCTCCTGGTTGCAAAGAAAAACTTGAAAATATTAAGTAAGTGCACCTCAAAGGCTCAGAAACCAGAAGGGAAATAAAATTATTCAAAAATTTATTATTTAAAGAAAGTCTCATGATCCGTAAGCCACTCATGATTTGTTGGGGGGGGGGGGGGGAGGGTTCCAATTCACGAATTTTGAACTTTTGAGGTTGGAAATATGGCATGAGAATGACTGAAAGAAAAAGTCCACAGCTGGCCTTACTTTCCTTTTAATGTCTAGACCAGGTACTTAGGACACTTTCCTCTTTGTACGAGAGCTACAGCTATTTTTCACCTGATTATATTTCACAATGTACTTGATGGGGCATTTCCTTATAGGCAATGACTGCTTTAAAAGCTTACATCACTGGATCTAGTGCATATAATTTGTGATAAGAAGTATTGTGGAAAGAGCTTCCAATCGGTTTTGTCTTTTGAGATGTTCAATTCCACTATACCATATGACTGCCTAAAACTGTAACTACTTTAGGTCAGACTGTGCAATATGATTCTAGTATGGAAGATAAAAATTCCTACAGTGCAAGACATTTTTAGTTAAAAACAAAATCAGTCTGATTTTATATGGCCTGGAAATTAATCTCTATATGCACTCAACTTACTGAGATATTTATTATTTTAGAAGAGTTTGGGACTTAATACTAAACTTGCATTGAATATGAAAGGAAACTCTGAAGCTAGGACAATTAACCCAAACCAGCAAGGAGCAGATCACAGGCTTTCCAAGACTGTAAGGATGTCATATTTGAAAGTTATGTCTTGGAATCATGTCCATTTTGAATTCACTGAATACACAAAGCAAACTGACTAAAAGGGTGCAAATTTAGGATTTTGGAGTCCCTAACAGAATTTCCTCCACTAAGACAAAAAGATACCTGTACACACTGCATTCTGTGATGCACAGTAATATAATCTAGCCCTTGGATCTACAGGCATTGGAGTTTGTTACTATGAGCAAGGACAAATAAGTTAGAGAGACAAGGTGTAAATTGATCATATCATGCACATTAAAAATATTGATTATTTGAAGATTCCCTTTGATCTTCAAATACTGTTTTAAAAATAATAAAACAAAACTCTGTAGAATAATATAACTAGTTTATTCAAGACCATACAAATACAAAGTTTTCCCTGCACTACCACCACAACAGGTAAGTGCATAAAAAAATAAAGCCCAATTTTGATTTAAAGACATCTCCTTAAATTGTTAAAGCTTAGTCCACTAGTAATATATAACTTGAACCACAACACATGCTTTTAATGGACCATGTGCCAGTGCTGGAAGGAGAACTGCTGTCAGTCGTTTCAATTCTGCTAGAACAACAACAACAACAAAAATAATCCTTTCAGGCTCAATGAAAAAGCTCAGCCACCTGCAATTCATCCATTTTTGTCCATGCCTGAAGCAAGGCTGAAAGTTACAATATACAATGTATTTATGTTCGGAAATTCTCTCTCTCCAATATAGGTAGAGATTGGGAATCCAATGCAAGAACAGTATATAATTAACAAGCACTGACACTCTTGATTACATGGCTGAGATTTGTGCAAAGGGCAAATTAAGTGCAAGACACTTAAATTTAGCTTTTCAGAATGGAGTTATATATATGAAAAACACTATATAAAATCTCAAACTATGAAGAGGCATTGCAGTGTAAGATTTTTTTTCCCCCCCTGAAGCTACAGTCTCTCTGTAGGCTTTGTATACTGGAAAAGTGTAACTGGAAAAAGTCTATTATTTCAGTCACAATCCAAAAAGCAAGATTTCTTTTTTAAATATATTGCTAATAGAAGTTGTATAGCCACCCATGCATCTAATTCAAAACCAAACGTGCTTTTTAAAATGTGAGTGAATAAATGTGCAGTACTATTATATTATATTGTATTTCTGCAAGCAGGGCATTCGGGATCTGGTCTAAAGAAGTGGTGTGTACCTAGGGTGACCAAATGTCCCGATTTTATAGGGACAGCCCTGATTTTTGGATCTTTTTCTTATATAGGCTCATATTACCCCCACCCCCGTCCTGATTTTTCACATTTGCTGTCTGGTCACCCTACGTGTACCCATTGAAGCCAGTAGGAGTTGAGGGCACTCAGATGAGGCTCATTCACAATGCAAGCTGCTACTGTGCAAGGTTCCCTTTCCCAGTGCTGCCTATGCTCCTGACTAGAAACAACAGTGCTGGGCTACTTTCAGCAACAAATCCCAGTCATTATAAATTGTGGGGGGGCTTCACAGGGACCAGATGAAGATGACTAGCTTTGTGATCTCACCCTCCCTCTGCAGTTTGCAATAGTGTCTCCAGAGGTGAATAACGTTTAGTAGACTGATCAATTGCACTATCCGGTTCTCTACAACGTGGCCTCCAATCTAGGTATAATTTGGTTTTTTTTTAAAAATAACCACTTTGCCTAATTGCACTTTTAAAAGTGCATTTTGATTAGAAAAATAATCTAAATTTTTAAAAAATCTGCATTCATTGACAATACAATAGAACCTTGATTTTACAAACACCAATCGTATGAGTATCCAGTTACAAAAACCATTTTTCTTGATAGGGGTTGGAAAAACAAAAAAACACCCGTACACAACAAAATGTTGATGAAGAGCAAGTTGATATCCTTTCACATTCCGATTCCTTGAACACACTGAAAAAATCACTTCCCAGTGGTTTGAAGGACAAGAAGAAAGCAATGCAGGTCACCTGACTGCAGTTTATGCACCATACTTACTATAATTTTGAGATGTTCAGTTTAATGAACTACTCAATCCCCAATTATTCCAGGCAATAAGGGTTCTACTGTACCTGAACGCATCAAGTAATTTTTAAGAACCCAACAGAACATGCAGGGATCAGCTCCTATAATTGTGGACTATAAAGTCTACTTTTGCTACCACAGTACATTACTATCTCAAAAACATGGATTAATATATCCTCACAACACATATAACTTCATCGTATTGTTATTCTCTTTTTACAAGTGGGGAAACTGAGGCACTGAGATTAAGTGAGGTGCCTAAAGTCATACAGAAAGACAGTGACAGAGCCCAGCAGTTGCACTCCAATGCTTTAATCACAAAAACATTCTTCCTCAATTGCCAAGATATGCCACCCAAAATGAAAAAAAAAAAAAAATACTTCGCAAGAGTCTCCTCCACACCCATACACAAAAGCTAATATTTCTCTTTATAAGCTGGAGTAGACCCACCTACAGCGCAGTTTACCGCAGTAAGATACAATCTCTCATAAAAGTATCGAGTATAATTAGAGGGTGTGCTATAAAGGTAAACAGGGTGTACTCTGCTAAGTTGTTCCAGATGCCTTTAGTGCAAGATCTGGGACAAGCTCAAACCTGCAGCTTTACATTTTCTCAGAGTTATTTTGAAACTATACAAATCACTTTGCACTCCCAGCTGGATTCTTGTGAAACTTGTGTAACAGAAAAACCAAAGAGTGTAATACATATTTAATTTTGAAAAATAAATGATGTTGAATGCACAAGGATTGTGTATTTAAGAAATTATTTAGTCCGGGTACAGTGAATTGTTAACCATTCAGCATCAAGTAAGGTTAGTACCTACATAACTTGGCAGAATAGGAATCACCAGAAGTTACAACATTAACCTGTCCTACTGCCTAAGCAAGTTTCTCTTTCAAAACACACCCACAATGATTCAAGCAAGGTGTGGAAAGACAGTTTTCATATACTCCACAAAAATGCACTATTGTATTTTTCCAGTCAAGTTCAGTTTACTAAGCTATCACATTTTAAAGAGACAAAAAAGCCATGTGTATATACACTAAAAATTAAAGTAACTAGCTGCCTCTTTAAACCATAAGGATTATAAGAATTTTCAAGTTATATTGCCTGAAATTAAGGTGATGCAGAATGTTTCAAGGAGCAAAATGCAACAGCAGAAACAAGCTTATAAACAGAAGGCAGGGATTTTTGTATTATGCATTTGGACATCCAAACTCAACTTCTATTTCACTATAATTAAGCACTTCACTATCTATTAATTTAAGATCATTCAGTTCAACTTTCTAGAGAAGTCATGCACACCCCGCATGTGTGGTATTTTACAGAAACTATAATTTGGTATGTGCAACTAATTACCTTTAATAGTGAATTATTTTTCTTCACAACATGAGAAAGACAAGGTCTTATATTAGAACTGATAATCTTAGGAATCTGTATCTTTAGTATAATGGTATTTCTTTGATCAAACTTCTCTGAAAATTTTTTGTTAGTACCCTAATAATTTCTGATGTGTTAATTATCCTGCTACATCCTGTTAAGCCTTGAATAAGAGAACTTTAGGGTAAAAATTGGACATGGGCCTATTAGAATAAATTGAAAACATGGGTCAAAACTCTCGAAACAAGAACACCGACTCAAAAGTTTTGCCATAATGTACTTGAGCTGTTCCCATTTTTCTCCAAGAATCCAATTTCACATAGCTCAACATCTCTATGTGGGGCAAACCTTGACAGAGGTATTGCTAGTTTTGAAACAGTTTGCTAGGGACTTCAAATTGAAAGGCAAAACCAAGCCTATTTGCTTTATTGCATCAGTTCAATCCTGCTCCCAGAGTTAACCCTTAAATGCCCTTGCTGGTCCTCACCTGTTGGAGAACTCGGTCCAGAGGCTCAGCTTTGCTCAGTCCCTCTGGTGTTAAGCCACTCACTTCTTGACACTGGTCACTTAGCTCCAAATTGTCTGCTTTTACCAGGGATTTGTGCAATGTCCCTACCTGAAAACATGCAAGCGGGGGAGAAAAGTGAGGAGCTATGGAATGAGTTCCTTATTACAATGCATTCAATTGCTTAGCAGAAAGGTCGGAGAGGTCCAGTATCACTTTCCAAAAAAACGTATTTGTCAATTTCACAAATCAAAGCCCTCCTCAACTTTTCCTCCTCTCCTGCCCCAGGAGAGGAGACTCCCAACACTAGGTACTTGCTATGGGTTCTTATGCACTCATGGGGAGAACATGTTTTCTACTCAGCATTGGTTCGTTCTATAGTTGTTAATTTTGGTGGGAAGATCAGATAGCTTTACACTATTTGAAGACTCTGCTCAACAAAATTGACAATTGTGTCCATTTGTGTGTGTAGGGATTAAAAACAAAACTTTACATCTAGCAGCTGCGGACTCATTTACATTACAGTAATTAAAAATAAAAAAATACCTTTAGAATGGCCTAAAATAAGATACATATTTTAAAAAATAGCTTGATCATTAGGGGGGGGAAAAAAAACAACAAGGCCATTCAGGATCTGTTTTCCTTATGGAGACAGTTTCCATTAAACCATGCAGATTGGTGTTCCAAGCGTGCATGCCGGGAGAGGGAAAGAGGATTAGAAGCCTCGAAAAAGGAGGGGAAATCTAACATTAAAAGAACAAACGTTTAAAGAAAAACAAGTAACCTAATTTTAAAAAATCTTGGGGAAAAAAATAAAATAAAGCAAAAGGCCTCTGTAGACTTAACCTCCCCCCACCCCCTCCATTTTGGTGCATTTGTGAAATGAACAAACAGCCCCAGCTGAGGTGGATATGTGATACTGACCATAATGCCTGCACCCGGCCAGCCCAGGGCTGGGGGCTGCTTCGCTTGCAGTGTACGTATATAACACAACCTTGTATCAAGACTTTGAAGCCATACCTTTTTGCTGTGTAGATCCACAACTTGCCACACCAAGAGAATTAGTTCCCTCTCATCCGAACCCAGTTTAGCCCCATATGCACCAGCTGTTGCCCCAAACAACACCACCAAAGAGTCACTGTGCGAAGCCGTCATGACCACAGGGGGAAACAACTACAATCAAAAGCACAGGTCAAAAAAAAAAAAAAAGACAAAGGAAAATAAAATAAATCCCACAGAGACTCACCCCTTCTTCCAAGTGATCAAAGGGGAAATAAAAGGACAAGGAGTAATAATATCAAGAGAAGAGAGCGCGCTATTGGGGAAGGGGGGGCTGAGACAAAAATGGAGAAAACTTCTTACAGTTCTACCTGTTCCCAATGATCTCCTTCTCCCCGGGTCTGATTGGGAGGTGAAATTAACAAGCTGTGGGTTTCTCTCCTTCTAACATCATGGCAGGAACCCAGCCTGGGATTGGGCTTTTTTTTTTTTTTTTTTTTTTTATCCTCTCCTAAGTTACCTGCCCTTGATTCAGACCATGTGACTGAAGTCAATCTCCCAAAGAGACAAAGCCATTGGGTCTTTGGAAAAGGTGTAGGAGGGACGTGGGGAGAATCAACGCCTGACTGACCCTGCCTGATTGGTTTTTCAGAGAGATCAGAGGAAAACTCCCATTCTCTATTTAATTCTACCTCCAGGAAGTGCCTTTACCTGCCTGCTTTCAGTTTTACAGGATTCCTTTATCAGCAGCCAGTGAGTGGAATGCAACATACAGCTGAATGTTAAAGAGACATGAGGCCTCTCTGGTTTGTTCACTCAGTTCTAAAGGTGTTTGGCTACACAATTTTGTTGGTTTAAGTTTGTCTAGAGATTTTTTTCACTTGCACTGAATCTACCTATGTGGAAATCTTAAGTATTTATTAATATAGCTGCTTTAACATGGTACACTGTTTGATCTCTGAAGCATTTTTTTCAACTTAAATCTAGATGTTTTTTCAATCAGGGTACCAGTGGGTGTGTATTCAAATCTCCAGGGACAGCTAACAAAAATAAATACAAATTTCATACTGTAATATTCTAAGGGAAAGATGTTTAATGGGTGCAACATTGTAGCCAGGAAATATTATACATTTAGGTCCTGATCTTAAATATTGTTCCACAAAGGCAGATCCCAATATAGCCAACAGAATTCTGTATTGACATTGGGGTATGCATGGAACAATTTGATATATGCCTGAAGTGTAAGGCACTCCAGAAATCTTTTAACTTATTGCCACCCCGTACTGAGAAGTTCTGTAGCTATTACTTGCAGCCTGATTACAATAGTTAAGTTTTTCTTCTCTGTGTAGCCATATATAATTTTTTTTTCTTTTTGCTTTACCAAAAACAAACTGGGCAAAATTATTTTTAAACTGAGGGAAACACACCAAAAATGAGAATTGAGGAACTTTACCACTGTAAGTAGTTCCATTAACTGTGTGTACTCTGGCTAAAATTGGATGCACAACTTGCTACCGGTAGTAGCAGTTGGGGAATTTGTAGTGTGGAGGACTCAGATGATTTTAGCATCCTGTTGCTTAACCCTGCTCTAGTTTTAAAATAATAAACAACCCCTTATATCTCTCTTTAGCAACATCTTCAGCTATTGCTACCACTGCTGGAAATGCACTCATGGTGAATTATGTGTCTAATTGGACATTAGGAAAAACTTCCTAACTGTCAGGGTGGTTAAGGAATAAATTGCCAAGGGAGGTTGTGGAATCTCCATCACTGGAGATTTTTTAAGAACAGGTTAGACAAGAACCTGTCAGGGATGGTCATAATACTTAGTCCTGCCATGAGTGCAGGGTATTGGACTAGATGATCTCTCAAGGGCCATTCCAGTCCTATAATTCTGTGGTTCTATGATCATTTTTGTAGTGCAAAGATTGCCCTTTAGTCCAATAGGACTACTCAAGGTGTTTTCAATTAGAAACTATATTTGCCCTCCAATAAAAGTCAATGGGTGCCAGAAATTTTATTTAATAGACAGTGGTGCAGCTATAGTGAAAAGGGAAAAGGCAGAGTTGTACACTTATTCATGGCTGTCTGATTGGTTTAGATTTTTAAAGTTAAATTTTCTCTATACTTTAACAATCTATTATTTTTTTTTAGGCTTTAAAAGACTTAGAAACATCCTACAAACACTTAAGTTGTACTTAACTTTACTCCAATTGATTAAAATTCAACGGCCCATGATGAAGTTAAATTATGCACCTGCTTAAGTGTTTGCAGGATTGGGGCCTATGTATATCATTTAGTTTGCAAGTATTTACATAGTAAAAGCCAGGCAGTGAAATCTCACAGTGCACAGGACTAACTCCTTGGAATTACAAAATGCACCAGTTAGAGCAAGTAGCTGACTGCCCATCAGCCTCTGCCTTTGCTGCTTCTGCTAATCAAGTATGCTGCTATTTGAGAAGCAGTCTTAAGGACATGTATTCACCACATCAAAGAAAATAAATACCCACAAACCTTTGGACAAACAGGCTAAAAAGCTTATTGCATCCATAATATATGAATTTAGAAAAAGGCATATCTTCACTATCATGTTCTGGGGTTGTGCTCGTCTTTGTTTGTACTTTAGTATGTGACAAGGACTCAATAGAATTATAATTCCATAATTTCATCAGGGGGTCAGATATTATGGTGATGAGATGGCATACTCCTCTAGACCAGTGGTTTTCAATCTGTGGTACATGGACTCCTCTGCAGACTATGCCTAAGATTTCCAAAGGGGTCCACACCTCTTCTATTTAGGGTGATCAGATGTCCTGATTTTATAGGGACAGTCCCAATTTTTGTGTCATTTTCTTATATAGGCTCCTATTACCCCCCCCCCCATCCCAATTTTTCACATTTGCTGTCTGGTCACCCTACCTCCATTCAAAAAATTTTAGGGGTCTGCAAATGAAAAAAGGTTGAAAATAACTGCTCTAGACAGATATAATAGAAGCCTATCATTTACTCTGTATGCAATATATGAGCACGGTTACAGGCTGAATCCCTTTTGAGAGTGCATGGGTATGTATATGTGGGGATCATCCTGCTCTCACTGAAATCAATAATCAAAACTATAAACTCTATTGTCTTCAATGGGAGCAGCAGCAGGCCGTCTGTGTACAATTATACACAAAGAGTGTACATTATGAAGAGAGACATCTGACTGGGAAAGATTCCAATTATGCAGATACCCTGTAAGTACCTAATCAACCTGACCATCCTTTAATTCCAACCATTGTTGTTATAAACAAAGATATACCAGCAAGTAATAGGGTGATCTGAAATGTTTGCATGAAATGCTCCATCCTGTTAGCAGGTCTTGGTCCTGCTTTGGTGGATAAGTGAGAATTTCTTAGATGTGGGCCGAGGAACCCTGTGGAAAGAACTGTAGTAATAGCCATGCCCGCTGAGAAGTTTTGCGCTCAACTTTCCTGCATTATTTTTAATTTCTGTTTAGCAAAACCAACTCCAGAAAAGGAGTGAGCCTGGAGTCTAGGCTGTGGGCCGCATTTGAAACCAGATTGGGGAAGGCAACAACTCACACAACACTTCAGCAAAACCTCTTGTACAAAATTCCTCTTCAGCATCTGTCTGATGTTTCTACTCTGTGAGCTGCTACAGGTAATCTTAAAGTTGATATTGTTATAATCAGAATTGATTTTCCAGAAAGACACTTCAAAAGAGCCATCTGCCTAGTATTCAGTGTAGTTTCTTCTCGAATACTCACTTTTTTATGTTTGGGTTTCCTCTTTTTGTGCATCATGTGCACAAATCTGTTACACATAGTCCGAGCTGTGGTTAGAGTTTTGAGTGTGTCTATGCTGCAATAAAAGACCTGTGGCATGGCTGCGGCTGGCCCAGGCCAGCTGACTTGGACTGTGGAGCAATAAAATTGTAGCATAGATGTTTGGGCTCGGGCTGGAGCTTGGGCTCTGAGACTGTGCTGCAGGGTTTTTATCGCAGTGTACATACTTTATCTGTCTAATAACCTAATTAATTAGATTATTTCTGATTTACAACAGTGTAAATGAGAGCCCCTCAACTCCAGCTTTCATGTAGCTTATGATGATATTGGAACAGGCAATGAAATCATTAGAAGACTATAGGTAAAACTTTCAAAGGTGCCTAAATGACTTAGGCAACTAAGCTCCATTTTAAAAAATGACTTAGGTTGCTTTATGGACTTAAAGGAAATCTTATACATTTTAAGGCCAGATGACACACAACTCACAGAGAAAACATTCTCTACTCTTATCTCCTTCCAGTTAATTTTATGTCAAACAAGTCTTACAAAAAGCATCTAAACAACACTGATTTCCATAGCATTTCAGATGTTTTCAAAATATCAGATTATGTAGGTAGTTTCCCATTTCCCTTCTACACACAATCTCCACACACAACGCAAAATAATAATCTATAAAATATTATCTATTTTAAAAACTCAGAGGAATGCTATAGTCTGTTTCCAGAAAACAGCAACAGGATCCACTTCCTGAAGTAACACATGGGCTAAGCCCTTGTGCCATTTAGTGCCAGCAAAGTTAATTTGTAACCAAGAGCTGGCTGAAATAAAGAGTGACTGCTCACCTTTAGCTTTAATTCTGGTAGTCATATTTACAAAGGTTCTTGTTTGCAGGCTACACGTAAGGATAATGTCCCACAAGTTTTACTGACTGCAGAAAACATTTTAAAGATAGCCCATAACTGTTGTCCAAGTTTAGTGCTGCAGTTATTTTTCTATCAATTGGAATGAAGCAATCCTGGAAAATTGAGATGTTTTACAGTTTTATCACATGAGTTTATAATGATAGAGATTTATTAGATGGTTTATGATTGTGCTAGACAAATCTGCACTGAAAACTTCAGTTCTTACAGTATGTACTCTGCATTCCCTTGAATGTTTAAAACATTTCTTTAAAGTTACACTGCTTTTGAAAAGTACTGAATTGAGAGCTCAAGACTTTGAACTCTTGTATCTATGGTCTAGTTGAGAGAGCATGAGGCTAGGAGACGAGATCAAGGATAAAATCCTGGCCCCTTGAAATTCATGTAAAAACTCCCACTGACAAGAGGTGCTGGAATTAGGGGTGCTGAGGGTGCAGTAGCAGCCCCTGGTTTGAAGTAGTAATAACAACCGATACGTGGTTTCCATTTTCAGCAAGCCCACTATAAAAATTGAGCCAGTAACCTTGCTACTGACTTAAATGAAGCCAAGTTTTCAAATCTGTCCTCTATTCCCAATTTGTGTGACACTGAGCAAGTTGCTTCTTTATGCCCCATTTTACTTATCTGTGAAAAGGGAGATGATGATTCTACCTCATAAAACACTTTGATGACTAACAATAAAATGTGCTAAACTCATTAAGTACAAAGTCTTGTTATTTATCTAAAACAAGGATAATGTGGTCAGTAACAATATTGTATTGCCTCTAGGATGAGCCTTTCTGTGCTGGTGAGGTTTGTTTTTTGTTTTTGTTTTTCAAATGCTTGGTTTAATTCTTAGTGGACAAGTCAACATGATCAGGATTTTCCTGACATCCCTCTTTTGACAAGGAACTATCCTAAGAAGGCATGGGAACAAATCCTTAACTGTATTCCTTAAGTGACTGTCTCAGATGTTTTGAGACATCAGTTTTTCCCTGTGCTATCTAGCTCTGCCATGATTATAATGTAGGTAGAGACCTCCCAAATGCTTGCACTAAGACCTTCACAAAAGTATATGAATACATGGAAATACTCCAGAACCATGACTTCCTGATGAGAATGGCACTGGATGCCTTTGCTCTCTATCAAGCACTACTGCAGGCACTCACTATGTACACATTCTCTAACTGTATGCTGCATACGCTTACTCAATGTATGACTCGCATGCTAATGCTACAGTAATAAAAACAAAATGGGTGACTAGCACTGTTTAAAAACAAACAAACAAAAAAAACCTAAAATATTTCCTGCATTATTTTACCCAGCTCCTTTCCCTTCTCATGTGTGGGGAGACAAACATTGTAATGCCCTGATCCTGGAAACACTTCCTCGTGTTAACTTTATGCACATGCATAGCTCCATTGGCTACCTTTGGAGTGCACTGTCTGACTATCAAATACACTGAGCACATTACTTTCTGTATCAGTCCAGTGGAAATGAAAAAAGGCATCAGGGTTGAACATCAGACAGATTCGAATCTTCACTTTTTATCAGAAGTTTATCAACAGAAAACATGCATACATCCCAGCAGCAAGCTGTTTTTCTGAAGTAAATCCTTTACTGAAGATTCTTATAGGTACATAATTGAGCTAAATAAATAGTTTGCAATGAATATTTTATCCAGTGAATTTAGACTTTTCCCTTTCCTTTTGCAATGTATGTGACTAGATCAGAATTTCCTCTAAATCAAAAAGTGTTTCCCAAACTTGGGACACCGCTTGTGTAGGGAAAGTGCCTGTTGGGCCGGGCCAGTTTGTTTACCTGCCGTGTCCGCAGGTCCAGCCGATCACGGCTCCCACTGGCCGTGGTTCGCTGCTTCAGGCCAATGGGAGCTGCTGGAAGCGGTGTGGGCCGGGGGACATACTGGCCGCCGCTTCCAGCAACTCCCATTGGCCTGAAGCAGCGAACCGCGGCCAGTGGGAGCCGTGATCGGCTGGACCTGCGGACACGGCAGGTAAACAAACTGGCCCGGCCCAACAGGCACTTTCCCTACACAAGCGGTGTCCCAAGTTTGGGAAACACTGCTCTAAATCATTTTATGATTCAAATATTTTCAGTATAGTTTTGTGAGTGTCTCTACTCTGTAGCTTGACTGCAAATAGTTCACAAACTATTCCATATTTGAACTTTGGTCAGGCAAGTCACTTTGTATTGTTTGTATTGTTTCTGTTACATGATTGGATAAGTACTTCCTATATAATTACTCTTGTAATTATGATTTTGATTTTGAAATAATCAGTCAGTAATTTGATTTTGAAAATTCACTTTCTCTGAACATTCATGCCAGTAAAGTTTTGATTAAATAAATGTTTGTGGAAAGCAAAATCAAATGGAGGCCAGTATAGCAAAAGCAACTTCACTTATATAATTGAGCAGATATTTATGATTTGGTTTTTTTGCAGTGTTAGCTCAGTTGTCTTCCAGCCTTCATCTACAAACTTGTGGGACCTAGATGGCAAAGGAAAATGAAAACCAGAAATTGAGCCTTTCATCTCTAAGTCACAGGTTCAAATGCGGCCTAGGCTGGCCATAGTCCTACTCAGTGACCCATGTGAACAAGTGATGGTGTGTAGTCCCATTCTTAGCGGCTGGGCCTTAAAGAGATTACAACTTGTGATGATAGTTTTGTGAGATCCCTCATTTGGTAACCTCTTTGATGGTCTCAGGTGAGACATGGAAAATTGAAATCATTTGAAGATGTTAATTCCATAACAGGGTTGAAGCTCATTAGTGGGGAATTGTTGGAGAAAGCTCTTTCTTTCCCTGGATAAATGGAGGACATCAGCCTCTAGGGTTGTGAATCTGACACCAGATTCACCAGAAACAAATTTTGCTTTGCTTCTTTGTAAACTAGACTTAACGTCAGTTCCCCACATCTGCCCCCCACCCCACCCCACATGCTTCCACCCGAACCCCGAACTATTACACTTTAATGAAAAAATCAAGTACAAACTTGGACAGTGCATTTCTGACTTCTTAAACTGTTTGAAGAAGAGTACATTTTCTGCAAAAGACAGAATGTTCACTTTCATTCGCTAACATAATGTGCATCAGCCCATTGCTCTATTAACAGTACAATTTAAATGAACTTCAGTGGTATAAATTTTACATCCTGTTGAGAGACCAGCTGGATCAATATCCCTTCTAATAGCACCTGAAAATCAGATTGACCTGAACAGGTGATGTCTCTATGATGAACAACTTGGATTGTGCAGTTTCAGACCCTGTGTTTAATGGACAGACTTAGAACTTTTAATCACATGGATAAACAGGTGAAAAATTACTATCTTTGTCCAGCAAGCCTTTCACTTTTGCATATGTTCTTGCACACTTTAGCATACCCTTACACTGCACTGATCACATCCTACCCCTATGGAAATGTAAAGGTTTCAACAGTTTGGGTCCTTTTGTAAACAACAGAATGCTGAGATATTCAAAGCCATCAACAATTTGGACACCTAATTCCCATTACTTCTAATAAGTATTCAAATCTCTTAAGCAGCTTTGAAAAAAATCTCTCAATATCTCCCTGAAAGCTGTGTGTAATATGCCCCTTTCATCCAAGGAGGGCTAAGAACAAGCTCTGCAGTGTGCTGGTGATGGGAGAATAAAGGCACCAGGTGAATAAATAAATCCATGCAGTGGAAGTCAAGATTGCCCAACTAACAAGTACCACACCCAAATAGCAATTTAGCACTTCTCAGGCTTCATTGACAATTAGGTGATGATGAGAGACAGTCTTGACATGGATCAGTCAAATAAAGCTTTATCTTTTGATCCACGTGTTGCTACACACCTCTTTCAGGCCTTGGTTTCCTGATAAATCCTAAGGGGCGTGTGTATGTTTGTTGTTGTTTCATTCCCATTTGATTTAACTGCTCAGAGGTGAATAGCTTTCTCAGGTTCCCCCCATGTATCCCTTTCTTATAATTCAGTGTATTCTAAATATGGACAAAAATAGGCGGACCCAGGTTGAAAACCACTGTTCTATGATAATGACAACCAGGGCCGGCTCTAGCCACCAGCAAACGAAGCACGTGCTTGGGGCAGCACATTTTCAAGGGTGGATTCTGGCCATCTTTTTTTTTTTTTTTTTTTGCTTCCAGTGGCAAAAGCCTAGAGCCGGCCCTGGCAGCAGCAGCACGTCGTGTGCAGGGGGTGCCCTGGGGCTGCTGCAGTTCACACCGCGGGGGAGCAGCACCCGCACCTTGTGGCTGAGCTGGGCAGGGCAGGCTCCGAGCGGGGGACGCTCGGGCTGGGGGCTGCCCCGCGGGGCACACGGAGCTGCCTGTAGGTGCCGCAGGGTGGCCGCCCCCCAGCGCCGCAGCCTGGGTGGGGGGAAGCAGCCCTAGCCGCCCAGGGACTGTGGCAGGGCGGCCAGAAGCAGCAGCAGTGGGGCCATACCCAATTCAGCCAATTCCCCAGCCCGGGCCCGCCCTGCAGGGCCAGGCCCCTGGCCTGTGCTGGGGTGGCCCAGCTGCCCCAGGGGCTGCAGGAAGGGCCAGGGCTTGGCCCTTTGGCCAGCCTCCTGGGGCTGCCTGCTGAGCCCTGGGGCTGCCCTTGCCTGGGGCTATTTAAACGCCTACTTTTTCCCCCCCCCTGCCCTTGAACTGGCTCCGCTGCTTCCCCAGGGCTGGCTGGGGGCCTTTGGGGGAGCCCAGGGCTGGGGCTGGTCCCTGGGTTCCCCAGTGGGGGGGAATCCCTTAGCAGCTGCCTGGGCTCCCGCTAAAGGGCCCCTAGCCTGCCACTTCCCCACCCTGCTCCCATGGCAGGGCTCCTACGCTGGGTAAAGGGCCCAGGAGCCTGCAGCAGGCACAGGCCTGGTGGGGCTGCTGCTGCTACCCTGGTGGGGAGGGGGAGGAGGAGGAGGGAGGAGGGGAGGGTGGAGGGGGCCCCTGTACCACACCCCCTGGGCCACCCCCCCTGCTACCCCAGCCCTGCCCCTGCCTGCCCCTGCCGCCCCCCCCCGCCCCACCAGACAACCCTGCCTGCACACAGCTGCCTCCGCCTGCCTGCCTCGCTCTCCTCTGTCTCCCACCCTCTGTCTCCCCTACTGCCGCCCTGGTTGCCTGACCCGCTGCCCAGCCTGCCCACCCCACATCCCCACCTCCCAGCCCCCCTCTCCCCAGCCAGCCCCAGCCCAGCCCTGCTTCCAGCCAGCCCAGCCCCTCCCCCCCAGCCCCTGCCCCCTGCCTGCCCCCAGCCAGCCCCACCTGCAGTTCCCAGGTCAGCTCACCTGCACTGCACCACAGACAGGGGGGGGGTGGGGGGGGACACACACATGTGCACAGCCTAGGGTGACAGACAGTGTGTGCAAAAAGAAAGGGTGGGGAAGGGGGGGGGGTAGATAAGAATATAAGAAAAGACCCCCCCCTGTCCCTATAAAATCTGGACATCTGGTCACCTATCCACACCCACCCCCAGGGAGTAGGGTAGTAGGGATGTGAGAACAGAGCTCAGAGCTCATTTTTCAGGCCCTTTTTTTTCTTTTTAAACAGGGTATAGGTAGGGTTAACGTTTATTTTTGGACATGTCTTTTTTTTGGTTCTATCGCCGCGCCATCCAGGAGGAATTTTTTAAAATAATATGGACGTATAATTAACCCTAAAAGTACAAAAGCACATACTGTAGCATCCCTAAAAGCAGAGACCTTACAGGGAACCGTTAAAAAGAAGGCTTTTTTTTACATTTTTTTTTTTAAGTCACCCCTGCCGGGGCCCCGCCGAAAATGTTCGAATTGGGCCCCGCACTTCCTAAAGCCGGCCCTGGAGGGTGGGGCGCTGCCATGTGGGCCCCACGTCCCGCTCTCCGGGGCTCTGCTCCCTCTGGGGCTACCCTGCCCCGGCTCCTCAGCCCCCTGCCGGGGTGGTCCCCCAGCTCTGCCCTCCCCAATCCTGGCCAGTCCTGGAGGCGGGAGCCTGGGCTGGAGAATCATAGAATTCAAGATCAGAAGGGACCATTATGATCATCTAGTCTGACCTCCTGCAAGATGCAGGCCACATAAGCCGATCCACCCACTCCTTTAGCAAGCGACCCCTGCCCCATGCTTCGGAGGAAGGCGAAAAACCTCCATGGCCACTGCCAATCTTCCCTGGAGGAAAATTCCTTCCCGACCCCAAATATGGCGGTCAGCTGAACCCCGAGCATGCGGGCAAGACTCTCCAGCCATACCCTCTGGAAAAGGTTATATCATATCATTGACCCATTGTACTATTTACCAGTGTGGCACTTAATTGACCTATTGACTAAGCCCGTTATCCTATCATACCATCTCCTCCATAAACTTATCTAGCTTAATCTTAAAGTCATGGAGGTCCTTCGCCCCCACTGTTTCCCTCGGTAGGCTGTTCCAGTATTGCACTCCCCTGATGGTTAGAAACCTTCGTCTAATTTCAAGTCTGAATTTCCTGACTGATAATTTATATCCGTTTGTCCTCGTGTCCACATTAGCACTGAGCTGAAATAATTCCTCTCCTTCCCTGGTATTTATCCCTCTGATATATTTAAAGAGTGCAATCATATCTCCTCTTATCCTTCTTTTGGTTAAGGAAAACAAACCGAGCTCCTCAAGTCTCCTTTCATACGACAGGCCTTCCATTCCTCGGATCATTCTAGTGGCCCTTCTTTGTACCCGTTCCAGTTTGAATTCATCCTTCTTAAACATGGGAGACCAAAACTGCACACAATACTCCAAATGAGGTCTCACCAACGCCTTATATAACGGGACTAGCACCTCCTTATCCCTACTAGAAATACCTCGCCTAATGCATCCCAAGACCGCATTAGCTTTTTTAACGGCCACATCACATTGCCTACTCATAGTCATCCTACGATCAACCAGGACTCCTAAGTCCTCCTCCTCCTCCGTTACTTCCAACTGGTGCGTCCCCAGCTTATAACTAAAGTTCTTGTTAGTCATCCCTAAATGCATAACCTTACACTTCTCACTATTGAATTTCATCCTGTTACTAATACTCCAGTTTACAAGGTCATCCAAATCTCCCTGGAGGATATCCCGATCCTATTCCGAATTGGCAATACCTCCCAACTTGGTGTCATCCGCAAACTTTATCAGCCCGCTCCTACTCTTGGTTCCCAGGTCAGCAATAAATAGATTGAATAAAATCGGACCCAAAACCGAACCTTGAGGAACTCCACTGGTAACCCCCCTCCAACCTGACAGTTCCCCCTTCAATACTACCCTCTGAAGTCTCCCCTTTAACCAGCTCCTTATCCACCTCTGGATTTTCATTTCGATCCCCATCTTTTCCAATTTAACCAGTAATTCTTCATGCGGTACCGTATCAAACGCCTTACTGAAATCCAGATATATTAGATCCACCGCATTTCCCTTGTCTAAAAAATCTGTTACTTTCTCAAAGAAGGAGATCAGGTTGGTTTGGCACGATCTACCTTTTGTAAATCCATGCTGTAATCTATCCCAGTTGCCATCGGCCTCATGCTCCGGAACCACTCTATCTTTTAAGATTTTTTCCATGACTTTGCATACTACAGATGTTAAACTAACAGGCCTGTAGTTACCCGGGTCACTTTTTTCCCCCTTCTTGAATATAGGAACTACATTAGCTAATCTCCAGTCAAACGGTACAATCCCCGAATTTAGAGATTTATTAAAAATTATCGCTAACGGGCTAGCAATATCACTCGCCAATTCCCTTAATATTCTAGGATGAAGATTATCCGGGCCCCCCGATTTACTTCCGTTAAGCTGTTCAAGTTTGGCTTCTACCTCAGATACCGTAATGTCTACCCCCATATCTTCATTCCCATCAGTCCCTCTATCACTATTCCTTAGCCCTTCATTAGCCTCATTAAAGACCGAGGCAAAATATTCGTTCAGATATTGTGCCATGCCAAGATTATCCCTAATCTCAATTCCGTTTAAAGTTTTAAGCGGTCCCACTTCTTCTTTCTTGGTTTTCTTCCTATTTATATGGCTAAAAAACCGTTTGCTATTGGTTTTAATCCCCTTCGCTAGGTCCATCTCCACCCGTCGCTTTGTCTTTCTCACTGCTTCCCTACACCCTCTGACCTCAATAAGGTAGGTTTCTTTGCTGATCCCTCCCATTTTCCACTCCTGGTACGCTTTCTGTTTTTTCTTAATGACCCCTCTAAGACGCTTGCTCATCCAGCTCGGTCTAAAACTGCTACCCACAAGCCGTTTTCCCCTTCTCGGGATACATGCCTCTGACAACTCCTGCAACTTCAACCTGAAGTAATCCCAGGCGTCATCTGCCTTTAGTTCCCTAAATATGTTAGTCCAGTCCACTTCCCTAACTAGTCGAAACCCTGGGCTGAGGCACGGCCTGGGAGCCTCGCTGCTTACCCCGACCCTGCCAGTGCCGGACCAGCTGGAGGCGACGGGGGAGCAGGCAGAGTCAGCACTGGTGGTGGGGAGCATCCCGTCTGTTCAGCATTTGATACACTCTGACTCCACACTGTCCTGAAAGTCGCTTGCTTTTTCTTTCCTTCTTCATGATGGAGGGATGTGCTTTGACTCTCACTTATTTTTGTTGGTGCCTGGTCGATTAGAGTCTAAATTTGCCTCCATTCTATAATTTAATGCTTGGTTGCTAATGCAATGTGTGCAGCTAGACCAGGTGTTTTCCAGCTTGTGGCTCTTGGGAGAGTTGCTTTATTTTAACCCACGTTTCCCCTCTGAAGCTCTCTCCTCCGGGAGCCTGTTTTTTGCCTTTACTCAGGCTGGGTTGACCAAGGTGTCTCATCTGATTGTTCCTAGCTGGACAGTGACAGCTCTTGCTGTTCAGACCAGAATCTGATCCGTGTGTTTTCTTGGTTAAGGTCCTCTCTGAATTCCAGGCAGTGCTCCCTCAGTGGGCTGCTCGGTATTTGCAGAAAATTTTTGCAGGGATTGTTTTTCCAGGAGGGAAACCTGTGTTCCATTAGCTGTCTCCTCTTCTGTGGGTGAGATCTTTGTGCAACCAGGCAGATGGTTGGCCTGGAAGAGTTTGGTGACTCTTCCTTTTTCAGTCATGACCAAGAAGCAGCTCTATGGTATAAATGTCAAGGTGCAACACTATGCCACCTTCTCTGAACTCCCTGATTCAGCTGGGAGGATGCCTGTATCCCCAGCTTGGAGGACATTGTACAAACCTTGTCTTCCTAAGCACTTCAGTGACTTTCAGTGGAGATTCCTGAATAGCATTGTAGCAACCAATTGTTTTGTGTACCATGTTACCCCTGCGGTGTCTGCGCGGGGCCCCTTTTGTTTGGCTTCAGATAATGTGTTTCATTTTTTCCTCTTTCTGTTTTTGCAGCTTTTGGGGTTTCAGACATGTTTTCTCCAAGCTCCTGTTAATTCTCAGAGTGAGATACCATGCTCATTCATCTAGCTTCCTGTCTGATTAACTTTTTGCTGAGTCAAGCAAAATTAGCCATTTAGAATACTCATTAGGACAGGGTGGCTGGAGATGAGCAAGGCAATGTGCTAGCGCTGTTCTGAACACTGATTGTGGCCTGGCTGTGGATTGATTACACCATTTATAAATTGACTTGTAACTTGGACATTTTTAGGTTGAATTAGTGTGTTAACAATATTTGAGTGAACTTGGTGATGATGATGCTTTAATGTGTTTAACGTTTGCTGAAGACATGTTTTGCTTTATTGTATTCATATCTTTATATGTATTTATTTTAATAGTTTTTAATGTGATTTTATGTGAATAAGGTATTTTTCTTTATCTCTCTCTCTCGGTAGCACAAATATAAATGTAACTTAATCCTAACATTAAGTTGTTAGGCTTTAGTGAACTTCCTTTTCAGAATGCGCTAAGGAGTGAAACTTTGGGCAACCCCAACAGGCATGAATAAAATGCTTACCTGAGGAGGGTGCCTATCACTCAGTAGTTCCCCCTACTCACTGATCATCCATCCTCAGTATGTTAATTTCATTCCTTTCCAAACCCAGAAGCTGCTCCATGCTTTGGGTCTCAAACCTGAGATTCAGACTGTCAGACATTCCTGGTGCCCTCTGCACTGGTTTCTATCTGGTTGGGAATGGGGGAAAACTTGTCACACTGCTTCAGGCCGCTGCTCTATGTGCAACAATCTGTTTTTGTTTTTACTACCTCCGGGCTGAAAGAAGTACTGGGGTCCCAAAAGTATTAGGTCACATTCTCACCAGACTGGTTACCAGCAGACCCTGAGAATGGGTCTAAATCCATCTCTGGAAGCCTATAGAAACTTATCTTCTATTGTACATCTACATGAGTAGAACATGCAAGAATGTCCAGGGCACATATAGTTCTCATAGTGGGCATCAGACTTTCATCCATTATGGCATACTAGTCCAGGTGCAATTTAGTAACTGCCACTTGTGGGCTGATATTACCTGAAGATGTGAATTGCTCACAAGCAATGGCATGATATATTGAATAGTGAGTAAATGTAGCAAGGTAGGGGTGCCAGTGCAGATCCCTCGCATTGTGCAGTGCAGGAATTTGAAACTTAAGATGTCAGATGATGCAATTCAGTGCATTTTATCCTTTTATAACCACCAGAATTGCTCTGTAAACATTGATAATATCTCACCGAAAGGCGAACAGGTGCTGGGCGTTCTACCCGTCTTGTCTCTAGTGAACTGGAGCTGTGCTAAGGAGATAGAAGCCTTTTGTCATGGTATGTGGCTTCACCTGCCAATGCCAGCCTACCTCTTTTTCTCTGCCACCCTGCTAGCCTGACATACCCCTTGTTTGACAGGAAATACAACATAGGCTAGGTTGTTTCTCTAATTTTTTTTTAAGTGTTTTAACTACAATGTGAAATATTCATAAACTACAACTTGTCGGTTTCATAAAAACCTAAAGACTTTGCCCTTATCACATAGAAGCTGTCTGATTCTTGCACTTACTTCACAGTGGGTCCCTTTTGGCTTGTAGGCATGACTGAGGAAAGCCTAAAGTATGACCGGGCTGCTGCTGCCTGGTTTACTCTTCCTAGGGAGGCTCTGGCTCCAGCCACAGTCCTTACAGGCAAGTGGTGGGAGTGCTCTATACACACAGCCCTGTCTGCCAGGTGTTGGTGCAGAGGATCAGTGGAAGATGGTAGACGGAAGGAGTGCCAGGGGAATGCTTGCAGTCCCCAGGGCAGGGGTGTGGTGTCTGGCACAGCCTGAGACTACATGGTGGGCAGGGTATGTGTGCCTGGCAATGCTGGGGGCGGGGGAGAGTGCCTGGGCTGCAGAGGCCTCTCTTCTCCATGTTTCATCCTGCATTCATTGCTGGCCTTTTGCTAGCTGCTCCTCCCTGCAGCTGGAGCTGTAAGTAGAGAGGTGGAAGCCACCTGGTTGCTTGCAGAATATGAACCAGAGGCATCTGGGTGCCAGAATAGAAGGGATTGCTATAGTAGCTGTTCCAGTCTGTCCTAGATCATGGTTGTGTTCCGCCCTGCACCAGGAGAAAGGAAAAGGAGATGTCTTTGCATTTACAAAGCCTAGCACTGTATGACAAACAGATCTGTGGAAAGTGTTGGCAAGCAAACCGCCCACAACATGAAACTTGCCCAGCTTCATGTCTGATTGAAAACTCAGACTCTCAGCCCAGGTTTGCTGAATGGTTCAATGCAGTATTCAGATTTTTCAGGTAACCCTGGCCTAGTTTGGAGCCTGCATGGACTTCATGTTGAACACAGGCACAACTTAGCAGGTTTGGCTGAAACTCACTTTGAGGTTTTTTTGCTTTATTCAAAACAAAATTTGGAATTTGAAGCTCTGCAGCGCAGAATAACTCCGAAAAAAACCCTGCCAGCCAAAATTACCAGGCTTCTTAGAGCTTTAGTAACAAGCTTTTAAAACAGCCCACAAGGCTATGGGTTCCACATCAAACCATTTGAAGACTGGTGTATTCTGCAAATACCCTACAATGGTTCACTAACATTAATCACACTTGTGATGGGGAGCATCACGTGGTTCAGAGGGCTGGTTTCGATAAATAATAAAGAATGTGGAGGTGCCCCAAACCCCTGCTCTGCAAAATTGGAAATGCAAGGTCATGAGAACATTCTCTTGTGAGATTTTTTTTTATTCTTTCTTGTTTCCAGTGGGGCTAGCAATAGCATGAGAACAGTGGCTCAGGTTGTATTTTGGTATTTCTACTTCTAGTGCCAACTATAAATGAGAAGGCAGAGGCTTGTAAAATATTTTTTTTTAAAGGAGGGGAAATAATTCAAAATTTCAGATATCAGAGGGGTAGCCATGTTAGTCTGGATCTGTAAAAGCAGCAAAGAGTCCTGTGGCACCTTATAGACTAACAGACGTTTTGGAGCATGAGCTTTCGTGGGTGAATACCCACTTCGTCATCCCAAGTGTTCAAAGGATGGGGATGGCCATGACACTGTGGTAGGTTCTTATTCTCTCTTAGCAGGTTTGTCCATCTCTATGTAGCATCTGATCTGTAACTTAATCTATAAGCAGTTCCAGTGAGATTCAAGAGCCTGAAGCCACCAAACACATGGTGACATAGCTACATACTTTCTGCCATACCTGCCCTTCCTGAAAAGCCTGCCAGTGTTATGTGTTATACCTCACCTACCTTATCTGTCTAATGTTGTTATTGTAAATTTAAGTGACATTTTAAATAACATTGGGAAGCCTAACACTTTCCTTGCCTTTATTTTTTTCCCTTTTATCGGATGGCAAAAACTTTTTTTTTTTTATTGAGCAAAATTCATTTTTGGTGTACATCCACTGAGTCCAAGGATAAATTTGGACCTATATGGTTTTGGTTGTTTTTTTTTTCAAAATAAAATGTTTGTGACCTATAGTCTTCAGAAAATCAAAACTCCAAGATAACCACCCATTTTTTATGAATAACCCACATGTAACAAGTCTATATTACTAAATTGCTCCTCTAAAAGATAGTGGAAAATCTATTTTGTTATAGAAAAAGATGTTTCAAGTTTCAAAGGGATTATTACAAACAAGTCTGATCTAAAAAAATTTGAACACTTTTAAAACAGTGAAATATTATTTGATAAAGTCCTACAACCGTAGCAAAGAGAAAACAATTTGTAGTTTTTAAACACACTAGCAGGTTGAAGTAAACTACAAACTGCATTGTCTTCATCAGGATTTTACAGTGTGAGAACCCTACCTTTTTTCCTTGTGAAGACAAGGCCAATGATATTAATACAAAAAAGGGTGGTTGAGAGGGAGGGGAAAGGTAGGGTTTTATCTTGTAACTCTGCCACTTGAGGTATGCCATTAACTATGTGACAATGGGTTTACTAAGGGCTGTAGATCTGTTCCCCTGATTTAACTTAGTTTTTTATGATGATTTAATTCTGAAATTATTTCCTTGATAAGGTATCCTGTAAAAATGATCGATTGCATAGAGCATTTTTTTTTAACATTGCCTTGCACTGCATCCCAATGCACAGGACTTAAAACATTCAAATCTGACACATTTGTTGGGGGTAGAGAGATGAGGTGGAGCCTACTTTCTTTGAGAATAGCTGCTTTAATCAAGGAGATGTGAACAGCTTGCATTCTCTGCTTTTTGACTTCCACAAAGCCTGTTTGTTTTACTTAAGGCTATATTGCTACGCCCCTGTTTCCATGGAATTGCTAGGGAGCTAAGCCACACCTTTATGAACACCAGGAGAGTGTTTCCTGAGTAGAGCAGCTTTATGAGTATAGGAGACTCTGCTCCTAAGAGTAATTGGAGGTTTTTAAAAAAGGCATAAACAAACAACTAGATCTTAAGACTTTGGCCTGCAGATGATCTACCAGTGCATGTCACCTGTCTTTGTGTATATACTGCTGTGGCCAATGGTGTTCACACTGAGATTCGGGCCTGTGTTGATGTGTAACACTTAATAACATTTCGTTGAGGGTTACTGATGGTTCCGGGAAATGTTAATGAGAGAGGGGGCATTTTTTTGCAACCCATTTACAGGTTCAAACCCAGCTCCTCTGCTCACCCCTAGTAATAATGATCCTTCCTGGGTAAGGTTCAAGGTATATTTGCAGGGCAGCATGAGGGAGCCTGTAAAGCTGCTGGGCTGCTCATTTTATTGGCTCCTGTCCTGTTCATTTATGAATTAACTTCTTATCTTTGTCTACACTGTTGTCAGTCCTGAAAAATAGGAAGATGCTGGATTTCTGGAATTTTTATGAATATTGCAGTTACTGTTACATAGTAAAATTGAAAGAGAACATTTTTTCAAACACAGAGACACTATAAAAACCAAGCACAGAAATCCTTAGTCGTGAAACTGAAGCTGTGCAAATCTTCCCCAAGCATGAAAAGTATTGATATTAAAAAGCTTCTCCTGCTGGTGAATCATTGCAGAGTTTGTGCAACCACTAGACTTACCACTCCCTGTGATTCAAGGCATAAAATCATGGTTGGTTGCTTTGTAGCCATTCCCTATTGTAATGGGCTAGTAAGAGAGTTTAAGTGAAAGCAAAGAGGTTACTATTCCATGAGTCCTATAAAGACCCAGGACTTTAGGTTATTGCTTGGTATTTATAAGTGATTTTATGATACGTTTTACAAATTACAGCAGCATCTAAGGCTTCGGGATAATAAAGACATTTCATTTTGAGGTACACCTTTTAAACTGGGAGTAAGGTGGAGTAGCTATGAGTAATTGGTTTTGGTGGGAATTTATCCAGCATTCTCTTTAATTGATAAAGGTGAAAGTATTTTGTAATCACGGCAACTAAAAATTGTGAAGCATATTTATGCTGCCTATAGGATTTTTGGTTTGTTTTTTAAACAATGGAATATTTTAAAATTGGCATATTAGAATACTGAGCACTTTGGTAGGCTTGATCTATGCTAGGAACTTCTGTCACTATAACTACGTCCTGCAGGATTTTCCACACCCCGAGTGACATAGTTATTCCAATTTAGCCCCCAGTGTACACAATGCTGTGTTGATGGGAGGGCATAAATAGCATCTCCACTAATCACTGAAGCTGCACTGCTGTAAGTATAGACAAGTTCCTACTCTTAGGCTATGTGCTACACACACAAAGAACATTTGCTTACTCAGACTTTCCAGAGAGATCTGCTTTAGGTGTGTCACTAAATAACACCATCTCCAGAATCATAGAATCATAGACTTTAAGGTCAGAAGGGACCATTATGATCATCTAGTCTGACCTCCTGCACAATGCAGGCCACAGAATCTCACCCATCCACTCCTGTATCAAACCTGTGTCTGAGCCATTGAAGTCCTCAAATCATGGTTTAAAGACTTCAAGGTGCAGAGAATCTTCCAGCAAGTGACCCGTTATATAGCATCTTTGATTCCAATGGGCAAAATGTTGGCACATCCTTTCTGGGCATATAGGCCCAAATACAGTGGAAAATGTTCCATGTTTTTAAGTGTCACTTGTTAGTCACATAGCAGCAGAAGGTAATGTAATATATGCCATCATATGCCAGCAATGCCCCTCTGCTATGTGCATCGGCCAAACTGGACAGTCTCTAAGGAAAAGGATAAATGGACACAAATCAGACATTAGGAATGGCAATACACAAAAACCTGTAGGAGAACACTTCACCCTCCCTGGCCACACAATAGCAGATTTTAAGGTGGCCATCCTACAGCAAAAAAACTTTAGGACCAGACTTCAAAGAGAAACTGCTGAGCTCCAGTTCATCTGCAAATTTAACACCATCAGCTCAGGACTAAACAAAGACTGTGAATGGCTTGCCAATTACAGAACCAGTTTCTCCTCCCTTGGTTTTCACACCTCAGCTGCTGGAACAGGGCCTCATCCTCCCTGATTGATCTAACCTCGTTATCTCTAGCTTGCTTCTTGCTTGCTTATATATACACCTGCCCCTGGAAATTTCCACTGCTTGCATCCGAAGAAGTGGGTATTCACCCACGAAAGCTCATGCTGCAAAACGTCTGTTAGTCTATAAGGTGCCACAGGATTCTTTGCTGCTTATAGCAGCAGAAGCAAATCTACACAGGATATCTTAAATCCCCCAGGGCATCAGAGATGTACATAGTGGATAGCCACAGCTCATCTCTAAGCGGGTGGGGTGGGGGGAATCCTGGTCAGTGGATCTATACACATTGTAGATCTACTGGGCCAAAACCAGAGGGTGGGAGAAAGCACCCAGCAGCATTTACCTGTGTGCTATAGCTATACCCTGTAATAGGGGCTATGGTCAGGGCTGACAAGAGGGGTGGGGGGGAAGCCAGTACAAATTACCGGGGTCCAGCAGTCTGGAAGGGGGCCTGGGACCTGGCTTCCCCGGCTTCGTCGGCCCTGTTTAGCCAGTATGCCCTTGCTGGGGGGTCCAAAATTTTTTTTCACCGGGGCCCGAACCCGCTCTTGGTGGCCCTGGCCTATGGCCTGGTTGTGCAAAGAGCCTGGATGGTTGAGATGGAGAAATCACTTTCCCAGCTCCGCAAAGCAACACCTTTTTCTGGGGATTAGCTCTCTTTCCCAAGATCATACTCAAAGGGATTTACATAACCACTATACACTCACAATCAGTCTGACAGCCACTTCTCTGCTGCCTGTCAGACAACACACTACACAACAGTGGGAGGGGAAACTTTTTGTCCTAGCACACGGGAGAAAATCCCTATTCTTAGAAAAGTTCCTTGGGATCTTTAATGTTTGTGCAAGACTGATAGGATTATAAAGTGACAAGGAGGTTGAGGTAAAATCTTTTATTGGACCAACTTCTGTTGGGGGGGGAGACAAGCAATTAAGCTTATACAGTGCTGAACAAGAGCTCTGTGTAAGTTTGAGTTGAAAGCTTGTCTCTCTCCCCAACTGAAGTTGGTCCAATAAAACATATACCTCACCCCCTTTGTCTCTCTAGTATCCTGGGATCAACATGGCTGGAACAACACTGCATACAGAAATTATAAAGTGTTTTTCTTTTTTTTTTTTTCAAGATAAGAATCTGCCTCGGGAAAGGAAAGCCAACCCTTCTGTAAGTCAAATCCATGGGTCTGGGTATTTCACACCTAATGCTTGAACCACAGTGCCATCCACTGTGACAGGAGTTGCTATTTATTACAGATTTTGAGTTTTCACTTTTCTTTCCCACAGTACATACTGCTGTAGGAAATCAAGGTCAGATAACCTGAGAGCACTGTCATAGTCCATACAATGCTACAGTTTTGTTTGTGACATTTTATGTTTTAAAAAAAAATCCTATAATGCTTTATAGATTTGCTATAAATAACAGGACTGCCGCATTTAATATGTTATAGCAGAGAGAAATTACAGGCAAGGAAAACATATTTTTTGGCAGGATTTGGAAATGGACAGTTGATGAGGCAGAAATACAGAAAGGCTGTTCTAGATAGCAATAGCTGCATGGGAGAAGGGTCTCAAACCTGCATGCCCCTCTTTACACCCTTGATTACCATATGAAACTTACGTCTTTGACTTTAGCAGGAGTTTTGCATACATAGAATAAAATGTATGACTGTATTTGGCCCAGTGTCTTTGATTAAGATCTACAAACGGGTTGTGACTTTAAAATCATGGTCTATGTAGGAAGATAATGGGAGGAAAAAAACCTAAAACTTGGATCTCTGGAAAAATTTCTAAAACACACATACTAAACTGCTCTAAATTGCGTTTCAACCATTGCAATGGCTTCATTGTCAAATTGCTAGGAGTCAAAAAAAGAGCTGGAAAATGGAACTGCTGTTGTCCTCTAAATAAAAGCAGGACATTTAATCTAACAGATTATTTTATGCCATATCTATAAAAAATCTGATCTAAAATGAACTTGCGTACACAATTCACTCATACTATGTTCCTATATTACACAGTGGGCCAGGTTTATACGTCTTCTTAAATATCCAATACAGGCCACTAGTGGAGACTAGATGGACCATTGGTCTGTTCTGGTATGGACACTTCTGCATTCCTACTAAGGGCTTGGCTACACTTGAAACTCCAAAGCGCTGCCGCGGCAGCGCTTGTACTCCACCTCCCCAAGGGGATTAGTTTACAGCGCTGGGAGCCACACTCCCAGCGCTGGAGCACTGTTTACACTGGTGCTTTACAGCGCTGTAACTTGCTGCGCTCAGGGGGGTGTTTTTCACACCCCTGAGTGAGAAAGTTGCAGCGCTGTAAAGCACCAGTGTAGCCAAGGCCTTAGTTATTATTCATTTGTGCTCCCTCTCAAGTACCTGAAAATGGGAGATATAAATAGGCCACTGTTTTGAGATAACAACTGCTATTTAAAACAACCACCTCAGGGAATACAGTGATTAGTGCTCAAAACCAAGCAAAAGGAAATGTTACTCAGTCATAAACACACCTAATGGGTCAAATTTATCTCTGCTGTAATACATTAAAGTCAATACATTTACTCTAGGGTTGAATTCACCAGCTTTCTTAGGAGCAGTACCTATTCCAACATCACTTTCTCCAAGGGAGAGACTCCCTCTACATACAGCACCTGATTACAATACCCTTCCCCCTATGACTAATGTTCCTACATTTAAACAGCTTCTATCTGGTGAAATAATACAAAGGCCCCTGCTATTCATTGTCCAGCCTTTAACAGACTAGATTAGACTATTGCAATGGGCTGTGTGTGGGACTATGGGCTTGGCTACACTGGAGAGTTGCAGCGTTGGTGGAGGCTTTACAGCGCTGCAACTTAGTAACTGTCCACAGCCGCAAGGCACATCCAGCGCTGCAACTCCCTGGCTGCAGCGCTGGCTGTACACCTGGTCTGCTTGGGGTATAACGAGTGCAGCGCTGGTGATGCAGCGCTGCTCGTCAGGTGTGGCCACACACCAGCGCTGTTATTGGCCTCCAGGGTATTAGGAGATATCCCAGAATGCTTTTAACTAAATTACTCTTTGTTTTGTTATGATGCCTCTCTTTGTCTTGTTGTGAACTCGGGGCTCGGGGAGCTGCTTATCTAAAAAACAAACACAGCTCTTGTTTGCTGTGAATGAGGCAGGCAGGGGGGATGAATGTCTACAGCTAGTGTTTGCTTGAGGAGAGAAACAGCGGGGGGGGGGAGGGGGAGAAAGGGAGTCCGTTGGAGCAGCTGCTTATCTGGTCTGCAGGCTATTTGCAGTTAAGAGTGAATGAGGGGCCGAGGAAATGGTCAAATTTTGCAAGGCAGGGAGCTGACACACAGTGTCGGCTCCAAAAATCCACTCTCTCTCTCTCTCCCCCGCTCCCTGTCACACTCCACCCCACCCCCCTTTTTTGAAAAGCACGTTGCTGCCACTTGAACGCTGGGATACTGCCCATAATGCACCACTCCCAACAGCGCTGCAAATGCTGCAAATGTGGCCACATTGCAGCGCTGGTAGCTGTGAGTGTGGCCACACACCAGCACTTTCCCTACACAGCTGTACGAACACAGCTCTAACTCCCAGCGCTGCACATCTGCAAGTGTAGCCATGGCCTACATCTTAAAACCATTTGGAAAATAAAGTCGGTGTAGAATGCAGCAGCTTGCTTACTGACCGAGGGATTTCACTGGCAGTATTTGCGGTACTGCCCACCTCAAATTTTCAAAAATCATGAGTCAGGGTCACCAAAAATCATGAGATTGGCTTTAAAATCATGAGATTATGTAAAAATAATAGATTTGGTGTTCTTTGTATTAGCCTTCTACTTTTGTGAGCCTTTAGGGTGCACTGGTCTAGAAACTTTATTTATTTATTTATTTATTTTAAGAATGAAGGCTGAAATCATCACACCTCCACTTGACTCCAGGAGCTGGGGCTTTAAGGAAAACAATAATTCTCATGAGTCTCATGAGAGTTGGCAACACTGTTTGTGACACCACTGCTCTGGGATATGCATTGGCTGACCATGAGTCTTGTATTGGATATGATCTTTAAAGCCATAAACAGGCTACCTCAGGGGTGGCCTCTTTCTCCAGGCTGTGTTTGTCTCAGCTGCAGCCAGTAAAGGTACTGACCTCGATCCCAATTTATAAAAAAGGGGATAGGTAGCAGAACATTCTTTGTGAGGGCTCTAGAATGTACTAATCCCTTGATGTGAAATAGCCCTGAATTTGATGGCGTTCTGGACATGAGGCAAAAGACTTTTGTCTAAGGGGTTTTGGAGAGGGCTCAGGATACAGTTCCCACAATGATGAAGCATAGGAAGGAGTTTCTGTAAGTGACTGTGGGCTTGTCTACACGTACAGCACTGCAGCGGTGCAGGTGCACCGATGTAGCTGCGCCACGGTAGCGCTTAGTGACGATGCTACCTATGCCAACGGGAGTAGGTGGCTACTTTATCTCCCTAAAAGGTGGTAGCTATGTCAACAGGAGAACATAGAGCTGTCTACACAAGCAGTTCAGTTAGTATAACTGCATTGCTCAGGGATGTGGGTTTTCCACACCCTGAGCAAAATATTTGTAGTGACACAAGTCTGTAGTGTAGACCAAGTTCTTGAGTTCTTCTGGAAATGATTACTTACATAGGGCTGGGATTTTATTGTTATTTTAGAGCACATAGGAGCATTGGATAGGCATCATTTTAATTATTTTAAATCTAATTAATAAAATAGTGTCCTACCTCCATTATCCAGATATACAATAGCAATGCTATGACTCTACCCATACACTTCTGCATCTTAGATACTTTCTGGCACTGGGCAGATATAGCAAAAGTGAGTGCATGCTATTCATTTTTCCTTTTCATTTTATTTTGCAGTGTCAGTTCTTGCCACTAAGTGCATATCTTTGGCGATCGCTCGAGATCGAGGATGATCTCTTTCACAGGTATTTGTTTTTTATGAGACCTTTGGTGACTGAGCAGTCCAATGTTTGAGCCACGGGCTCACGGGCAGATGTTCCATATGTTGTTGAAAGTTAGGGTTGGGCTGTTACAGTCTGTCTCTTCTTTTCTTTTCTGGCGTTTTTCTGTGACCAGGCCAAGGTGATTTTCCTCAAAAATGGACGTTCCTTCTCTGACAAGTTATCCCTGTCCTGGGCTACTGTCTCCCAGTGTGTGGTGTCGATGCCACGTCTCTTGATGTTTATCTTGAGGGTGTCTTTAAAGCATTTCTTTTGGCCTCTCCGTTTCCTTTCTCCTTTGGTAAGTTGGGCGTGCAGCAGTTGTTTTGGTAAGCGTACATCAGCCATGCGCACACAGTGCTCACTCCACCTCAGCTGGTGCTGGATAATCAGGGCCTCAACACTGAAGATGTTGGCCTCTGTGAGGACACTGACATTAGTGTGATGATGCTCCCACTTTATGTTGAGGGTCTTCTAAAGAAAGGGCTGGTGCTGACATACCAGGTTTTTCAGGTGTTTTCTATAGGTCACCCAAGTCTCACAGCTGCAGAGAAGAGTTGGGATTACCCCCGCTTTTTCAACTAAAAGTCTAGTGTGTGTTCTGATGTTGTGATTGTTGAACCCCTGGTGAGACAGTCTGCCAAAGGCAAGGCTGATGCAGGGGATTCTGTGCTGAATCTTGACACCTGTGTCTGCCCTCTGTGAGAGATGGCTGCCAAGATAGGCAAAGTCTTTTACATTTTCCAGTTCTTCTTTGTCAATGTAGATCGTCCTTGCTGGGTCTGATGATTGACTAAGTGCATATACCAAAGTTATCAATAATAGTTAATGACTTCCATTTTATATGCCAACACCTTTCACCCTGAAGCTCCAAAACTCTCTTCAAACTATATAGGTAGGAGTCACTTTACCATTCAGTGAATGGCAGAATTCTCTTGGGTGGAATGCTGCTGTTATTTTACAGCACAACACAACCCTACATATCAATTTAGTACAGGAAGTGAAGAATATCATAACCATTTGAAACTGTGGTGGGAGGGAGAGGAATTTAAGTAGACAGGATCTATTTGCCTATATTGGCATTTGGCCAAGATGCCATGGTCTGATTGTGAGAAATGCAGTGGAATCTTTCATGACCATGAACTCGTTTTTACATTTCATCCAAAAAATGGCACCCACTGGTAGCAGCGCAGTGCCCCTTAGCAGTACTCTGTAGGCACTAATTTACTACTAAGCCAGATGGAAGATGCCATCACCTCACAGAAGAAACCCTTTGGTACTTTTTTCCAAAGTTGACATCACAGCTAAAATTTCCAAATATTCAAATTATGTATAAAATTCAAATTTTATATAAAAAGATAACCAGTAGCAATTCACTATCCCATCCAAACATTAATCCAGATTAGCCTGTGAGCTCTGAGTAGATCACAGCCCCACATGAAATGGCTAAATGCTTAACTGCACCTATCCTACCTTGTCATTGCCTGCTCACTGCTCTGCCCAAAGATCATTCACAATTGCAAACACCAGCATCAGGTGATTTTTATTTATTTTTATTTATTTATTTTTTTAAATTAAGTATCATATCAGAAATTTACACTTCAAAATTGCATAAGGGCTGTCAACTGGAGTTTTACGTTCCCTTCTTGTTATTTCATTCGATTCATCCTCAATCTCTTGGAAGAAGATGGTCAAATAACACCTAAGAATTAGAATTATTTTTAGGTTTTCAGGTACCCAGAACTTTTTTTCAGGGGGTGGTGGGTTGGACCCAAATGTATCAAAACAAGTAGATTTCCCTAAAAAATACAAGGATAGTGTTCAAATGGCTGTGTTAAACTTCATATGCAATACAAAGGATACCCCCCCATAACAGCAGGCACATCCAATTACATATCTGTATTTTTAGGAAAGATATGAAGAATAGGAAGATGCCACTATGGCTCTATCAAGAGCTCTTTAATGACCTGAAAATCAAGAATGAATCCTACAAAAAGTGGAAATGTGGACAAATTACTAAGAAGGAGTAAAAAGGAATAGCACAAGCATGTAGTAACAAAATCAGGAAGGCTCAGGCACAAATGAGTCACACCTAGCAAGGGATGTAAAAGGCAATAAGAAGAGGTTCTTAAATATATTAGGATCAAGAGAAAGATGAAGGAAAGTGTCTTAGCAGCGAAGGAGAGCTAATAACTGGTAACATCAAGAAAATGGATGGGTTTAATGCCTATTTTGCTTCAGTCTTCACTAAAAAGGTAAATACTCAGTACAAATAATATTAATAACAAGGGGGAAAGAACAGAACCTAAAATAGGGTTCAGGTTAAAGAATATTTCATAGAATAGAATATCAGGGTTGGAAGGGACCTCAGGAGATCATCTAGTCCAACGCCCTGCTCAAAGCAGGACCAATCCCCAGACTGATTTTTGCTGCAGATCCCTAAATGGCCCCCTCAAGGACTGAGCTCACAACCCTGGGTTTAGCAGGCCAATGCTCAAACCACTGAGCTATCCCTCCCCCCTAAGATGAGTTAGATGTATTCAAATCAGCAGGGCCTGATGATATTCATCCTCAGGTACCTAAGGAACTAGCTGAAGCAACCTTTGAACCGTTAGCAATTATCTGGAGGAGAAGTGGAGGACAGGTGTGGTCCCAGAAGACTGGAGAAGGGCAAACATAGTATCTATCTTTAAGGGAACAAAATAGACTCAGGGAGTTATAGACCAGTTAGCCTAACTGGAAAGATAATGGAACAAATTATTAAACAATTTGTAAGCACCTGGAGGTTAATAAGATTATAAGAAATAGCCAGTATGGATTTGTCAGGAACAAATAATGCCAAAACAACCTAATTTACTTCTTTAACAGGTTTACTGGCCTAGTGGACAGGGGGAAGCAGAAGAAGTGATGTATCTTGATTTTAGTAAGGCTTTTGACACAGTCCCACATGACATTTTCATAAGCAAACTAGGGGAATGTGATTTAGATTAAATTACTATCAGGTGAGTGGACAACTTGTTGAAAGATCATACTCAAAGAGTAGTTATCAATGATTCTCTGTCAAACTGGTAGGGTATATTTTATGAGGTCTTGCAGGGGTTAGTCCTGCATCCAGTACTAATCAATATTTTCATTAATGTCTTGGGTAAGGGAGTGGAGAGTGTGCGTATAAAGTCTGCAGATGACACCAAACTGGGAAGAGTTGCAAATAATTTTAAAACAACCTTGACAAATTGGACAATTGGTCTGAGTTCAACAAGGTGAAAATCAGTAAATAGAAGTGCAAAGCACTTCACTTAAGGAGGAAAAATCAAATGTACAGCTACAAAATTGAGAATAACTGGATAGGTGGTAGTACTGCTGAAAGCTGATCACAAACTATATAAATCAAAAATGTGATGCAGCTGCGAAAAAGACTAGTATTCTGAGGTGTATTAACAGGAATGTCATATGTAAGACACAAAAGGTAACTGTCCCACTCTACTTGCACTGATGATGCCTCAGCTGGAGTACCATGTCCAATTCTGGGTGCCACGCTTTATGAAAGATGTGGGAAAAACTGGGGAGAGTCCAGAGAAGAGCAATACAAATGATAAAAGGTTTAGAAAACCTGACCTATGAGGAAATGTTAAAAAAAACTGGACATGTTTAATCCTGAGGAAAGAAGATTGGGGGGGGGGGGGAAATCTGTTAACAATCTTCAAATACGTTAAGGGCTGTTATAAAGAGGACTGTGATCAATTGTTTTCCATGTCCACTGAAGGAGGTAGGACCAAAAATAATGGGCTTAATCTGCAGCAAGGGAGATTCAGGAAAAACTTTCTAACTATAAGGGTAGATAAACTCTGGAATAGGCTTCCAAGGGAGATTGTGGAATCCCCATCATTGGAGGTTTTTAAGAACAGGTTGGACAAACCTGTCTGGGACTGTCTGGGTTTATTTGTTCCTGCCAGAGAGCAGGGAACTGGACTTGATGAGTTCTCAAGGTCCCTTCCAGTCCTACATTTTTCTGTTTTGTGTTTACATATAGAATAATGCTGTGGGAATCAGACTTGAGACATTCATATACATGGGCGATGATAGATTGACAATCCTGGGGATGCCAAAGGATTCAGGGGGATTCTCTCTCTTTCCACCTCCCCATTCAGTAGTCAGTTGTGGTTTATAGCAAACCCAATACTAGGGTATTATAGCCACCTTTGAATTTGGTCTTCGCTTAACATGGTAAAGGAACTTGTACAGCAGATGCTCAATACACCTGATACAAGAGGCCACATGTACCTCTCTGCTGCCCATGTACAGTATGTTAGCTGGTTTAAAATGATATTACAAGTTTTTTGAGAGAAGCTGGATCTGTTTTACTCTTTGAGTCTGTGGTTTTGGGAACAGTAAATGGAGAGTTTGCAATCTGTACAACTATTGAACAGTAGAAAGTATTTTCTAATAAAAATACTCCATGTACTTGGATGAATATTTGCACAGCTTAATTTTCACCACTAATAGACTAGTAACTTCTTTGGTTGTCTTATAGTAATCTGTGCGTGCACTTTATATGCTGTTTAAATAAAAAATAAAAACACCTGCTTTAATATTATAGTAAACTACTCCATTCATTATTTTCCCCTTTCCATGTTAATAGGTTCAGTAAAATTATGGTAAGAGTCTTGGCAGGTTCAGTTTCAGGTATTTTTCTGTGTCTATTTTGCTTGATTTCATGATGTAATTAAGGGAATTTGGATAATGTTAGCTGGTCACTGAAATTCATCATCTACTTCATGGGTGGGTAATGAAATGAAAGGAAGGCTTACATAGACCCCTGTGAAATGGAACTGCTGAATTCTGCACTGCTCAAGATACTACCCAGAAACAAAAGGTGGCTGAGTATTATTACTCAGATTGCATCTCACTGTATCTAAAACATGAAAGGTAGGTTACACATGTGGAATTGGGAGTCTGTTTAGAAAAACTTTAGGTAGCCTCATGATTTTAGTATCTTAGAGGGACCTCCAACTGATCATATTAGAAAAAGCCTGCCACTTTCCCCCATATTCAGCTCTACAGAAATCTAATATAAATATTGACTAAGAATGATATCAGAATTCAGGTTGACACCTAGAACAGACCTCATGCAAGTTTCATAACTAAAATATTATGGCACATTTTCCATTCAGCCCACTCCAGGCCCAGGCCCAGTACTAGTCTAAAGATATATCAATTATTCATTCCACGGAAATATGTCACAGCAACAGACGAAGAAGCTATATGAGATTAAACAGGAGGTAGCCAATTTTCCATTAGCAAATGGGTTGTATGTTCATTGCTATTTAAGAATATTTTTTATTCTAAATATTTACAGTAAATATATGAACTCATATGATGTCCTGGTAACACATACTCATAGATCTCTTTATAATCACTCTTAGACTTGTACATTTTCAAAGCGCCTTGTAGGCACTAACTAATGGTGATGACATTTGCAACAGTTAAGTGACATTGGGCCTGAACTATGTAACCAAATTAAAGCAAGCAGTCTGCAGTAAAATATTATCCTGTTTAAGCCAGCAGGGCTAACTGTGTGTATAAGAGTTGCTGGAACATGTCCTTGATAGCTCAGAAGGAAACAAACTGAGCCTTAATACAGGAGTGGGTGGGTGAGATTCTGTGGCCTGCGTTGTGCAGGAGGACAGACTAGATGATCATAATAGTCCCTTCTGACCTTAAAGTCTATGACTCTGAGTGTCCATTGCCAAGTAAATCACAAACAGTCCTGGACAGAGGGCAATCATTTGCAGCTGGACAGGAAACAGGCTCTACATATTTAGCTGTGCTTTTGGACTGAACACTTGGCTTTTCTTTGTATATAGATAGTGGTGAACATAACTCCTAATCGGGGCGGCTCCAGGCCCCAGCACGCCAAGCGCGTGCTTGGGGCAGCATGCCGCGGGGGGCGCTCTGCCGGCGCCGTGAGGGCGGCAGGCAGGCTGCCTTGGGCGGCATGCCTGCGGAGGGTCCGCTGGTCCCGCGGCTTCAGAGGACCTCCCGCAGGCACGAAGCTGCGGGACCAGCGGACCCTCCCGAGGCAAACCGCCGGAGGCAGCCTGCCTGCCGTGCTTGGGGTGGCAAAATACCTAGAGCCGCCCCTGCTCCTAATAACTTGACTTTCTGATTTGTTGCCTAGATCAGCACCATGAAACAGGTACTACTTCCATATTCCATCTCCTAATTCTATGGAATCAGCCTGGTCATCATAAATTGACTGACCTCTTTAGTGAAAATTCCAGATTTTCAGTGTCTAAGGCATTTTGAGGCAGTGCTGTGTACAGTGGTCAAACAATGTTTCCTTTCTATTTTGAAAGGTTCTACTGATAGGTAATCTCTCTCAAACCTATCATTAAAATGGGGAACATCTGTTTTACCTCTCAAACTCATTTGCTATCACCCAGTTGATACCTTACTTCCTCTCTGCCCCATTCTTTATACCAGTAGGGAATTAATCCCTTTATACTAGTAGGGAATTAATCCCAATAATCTTGATGGCTACTGAATTTGCCTTTGTGTTAGGTGTGTTTAGTGTAGTTTGGATTTCACATCTAGCTGGACAGTCCTTCTTTTAGCGTTTTGTCTGTTTTTAACATGTGGCTTTGGGCTGGTCGAGGCACAGGGTTTTGTATTGCTATAGCAGTATCTCTATTTCTAAATGGACACTTATACCAGTACAAAAACTGTATAGACAAGCCCTTAGATATTGATTTCTTTGAAGTGCATCTTCTAGACTTCTTGAAAATCCACTCAATTTTAGAACAGTGATACAGGCAGCCTGACTGCCTAATAGCCAGAGTATTAATTCTAAAAATGCTCTCTACCTGTCCGTTGAATGAGTGCTACTCATGGAATAAAATTCCACAGACCGTATTTTTGTTTGTTTAATCTCCATCTTTTAATAGCAAAAGCAGCCTCAGGCCATCAGTCCCTCTCTATCAGTTGTTAATCTCCAGAAAATGGCCTGCTCCTCAGTTGTTATTGTGTAAATAATAATAATGTGACATTTAACAGCCTGCATGGATCAGCACTGTGCTGCTATTAGCTGTACCTCACTCAGGGTATGTCTACACTACGGGATTATTCCAATTTTACAGAAACCGTTTTTAAAAAACAGATTGTATAAAGTCGAGTGCACGCAGCCACACTAAGCACATTAATTCGGCGGTGTGCATCCATGTACCAAGGCTAGTGTCGATTTCCGGAGCGTTGCACTGTGGGTAGCTATCCCATAGTTCCCGCAGTCTCCCCCGCCCATTGGAATTCTGGGTTGAGATCCCAGTGCCTGATGGGGCAAAAAACATTGTCGCGGGTGGTTCTGGGTACAGCCTCACCCCTCCCTCTGTGCAAGTAGCAGACAACCATTTCGCACCTTTTTCCCTGGGTGAACTGTGCAGACGCCATAGCACGGCAAGCATGGACCCTGCTCAGCTCAAGACAGCAGTCATGGATGTTGTAAACACCTCGCGCATTCTTGTGCAGTCTATGCTGAACCAGGACCTGCAAAACCAGGAGAGAAGGAGGCGGCTACGGCAGCGCGGCGACGAGAGTGACGAGGACATGGACACAGAATTCTCTCAAACCGCGGGCCCCTGTGCTTTGGAGATCATGCTGGTAGTGGGGCAGGTTCTAGCCATTGAATGCCGATTTTGGGCCCGGGAAACAAGCACAGACTGGTGGAACCGCATAGTGTTGCAGGTGTGGGACGATTCCCAGTGGCTGCGAAACTTTTGCATGCGTAAGGGCACTTTCATGGAACTTTGTGACTTGCTTTCTCCTGCCCTGAAACGCCAGAATACCAAGATGAGAGCGGCCCTCACAGTTGAGAAGCGAGTGGCGATAGCCCTCTGGAAGCTTGCAACCCCAGACAGCTACCGGTCAGTCGGGAATCAATTTGGAGTGGGCAAATCTACTGTGGGGGCTGCTGTGATGCAAGTAGCCAAAGCAATCATTAAGCTGCTGCTACAAAAGGTTGTGACTCTGGGAAATGTGCAGGTCATAGTGGATGGCTTTGCTGCAATGGGATTCCCTAACTGTGGTGGGGCGATAGATGGAACCCATATCCCTATCTTGGCACCGGAGCACCAGGGCACCCAGTGCATAAACCGCAAGGGGTATTTTTCCATGGTGCTGTAAGCACTGGTGGATTACAAGGGACGTTTCACCAACATCCACGTGGGATGGCCAGGAAGGGTTCATGACACTTGCGTCTTCAGGAACACTACTCTGTTTAAACGGCTGCAGCAAGGGAATTACTTCCCAGACCAGAAAATAACAGTTGGGGATGTTGAAATGCCTGTAGTTATCCTGGGGGACCCAGCCTACCCCTTGATGCTATGGCTCATGAAGCCATACACAGGCAGCCTGGACAGTAGTCAGGAGCTGTTCAACTACAGGCTGAGCAAGTGCAGAATGGTGGTAGAATGTGCATTTGACCGCTTAAAGGCGCGCTGGTGCACATTACTGACTCGCTGAGACCTCAGCCAAACCAATGTCCCCTTTGTTATTGCTGCTTGCTGTGTGCTCCACAATCTCTGTGAGAGTAAGGGGGAGACCTTTATGGCAGGGTGGAAGGCTGAGGCAAATCACCTGGCCGCTGATTACGCGCAGCCAGACACCAGGGCGATTAGAAGAGCACACCAGGAAGCGGTGCGCATCAGAGAAGCTTTGAAAACCAGTTTCATCACGGGCCAGGGTACGGTGTGACTGTTGTGTTTGTTTCTCCTTGATGAATTCCCCCCCCCTTGATTGATTCATTTCCTGTAAGCCACCCACCCTCCCCCTTTGATTACCGCTTGCTTCCTAAGGAAATAAAGTCACTCTCGTTTAAAAATCATGTGTTCTTTATTAATTAATTATAAAAAGAGGGATAGGACTGACAAAGTAGCCCAGGTGGGGTTTGGGAGGAGGATAGGAGGGAAGGAAAAGGCCACTAAAAAATTTCAAAATAATGACAGCCTTTTGGTTGGGCTGTCCACTGGGGTGGAATGGGCGGGTGCATGGAGCCTCCCCCCATGCGTTCTTAGTCGTCTGGTGGGTGAGGAGGCTAAGGAACATGGTGAGGGGGGAGGGCGGTTATACAGGGGCTTCAACGGCACTCTGTGATCATGCTGCTGTGCCTGAAGCTCCACCAGACGCGGGAGCATGTCAGTTGGATCACGCAGCAGCCCCAGAGTTGCATCCCACCACCGATGATCTTCCTGCCGCCACATCTCATCTCGAGCGTCTTCCTCTCCTCACGTTGGTCCCTCCTGTCCTCACGTTGGTCCCTCCTGTCCTCACGGTCACTGGCATCTTTTTCTGTACATTGATACCACGTGCTTCCACTTGTTCAGATGAGCTCTTTCATTGCGGGTCACTTCCATGATTTCCGAGAACATTTCGTCTCACATCTTTTTTTTTTTTTCTGCCGCCTTATCTGAGATAGCCTTCGGGATGGAGGAGGGAGACTTGAAAAATTTGCAGCTGCAGGAGGGAGGGAAAAAAGGGAGAGAAGTATTTTAAAAGATACATTTTACAGAACAATGGTTATATTATTTCACAGTGAACAACACTATTCACCTTACATTGCACATGTGATCTCACTACAAGGTCGCATTTTGCATCTTAATATTGAGTGCCTGCGGCTTTGGTGTTAGAGATCACAGACGCAGGTCCGGGCATCAGAATTCGGCTTGCATGCGGCCATGGTAAGCCACTGTCTTTCAGCTTCTGCAGCCTTCATATATCCAGCGCCCTCCTTTCCCAAATAGCAAGCAAAGCCCGTTGAGTGCTGTTTCTTTCCTGTTAACGTGCAGCACCAGAACCGCCCCCATCCAATTCTCTGGGATGATCGCTTTATCCCTCCCCCCACTGCGTGGCTGGTATCATGGAAGATCGCTGCTAGCCACCCTCCCCGCCACCTCATGGCTGGTAGCAGGGAAGATCCCAGCTAGCCAAACGCGAAAAAGCTCAGCGCCAATCACCCCCCCTCCTCCCCCTGCTTGGCTAAATGCAGGGAAGGATTTCTTTTAAGCCACAGGCAAACAGCCCAACCATCTCTGTCCCCTTAATTAAATTCCCATATTTCAACCAGGTTACCATGAACAATATCACTCTCCTGAGGATAACACAGCGAGATAAAGAATGGATGTTGCTTGAATGCCAGTAAACACCCGGACCATACACAGCTAGGCTTTGTCATGCAATGATACCAGATTACTTGCTACATGCATGGCGTGGTCAAGTGTCCTACCATGGAGGACAGAATAAGGCTGCCCTGCCCAGAAACCTTCTGCAAAGGCTTTTGGAGTACCTCCAGGAGAGCTTCATGGAGATGTCCCTGGAGGATTTCTGCTCCATCCCCAGACATGTTAACAGACTTTTCCAGTAACTTTACTGGCCACGAATGCATCCCAAGTCCTCAGGGCAAATTAATCATTAAAAAACGCTTGCTTTTAAACCATGTTTTATATTTACAAAGGTACACTCACCAGAGGTCCCTTCCATGGCTTCATTGTCTGGGATAGTGGCTTGGGAGGGCTGGGAGGGTACTTCTGTCAGGCTGAGAAAAAGCTCCTGGCTATTGGGGAGAACAGAGTGCTGTGTGCTCCCTGCAAGATCGTCCTCCTTTTCCTCCTCCTCATCTTCCCTGTCCGCAGAATCCTCAGGCAAGGCTAAGATTACCCCCACCTCGGAATCCACGGACAGGGGTGGGGTAGTGGTGGCGGACCCCCCTAGAATTGCATGCAGCTCAGTGTAGAAGCGGCATGTTTGCGGCCCTGCCCCGGACCTTCCATTTGCTTCTTTGGTTTTCTGGTAGGCTTGTCTGAGCTCTTTAACTTTCACACGGCACTGTACTGAATCCCTGGTGTGGCCTCTCTCCATCATGGCCTTGGAAATTTTTTCAAATGCTTTTTCATTTCGTCTTTTGGAATGGAGTTCTGTTAGCACAGAATCCTCTCCCCATACAGCAATCAGATCCAGTACCTCCCGTGCAGTCCATGCTGGAGCTCTTTTTCGATTCTCAGACTGCATAGTTACCTGTGCTGATGCGCTCTGCGTGGTCACCTGTGCTGATCAGCTCTCCACGCTGGGCAAACAGGAAATGAAATTCAAAAGTTCGCGGGGCTTTTCCTGTCTACCTGGCCAGTGCATCCGACTCCATATTGCTGTCCAGAGCGATCACAATGGTGCACTGTGGGATAGCTCCCAGAGGCCAATACCGTCGAATTCCAGCCACACTAACCCTAATCCGACATGGCAATATCGATTTCAGCGCTACTCCCCACATCGGGGAGGAGTACAGAAATCGGTTTAAAGAGCCCTTTATATCGCTATAAAGGGCTTTGTTGTGTGGACGGGTGCAGGGTTAAATCGGTTTAATGCTGCTAAATTTGGTATAAACGCGTAGTGTAGACCAGGCCTCTGTTTCCAACAGCCTGATAATAAGAATGTGAGCCTGGAAATTTCAGGGATCTCAGATATCCAACAAAAACAATCATTAAATTTGTGAAAAATTCTGCCTTTGGTTACATT
Organism: Mauremys reevesii; assembly: GCF_016161935.1. Taxonomy (NCBI): domain Eukaryota; kingdom Metazoa; phylum Chordata; order Testudines; family Geoemydidae; genus Mauremys; species Mauremys reevesii. The sequence continues at coordinate 12,671,560 of NC_052638.1, read as the reverse complement.
CATGTAATCACATCCACACCATCCTGCTGATTTGAATGGAATTGAGAGCATAATTTAGTCCTTGCTGGAATTTTCGGTTGTTTTTAGTCATTGACTTCCACTGTAGCACAGTTATCTGCATTTCCAAAGCTCCTATTGCTGTAATATCTACATACTGTGAATGGATTATAAAAAAACACAGAACTGTTCAGAACAGTAGTCACTTATCTGTCCTACACTAGGTTTGAAGCTGGGTTGCTACCTTCGAATATGATGTTTGCTTTTCTTCTGCTCTGGTTCTTTTGAGAATGTTGTGGTGTGTCTTGCAGTCTGACCTGAATCGAACATAAGGCTTTTGATCAGTGTTTCTCAATGATCAGTGTTTCTCAATGACCGATCTGTGGACTGGCACTGGTCCCTGAGATCTCCCTGACACAATTTAAGAAGGCAGCAAGCTGGTCCCTGGTATCAAAAAGATTGAGAAACGCTGCTCTAAATGATCTATTTTGTGTGGATGTTTAAGAGCCCAGGGAGGCCCCGGTTCACTCTCTTGTCTGCTGTGCCTTTGAATCTGTTTCTGGACTCTGCTAAAGATTACTCACTTGAACATAGAGTTTGAATCCAGCTACCAAAGGTAAAGACACCTACTTAATGTTGCATGTCCCAGCAGGAGAGGACCCAGGTAGTGTTCTGGCACAATCCATACACTGCTTTTACAATATGTCCTGCACCAAGCACCAGGGGCAGCTGTAGGTATTTTGTCGCCCCAAGCACGGCAAGCAGGCTGCCTTCGGCGGCTTGCCTGCGGGAGGTCTCCGGTCCTGCAGATTCGGCAGCACGCCTGCGGGAGGTCCGCCGAACCCGCGGGACCAGTGGACCCTCTGCAGGCATGCCGCCGAAGGCAGCCTACCTGCCGCCCTCACGGTGACCGGCAGAGCACCCTCTGTGGCTTGCCGCCCCAAGCACACGCTTGGCATGCTGATGCCTGGAGCCGCCCCTGCCAAGCACCAAATATTACAACAATAAAGAGTGTTCTGCAAATGCCTAAGATACATTGAGGAGCTACAAGTGCTAAAATATGAGTGGGGAATTACTTTTCTTTCTGATCTGAATTGCTTAATAGGAGATTGGCAAGGACAATAAAACTGGAATGGAGGAAAAACTGATCAATAAATTTGCTAGGACCTTTTTTACACAAGTGTATCGTTTCAAATACAATCTTAACGTGAATGGCTGAGTTCCCTTGGTCTCTGCCATTTTGGAATTCTAACTCATTCCTGTTTACACCCTCTAAGTCCTCTTATGTGTCTACGTTGGTGGAATGATCTTGTAAAATAGCAACAGCTGCAACCGGCACGTTCTTATCCCCAATTCTTATAGCAAGAAAGTAAATTAGGCCAGCAAACAGAAGAAACACCCCCTCTTCTCCCCTCAGGCCTCTCCTTCCTGGCTGAGGAGCGTGACCTACCTAAGCATGTTTTCTCCCAACCACCCACTCTAGTAGTGTTTTTCTTTACCTGTAGCTGCTCCACTTATGGTCTCACCCACTGTCCCCAAGAGGAAGATTATAGTCTGGGTTCTTGAGCAGTTCCTAGTGGATGGCCACAGGCGCTGCCTTAGGGTATGTCTACACTTTGAGCTTGGAGTTGTGATTCCCAGCTCGAGGAGACTATCCACACTAGCTCTAATCAAGCAATGCACTAAAATAGGGCATGCCGACAGTGCAGCTGGGAGGTGTCAAGATATACTGCTTGAGCTATCGCCTAAAAATAGCAGTGTGACTACGGTACCACGGTCTAGCTTCCTTGAGTCCAATCCCATGTAAGGCACTTTTCTGGGTCTGCTAGTCCCTTCCACTGCTCATGCCACTGTGGCGACGCTCCCTTTGGCAACTACAGCAATTGCTTACATGGAAGAGTGACATTAGGAAAGGATCAAATATACTACTTCTTAATGCAGTTTGTCAGCTGGAACTACAGAGATGCCAACATCATGAGACTAGCCAGCTGATCCATGGACCATCATTTGAAACCTCAAAGAGGCTAAGTAAAGAGATGGGCTTTATGCAATGTCTTGAGGGTTATGTCCCAGATTCAGGTTGTGTCCCACAAAAGTGCAGAGCTTCTTGCACTGACAATATCAAGGCTGCACCTAGATGCGAATAGGGAGCAAGCACAGTCTATGCAGGTCTGATATTAACAACTACTCCAGAAACAGAAGGTAACAATACACCATGTCAGCAGTAGAACAAAAGGGCCAAAGTCAAAGTATGACATGCACTAAGAAAGCAAAGGCTTAGAGAGAGCTTGTATATAGAGAGAGCAGGGTGACATTTGCCTTTGTGCACCAACTTTTATGATCCTGATAGGGAAAAACCAAACAAGGCTGGTTTGAGATTTTTCTTTGACAATGCCATACACCACAGTCTTCTGCCAGTTTGGTGTTTGTTTAAACTTACATATGGAGGGAAAAGGAGGAGCCCATCTTACACGCTTTTGTTGCTGCCTAACCATTTTGTTTTTGTGTTTCAGCTGCTGTTGGCTTTGGGAACAGTGGCAGCCTTGTCTCAGTTCCTGATTCATGTACATTCAGTTCTTTTCCACACTGAGCCTGCCAATAAAATGGCTGGTTACCCTAATCAAAGAGCACTACAGTCATAGATTGAAATGATAGTAACGATACTGCAATACATAGTACCGATACTGCAATATTTGGGTAGTTATTGGAGTACTCTTCTTTTACAAATAAGATCAGTGCTACATGGATTGGTGGTGTTGTGGATAACTATCCACTGAGAAGTTGAGTGAGTACCATTAATGCATTTCACAAGCTACTGAATAGCCACTGAATAGCCACTGTGATAGCCACTATCAGTCACTATGCCAACTTGGACTGGAAGTGGGGGGGTCTCTTCTAGCTGATCCTCTGAGAGGAGCAGTTCTGTGTTGCCAAACAATCATCATCAACAACTCAAAGGGTCAAAGGTTCAGTTTGGATAAGCACCCACACCTTCAGAGGCTGCTCCAAATATCAAGTTTCAAGACAGGTTTTGGACTCAGTTCTGTCCACTCTTTCTGATGAAGTTTCAATAAACTCTTAAACTTTATCCAAACCTGTTTGCCCAACCGTAGTAGAATTAGAAAGGTAGCTACTCTGCCCACTCAGCATCCAGTGTCTGAGTCCCAGGACTCTGTCAAACTGTGGCTTTGGGTGCTAGTGTAACTGCCCCCCTCACCGCTTTGTCAAATTCTCTTCCCTATTACAGTTTTGAAAGATTTGTTGTGTGCCCTCACTGCCTCCTTCTTGTGGGTTAGCACAAGCAAGCAGTGTCTCTGGAATGATGACAGTGGCGTGAGCTCAGTGACAACAGAACATGTATTTATTACTGGCAGAGAGGACCGAGCATCTCCCTTCCTGATGCTGACTCCTACCAGTGGTTCTCAACCAGGGTACACGTACCCCTGGTAGGACTCAGAGGTCTTTCAGGGGGTACATCAACTCATCTAGATATTTGCCTAGTTTTACAACAGGCTACGTAAAATGCTCTAGCCAAGTCAGTACAATCTAAAATTTCATACAGACAATGGCGTGTTTATACTCTATATACTATACGCTGAAATGTAAGTACACTATTTATATTCCAATTGATTTATTTTTTAGTGATGTGGTAAAAATGAGACAGTAAGCAGTTTTTCAGTAATTGTGTGCTGTGACACTTTTATATGCTTATGTCTGATTTTGCAAGCAAGTACTTTTTAACTGAAGTGAAACTTAGCGGGTATGCAAGACAAATCAGACTCCTGAAAGTGGTACAGTAGTCTGGAATGGTTGAGAGCCACTGTTCTAGACAACTGTCCCACAGCCTCAGGCAGTAAGCACCCCCACCCCTCTTAGGGTTATTTCCTGGACTAGGGGGAGAAGCAACACCTTTTAGGGGGCTGCGTGTGGATGTGTCACAAAGAGCCAGCCACCAGAGCAACTCTATCAGAGATTTTCAGCATCGGTTGCTATTATCTCTGGACAACATAGCTGACATCTTCAGGAAGGAGATAGAGCCGGTGTTGGGGAAGGGTAGTATGTTCTCAAAGGAAGTGAAATCTTCAAGATCAGAACACTGGTTCCTGCTTCTTAGAGGGATTTATAACATGGTGTTTGTTTTCTTTCTAAAAGGCTGTGTACAGGGAATATTGTGCTGGAGAGAAGATTGTATTTTATATGATTTAGTGAAGAAGACGCTACCAAGTAAAACAAGAAAACAATGCTGGGTTAGATTCTGAGCACAGTGACGCTATCTGGAGTAATACTATTGCTGTCAATAGTGTTACTCCACTGACAGTAGATATGAATCTAGCTCACTTTCGCAGAAATAAGTGAATAAGATACTGCAAATAATAGCTGTCCAGAAGAGCACATGGTGGAGACATATACTGTAACTCGTTATAATTAGATTTGCAGGCTACAAGAACCTGACAGCTTGCTTAGTTACATTCAGGGTCCTTATTCAAAGACAATGAAGAATGAGGGAAGCAAAAGACAGTGTGTCACAAAGGAACAGTACAGTGCTGCCAAAGTTGAGGGCATGTTGATATTTCCATTATATTTTTAAGTACTATTTCTGAGATCTTATACTGCTACTCAGCTGTTCTTTTCTAACAGTTCCACGTTCCTTTTTTTCTGCTTTATAAAAGAGGATTAATGTGGTCCAGGATGGCTCTCTAATGTGTGGCAAATCAGACACACAAATCCAGTTTTTAACATGTAGACTTGGCCTAAGTTACCAGTTTGAGAGCCACCTATGCTTTGGTACTGCCAGGGCACAGGTGAGATATGCTGGGCAAGACCCTGTGGGGAAGCTTGTATAGCTGCTGCCTGTGCTGTTTTCATTCTGTAGGTAAATGCCGTGGGTAAATATCTTCACTCTCAGGGGTAGCAACTTTCACCGGCAAAATAAAAAGCCTTACATTAGAGTTAATAAATTCTAATCAAACATTTATAAAAGATAGTATTAAACAGAAATGAGTTTTGATATAAAAAAATGAAATCCCAGTTATAGTCCAAAGGTGCATCAGCTATTTTAAACATTCATCTTATGACAGTGAACTGTTTAATGTTGGAAAGTGACCAGTGAGCATACTTTCTATGCTAAGTATGCAGTAATATATGCAGTGTGTATTAACAGTCCTGTGGAGATTTTGCACTGTAAATTATTGGCATTGAATTGTTGCTTTCACATATACTGCACTGGTCTACAGAGGAGACAGTGTACAGCATCAGTTCAATAGAAAAATTATACACGTCTCCATGAGTGCCAATGGGGAGCTTATTACTATTGGTACCAGTATCTTTACAAGTGGTGAAGAACAAACACTAAAATTTCTATGGGACAGACCGAGTGTTTTGTAGAAAGCTAAACCAAGCATGGAATTGCAGGATGTAGCTAGCCAGGCATCTTCCCTATCTGAGCAGCATGGCAGGCTGGAAACGGTATCATTTTTGGATGAAGTCGGCACTCAACACAATTGTACACTAATTACTTAAATGAGCCATAGGGTTTGGGACCTAAATTTGCATGAGTAGAGAGACCTTTTCTCTTAAGCTGTTTGGATGTTGGATTTTTTGTAAACAGTTTTAACTACACTTTAACTAGAATATTCAAAAGATAAATAAAAGTCAGACAGTAGATCTCATGATTTGCTTTGAATATGATTTCCCTAACCCTTATAAGAGCTATTATTTACAATTGTCTCCAAGGTTTGTGGCTCATCTGGCGCCTCTCTCAGGAATTTAATATGCATAGGTTTTCCCAAATGTTTGATGCCATATCTCTGTTACGGAGGAGGATAATCCTCTAGCTCAGGAAGGAAAATGCAAAACATGCGTTTACTTGTTTTTTTTTTTTTTTAAATATCTTCAGGTGAATGATTGGTTCTGAGGAGATTGCACCCTCATAAGGCTGAAAAATAAGAGCACTCATCCATTGGTTCATGGGTGCAAAATAAATTGGAGCACCCAGATGTCTGTGATGAGGTTCTTACCTGAAAATACTGATAGGTGTCACATATCTTCCAAAGTTACAAGTAACAATCTTTCCAGTAGTTTGATGTGACTAGAAGATTCACTTGATTTTCTGTCAAACTTCTCTCTCAGGCATGTGCTTGCAATGATTAATTTTTCATTTAGTTCTCAACACTGTAAGATTAGTAGTCAGTCCTCTTATCCAGAAATGAATTTTGTCTTAAGTTTAACTTCTGTAAAAGTTCTATCCTAGGCACTCATGAGTGTCCCCCTGCTGGTGAACAGTTTCCTTTTTCTTGCAGAATGTAGCTGTTGAGAGATTCTTTACTGTAAGTTTAATGTTTTATATCAAAGTACATACACCACCTCGATATAATGCCCGATATAACATGAATGTGGATATAACGCAGTAAAGCAGTGCTCCGGGGGGATGGGGCTGCACACTCTGGATCAAAGCAAGTTCAATATAACATGGTTTCACCTATAACACGGTAAGATTTTTTGGCTCCCAAGGACAGCATTATATCGAGGTAGAGGTTATTATATTTTTATTTATATACAAGAATAAAAAAGCCAAGGCTTTCCCAGGGCAGGCATTTGATTAGAGAGGTCCCAACTAAGGAAGGCAATCCATGGTTTCCTGAGCTCTAGGCCTCCACTTCTGCTGATGATGTTAGAAAGGATATTTGTTACTGAGGCTACTGTTGAACCCCTAAAATATAGGGCATCAAAAGATGTCACTGAACTTGCTGGTAGTTAAGGTCAGCCCTGGGCTATGAGGAGTAGATAGCATTATCACCAGCAAGTCATTAACTTTCCTTCTCCCATGAAACTTTTGAAATCTTATTTGTACATTGTAGCAATTCAAAATGTAAATTCAGAACAAGAGCACAGCAAATGTTTAAAAAGTAGAACAAACATGGGAACCATATTACAAAGGGTGTCACTTGTTTCAGTCTCAAATTTACTTCTTCCCACCCACACCTGCTGGCAGGATTCCCATTTTAGCACTATATGCTGTATCAGTAATGCCAAATGAGTCATGAAACAGCCAATGCCATTTACGGCACAGAGATTAATCCTCACACTCAAAGCCTCGTGCAATTACTACCTGTTACAACATATCCAGGCTGTGTGGTTTAAGGGTTAGCCCTCAAGGGCATGAGGAGAAAGTGGGAAAAGACACATTTTCCATCAAAGACCTCATGTTCTGCATCTGAGTTAAGGCTCTTCCTTTTTTTCTTTCCCCCCGGTTCTCCCCCGACAAGGGCAACCTCTCTTCCTTCATGTCTTCTCTAATTCAGTAGAGAGATAGTTAGTTATTTACTGTAGTGCAGATGGGTGAGTGAGCTCTTCTACTGTCCAAGCTGTTGATGGTGCAGGGGTGTAAGATGAGCCAATTCACTGGAAACCACTGCAACTCAGTATTTTGGAGACTGCAGTCCTCATTTCACAGTTACCTATTTCAGCTAAACCCTAAGTCTTAACTCATTTTTTCCAGGGAGACATTCCCCTCCTCACCCCATGCCCATAATCTAACAAATCCCAGGGCAACAAATTAGGCTATTGCGTAGACATAGCCTATGTCGGCAAAACTTATGTCACTCAGAGGTGTGAATATTCCACACACCCCCAAGCGACATAAGTTTCACAGCACTATGTCGGTGGGAGAGCTCCTCTCGCTGACGTAGCTTTTGCCACTCGCAGAGGTGGGTTTTTTTTATGCCGACAGGAGAGCTCTCTCCTGTCAACATAATAGAGCCTCTTCACCAAATGTGCTGCAGTGATGCAGCTGTATTGGTACAGCTGCGCCGCTGCAGCGCTGTACTTGTAGACATACCCTAACAGATAAAGCAGAAAATTTCAGAGATTCATACAGTCAGGTATTCACAACTACATCCGTTCTGAATTGGCCTAATAACCTAAAACACTATAATAACATTAGTATTAACTAGACTGTTTAGTGACATTGCTGTAGCTAGCTCTTGTAGTATAAAGGAATTGGATACCTTCCCTTTAAATGATTTGTAAGCCCTTTCCTGGCTCTCACTATCTGTTTCAGAAGCCACTGGAACCCTGCCAGAGCAGCAGCAAATACTGTAGGTAAACCTTGTCTGTTGATTATAGTTAGAAAATACAGTTATTGGGATGCACTGTATGCCTGTGGTTCTTTCAGATTTTGTGTGTGTGTAAAGAGCAAAAGACAACAATTCTTTTTTAATTGTCTTGAGGTTTTTAAGAAGAGAGTGTACAACGAAGCATTATACAAATTACCTTCCCGAATGTTCCACAGCCAGTTTCTGTCATCATCTAAGCCTAAACAAAAATCAAAAACCTTACTGTTCTAGTTTATCACTTAAGCTTTGTGTTTTCATCTCCCTAAAAGAATGCTTAAATAATTCTCCATTTTACCAAAAGTCATTGCTAACCTCCTAAGAAGCTTTTGAAATAAACTTTTGTATATGTCTAGATTTTACTTATTTGACAATTTGTCTTTGATGCCAGGAAATTAAAAGCTAAATATTAAATACTTTAGCAAAGAATAAAAGTGTGCGTACAACCCTGCTATTTTTCATCACAGGTTTTCATGTAAACATTTTGATATGGAAACTTAGAGTACAGATGAGAGTTTTAAATTTGACCAAGTGATGGTGCTGGAAATGTTTCCTAATGCACCTGCTCAGAGTATCTGTCATGGCCCTTGTCCCCTGAGGCCTTTACTCATTAGCAGCCTCTTTTTGATTCAGTGCATTGTTAAGGGACACAAAACTCCCCAATCTCACTAGAGAGATCAGATGACTGGAATCAATTCTGGAAGTCTGACAAAGGGATTGAGAAAGAATGGACTACTGAGCCACTGATTCATTATGTTGCTTTTAAGTGTCAATTATTCTGCACACTGCAATATTTACAGATTTTCTTTTGTGAATCAAGAGAGCTGGGTTTCATTTCCTCTGCCACAGATTTCCTATCTATGACCATGGTGAACTCAACTTTTGTAGCTCGGTTTTCTCCCCTGATATATAGGGATTTTTGTTCCCTAGCTAGGCATGAGTTCAATACGTTATTTTACTGATCTTTTTTGCGGTGCTCAGATATGATGGTGATAAGCACCACAGAACTGTCAGTAAAATGAAACACACAGATAAGTGGCACAGGGGAGGATGAAGTGGGGCAGTGCAGTTCCTGGGATGAAAGGTTGGAGTTGGAGAAGGGAAGAAAGCAGCAGCAGCAGCACAGGCAGTGGGGCCCTGAGAGCTGGCTTATGTGGCTACCAGCTACAGCTCTACTAGCCAGCCTAATCCAGGAACAATAGCTGTATGCCGGCAATCAAGGGGTGAGACCGCATGCCATTCTCCAGCGGGTTTTGAGTGTGAAAGAGAAAAGAAATGTCTAGGGGAAGAAGAAAGGTGGTCTAGGCAGCTAGCACATAGGAGCGCTGCAAACCCCGGTCCAAAAGCTGTCCACAGTGCACTATTAGAGTGGCCTTCAATAATTAAAAAACGTTTTTGGGTTTTTTTTAAGATGAATTTCATGTTGGTGAAAGATGATCCCTCACTCTCACAGATCTTGGGAGACAGACCAGTCCTTGCTTACAGACAGCCCCCCAACCTGAAGCAAATACTCACTAGCAACCACACAACAAAAACACTAACCCAGGAACCTATCTTTGCAACAAAGCTCGATGCCAACTCTGTCCACATATTTATTCAAATGACACCATCATAGGACCTAATCACATTAGCCACACCATCAGGGGCTCGGTCACCTGCACATCTACCAATGTGATATCATATATGCCATCACGTGCCAGCAATGCCCCTCTGCCATGTACATTGGCCAAACTGGACAGTCTCTATGCAAAAGAATAAATGGACACAAATCTGACATCAGGAATCATAACATTCAAAAACCAGTAGGAGACCACTTCAACCTCTCTGGTCACTCAGTAATAGACTTAAAGGTGGCAATTTTGCAACAGAAAAGCTTCAAAAACAGACTCCAAGGAGAAACTGCTGAGCTTGAATTAATATGCAAACTAGATACCCATTAACTTAGGTTTGACTAGAGACTGGGAGTGGCTGGGTCATTACACATATTGAATCTATTTCCTCATGTTAAGAATCCTCACACCTTCTTGTCAACTGTCTAAAATGGGCCATCTTGATTATCACTACAGAAGTTTTTTTTTCTCCTGCTGATAATACCTCATCTTAATTAATTAGCCTCTTACAGTTGGTATGGCTACTTTTACCTTTTCATGTTCTCTGTATGTATATATATTTCTTACTATATGTTCCATTCTATGCATCTGATGAAGTGGGCTGCAGCCCACGAAAGCTTATGCTCAAATAAATTTGTCAGTCTCTAAGGTGCCACAAGTACTCCTGTTCTTTTTGAGGATACAGACCAACACGGCTGCTACTCTGAAACCTGTCACATTGGGAAACTAAAATTCTCTTTATCCACAGATGGGATACTTCATGGTCATTGGCAATATAAGCTTCCTTCCATTGCCCCATTAATGTTGTTCTGCTCCTGCTAGCGGCGACAGGTTTGTTCAATCTCCAGGTACACACAATTTATGGCTGTAGCAGCATCCATCTCTGTGCAGGGGATAGGGTTTGCAAATGGATCTGTTGATTTGCCATAGGCATTGTAAATCCAGATCAATAACAGCAAGTTCTGCATTGACTGTGGTAGTTGAAAACAGTCTAAGGCTATGTCTATACTATCACTTATGTTGCTCGGGGTGTGATTATTTCATCCCGCTGAGTGACATAAATTACGCAGGCATAAGCGCTAGAGTGCACAGTGCTATGTCGACAGGAGAGCTCTCTCTCGTCGGCATAGAGCAGCTACTCGAGAGATCTTATAACTGTCTCATCCACCAAGCCTAGTTCTTAAGATCCCTTACTAGCAGCAACCGCAGAATATGCGACGCATAACACAAGGGGGAAGGGCAGAACATATCTGATAGTCAGGGCCAGCTCTAGCCACCAGCAAATGAAACGTGCTTGGGGCGGCACATTTTCAAGGGTGGCATTTGGGCCTTTTTTATTTTTTTTTTTGCTTCCAGTGGCAAAAGCCTAGAGCCGACCCTGGCAGCAGCAGCCAGTCATGCGCAGGGGGTGCCCTGGGGCTGCTGCGGTTTGCACTGTAGGGGAGCAGCGCCCACACCTTGTGGCTGAGCTGGGCAGGGCAGGCACCGAGCGGGGGACGCTCGGGCTGGGGGCTGCCCCGCGGGGCACACGGAGCTGCCTGTAGGTGCCGCAGGGTGGCCGCCCCCCAGCGCCGCAGCCTGGGTGGGGGGAAGCAGCCCTAGCCGCCCAGGGACTGTGGCAGGGCGGCCAGAAGCAGCAGCAGCGGGGCCATAGAGGGCGGGGCGCTGCCATGTGGGGCCCGCGTCCCGCTCTCCGGGGCTCTGCTCCCTCTGGGGCTACCCTGCCCTGGCTCCTCAGCCCCTGCTGGGGTGGTCCTCCAGCTCTGCCATCCCGAATCCCGGCCGGTCCTGGAGGTGGGAGCCCGGGCTGGAGGGATCCTGGGCTGAAGCGCAGCCTGGGAGCCTCACTGCTTACCCCGACCCTGCCAGCGCCAGACCGGCTGGAGGCGAGGGGGGAGTGGGCGGAGTCAGCGCTGGTGCGGGGGAGCCCAGGGCTGGGGCGGCAGGGGGTGCTGGTGCAGTGGAGAGCCCAGCACTGGGGCAGCCGGTGGTGTGGGTGGGGGGTGGGGGAAGAGAGAGCCCAGGGCTGGGGCGGTGGAGTGGGGGGGTCAGAGCGCAGGGCTGGGGTGGGGGGCAGACAAAAATTTTTTTGCTTGGGGTGGCAAAAATCCTAGAGCCGGCCCTGACCATAGTATGAAACAACTGACATTCAAACACTAGAAAAAATCCATTCCTGTTTTGTCCTCCGCAGTGATTATTTAGGACAGTGCCCTTCTTCATGTATATTACAGTTTGGGAAAGGAGGTGAATGGCTTGTTTGTGCAGGAAGAGGAGAGCTCCATAAAAGTCCTTAGCCAGATTCTGATCTCATGTTGGATTTACACCCAAGTAAGAGCACAAGTTAGCCCCTGGGCTTCAGCAAAATGGATCAAGGTTATTTGTGGTGTAACACCCCTGGTTCCACATGGAGTTACATGAAGAGTAAATGTGGTGCTTTGTTTTCTGTCAAAGGCTTGTGAGCCCCAGCAATTTGGTAACTGCTGACATTTCCCACCAGCATATAAGCCCTCAGGCAGAGGCAGATAAGACTGAGCTCCTTCACATTTGATTTTTATTACCTCCTCCTCCCTGCATTCATCTAGCTGACTAGTCAAAACATGTCCCTGTTGATTTTAGGTCTTGATGGTCAGCCTCATACAAATCGAGGTGTTTCCCTATTTGCTTCTAATTATAATTTTAATCACTTTCAAATTTGAACTTTTCAGTTATCTTGTCACTCACTGAATACACACAGTATGGGTAGAGATTAAGGAGCTTGCTGGATGTTTTGATTAAGACACTGAGCAAAAATGTAGACAAGATTACATGGACATATATATTGTGAAACTGTGCCTTATACAAGTGACTCCACCCCAGCGTTACTGTCTGTACATTATGGAATGATCTTACTTTTACATAATGCTTGTCATCCATATAGCCCAGACACAAAGCCTTACAAAGCAATTACAAAGTACATACAATATACAGGGACTAATCTACCCCTTTCTGAAATGCAATGAGTCCTACGGTGAAAGACCCCAGCCTTCAGAGAGGGCCAATAACACTAAACATCTTAGGATAGGAAGTGAAAAATACCTTGTTTAATTGAAATTAGAGGGAAGACTTTAGGTAGGCAAAATGTAATTATCTAACTGGAGTTTGGCCAGGACACCGGGGTTAAATCTCTTCTTACAAAGAGTGTCAGGGGATCTTTAATGATCACATGCAAAGAGCACCTTTGTTTTGAATCTTCTCTGAAAGATAGCTCCTCCAGCTACACATTGACACCTGACACCATCCTGGGTAGAGCAGGTCAGAAGATTGTTTTTGCCAGCCACAGAAAATTTAGATGAAAAATGAAAACTGTTTTTATCAAAGAACCCTAAACAGAAATTTTTTGAACAACCTTTGTTCAAAAGCCAAAAACCTTTATTTTGTTTATTCTTCTTACAAAGAGTCAGAATTTTCTACAAAAAAGCAGACACTTTCTGTTAAAAGTTTAATTCAGTCAAAAATCCACTTTTCATCAAAAACAGTTTCAATGGAGAATTTTTGACCAGCCCTAATATTGGTGAATTGTTTAATACTAGTTCAGAGGGAGGAGAGCCACCTAGTGATTCAGCAGCACCGTTTTCTACAGCATACAGATATTTTTTCTTGGAGGATTCACATCCACTTCCCTACCAGCCAGTTTTATGATAGAGAATTGCCCCAACAACATAGCCTGTAAGACATCATTCTTTACTTCCAGAGAGAGAATGGTATTTTAAAAGGTAATTTTGATATCAATGAAGAATGCAGTTAAGTGACCAGTAAAAATGTAGGAAAATTATCTTTTTGGTTCCTTCTTCACCAACACGAGGACCCTGTTCTCCAATGCCTTGTGCAGTCATTTACAGCTCTGCAAAGATCAGAGCCAGATCAGTGTAAAGTCACTACGCAAAGCAGTGGAGAATCAGGCTCCATATCTGACTTTGAGAAAAACTTTCTGTGCAGGGAGATATGAGTTGAGGGAAACATAGACTTCACAACTTTTGAGGAAAAAGGCTCAAACAGTCAGTACAGACACTGGTTAGACCAAGTTAAAAATGGCGTCAGTACTATCCCTTAGAATAAAATGACTGTTTCCTTCAGCCAACATGAGACTCACATAAGCCCAACTCCAGCTATCCAAAAAAATAAAGCTCCCTGCAATTCAGAGACAAGGTGAATATGTCTAATCTCTTCAAACTGCCAGCAAAGCCTCTCAAATGAATTTATATCCACACGGTCATGGGGACTCAAGTGTGTGCTGGCAGTTAGCCTTGATAACCCAACAGGAGCTTCCTGCAGGTGAGGTGAGGACGCTGATAAACCTAATCTCTGGTAGCTGTGAGGTCACCGGCTGCCTGTGATGGCTGAATCAGGCCATTTGAGGCCCCCTACTGGAGGCCTCAGGGTCCTACTACACCCTATCCCAGGAAAGAGCAGTAGAGGTGGGCCCACCAGGCTGCATGGAGAGGCTACAGGGAAGCAGCTAATCAGAACCCAGCATACTCTTACAAAAGGAGCTGCTGGACCTATCAGTTCTTGGCTGGAGCCAGAGAAACAAGGAAGATGCTCCTGGTTGATGACTGGGACTTAGACAAGACTTTGGCCCTGAGATAAGGGTGAAGCTGAAAGTGCTGGGACTAAGAAGGGAAATTTGCCCAGGGAAATGTAGCAGCAAGCAGTTAAAGGGTAGCAGCTGGCAACTGCTATTTATAGGGTCCCTGGGTTGGGACCTGGAGTAGTGGGTGGGTCTGTGTCTCCCCACTACAGGCCAAGAGGCCTGAGCCTAGAGCAGGGATCTGAACTGTGCTCAGACACAGGGCTGGCTCCAGGCCCCAGCACGCCAAGCGCATGCTTGGGGTGGCATGCCGCGGGGGGCGCTCTGCCGGTCCCCGGGAGGGCGGCAGGCGGCTCTGGTGGACCTCCCGCAGGCATGCCTGCGGATGCGCCACTGGAGCCGCGGGACAAGCGGACCTCCACAGGCACGTCTGCAGGAGGTCCACTGGAGCCGCGGGACCGGCGACCGCCAGAGCGCCCCCCCCCCGCGGCATGCCGCCGTGCTTGGGACGGCGAAATTGCTAAAGCCACCCCTGCCCAGACAAGGGGGCAGAAGACTCTGAAGAAGGTCAGCATTTAACTGAACAGTGTTAACCCTGGAAGGGGATCAAATGGAACCCGTGACTCAGCAGGGGTCAGGAAGGCTTGTTACAGATCGAAGAGTCATCAGGGAAGGGCCCTGGCCAGGGCACTGCTCCATAACAGAGCAGATACCATTGGAAACTAGCCCAGAGGAGCTGAGGCTAATCAGGTACTGTGATAGGTCCTGTTAAACTGACTGAGATCTGAGCCTGGAGACAGGGCTATGGAGTGAGACATTACAGAGGGCACCATGAGAGGCCATGTTGGACTTGTACCCCAGAATGGGTCTGTTTTGTTGTACACCTACAGACTGTGTGAGACAGCTGGAGGGCTGAGTCACTGAAAACCTGCTCAAGAAATTTAACTAGTTGCCCAGTAGCAGCATGCTAGGGTCAGATAGCCCATAAATTAAAGAGAAACCTTTAAATTTAAAAAATATATATTTATTCCCTGTGTATTTTATTACAGTCTCTAAAGAAATATAGCACTGTATTTGGCCTGGATCATGCAAACACTTATGCCCTTAGGAAGGAAGGATGGTCTATTTATTAAGTTGATGGCCAGGGACTCTGGAAACCCTGATTCTATTCCTAGTTCTACCTGTATGGCATTGGGCAAGTCACTTAATCTACCTGCTGCCTAAATTCTCCCATCTGTACAACTGGAAGCACTGTGAAGAAGAGCTCTGTGTAAGTCTGAAAGTTTGTCTCTCCCACCAACAGAAGTTGGTCCAGTAAAAGATATTCCCTCACCCACCTTGTGTCTCCAATTGGAACAGTACTTCTCTACCTCAAGGGGTGTTGTGAGGATAAAAATGCACTAATAACTGGGGTACTTAAGATGGTGATGAGATCAATATAAGTACCTAGAAAGATACTCATGCTTAACTTCAACTATATGACTTCTACATATACAACCTCAGTGTATAGAAGCTACACAAGCTGGAAGGCAGTGAAGAATCAGAGCCATTCAGTGAATGTACAGTTTTCTTTTCAATGGAGGCTTTTCCCTGGATTCATATTTGATAAGGTTGCTGAAATAAAAGGTTCACCAACCCCTATGCCACACTTATTTTGGTATTGCTGGAAACCATCATATAGGCCAGTTGCCTGAAGTTGAATGTCTTTAAATCACACACAAATCAATCCCAAGCAGTTTAATGATGTGACGGGTATAATATGTGCTTGCTGGACAGACCTCACCCATTTGAAAGACATGCATATTCCTGGCAGTTAAGCCATTTTCTACCACTTAGAAAAATATAAGTGTAAGCCACCTTCATTGGCCCTACAACTGATCTTGTGCCGTGGCCTAGGAATTCTCCCCTGGCTCTTAGTGGCTTCTTCGCAATCTATAGGGGCAAAGCCAGGGGGAGTTGGGAGTTTTGTTGTCTCATTGTTTGACAAAAGAAAGGATATTGTCATTATATGCTGGCAAGCAACTGCTTTGTTTTATGAGAAATTACAGCATTTCACAAAGTTTAATGAAGAACCTTTCCATCCCCTATACTGCAATGAGTACTGTGCAAATGGATCTCTGTACCCATACAGGACATCACAAGGCAAAAGCCTCTGCAAGAATAAAATGTAAAACAGGTTACTGTTGCACTGCTATGCCACCATTCTTTTATCTGCTTATCCGCAGCACTAACATTTAGCTATTCTTTAATTCTCTCCTTGGCCAGGCAGCCTAGCACTGTAAGTACAAGAGTAAGAGGAAAACTGCTTGGAAAGCAGATAGTCTTGTACTTGCTCCTTCATTAAATACTTTTTAATATTCTGCTGATATACGATTCTGGGGGAGGATACTGATATCGCTTCTGATTCTGCACCCATTAGAATCAATGGCAAAGCTTCCATTGACTTCAGTGGGCACAAGATTGGGGCTATACGGTCCTAAAGATAGAAATGCAGTGGGATAATATTTTGATAGTATTTAGTAAATTAAAGAGAATCAGCATAGGCCTCAAACCCACAAACTTGTGAATTAAAAAAATCATATTTAAAACATCTACTTAATACTCCTTTTAAAGTTTGACTTCACCCTTGATCCCCTTTATCATTAAACTCTCTATAGGCTTAATCACACTAATTCAGTGATTTTTTTTTCTTCCTAGAGCTCTAGTTGAAGATTTTGTTTTCAGTTGATCCTAAATAAAAGAGGAAGAGGTGATTTCTTTGCAAACCTTGCCAAACCCATGGTTGAAGCAAGTTTCCCCCTGCAGCAATTACTCAATGCAACAGACATGTTTTTACCCTCAACTGCTGATCCATCCTCCCAGCCCCAAGGCAAGAATGCTGCCCCACCTGTTAGCATGCAAATATGTTAGGTATGCTCAGTTGCACTCATTGGGGAAAAAAGCAACATCCCAGACAGCAACAGACCTGGATGTTTCCTTAATCTGAGTTTGCTTAAGGCTTCTCATTACATGTTTCCAAGAGAACAAAAAAGTGGTCTGGATAGATGTTTTAGAACCAGATAAACTCATCTTGCAAGACTCTTGACACTCCCCGGCCCTGACATACAGCTATCCCTGAAAAAAGCTACAAGAAATCCATAAAGAAACTACCCCGTGAGTTTCTGAAACCCAGATGTAAAACAGCCTACGGCTTTTTTTGTTAACTGTCCCTCATCTGAAATGCAAATTTGTCTTCTGCCCACATGAGACTAGCATTCTCTAATTTACCATTGAAAACCCTTTCTCATAAATCCAGAATCACTAAACAGATCATGGAGCATTAGTTGTGCTAAATAAGCTAAAGTCACAATATTTTTCTGTTTTTCTTGTCATTTTATGTAACATTTTGTCCCACATTTGTACACAGATACTGAGAGGCAGTGTGTCCTAGTGGCTAGGGCTCTGGACAGGAATTTAGGAGAGCATGGTTCTATTTCCAGTTTTGCCACTGTTTTGCCAGGTGACCTTGAGTAAGTAATTTATTTCCCTGTGCCTCTATTTCCCTATCTGTAAAATTGGGATAATTTTCCTGACCTCCTTTATGCAAGAGCTAGATATCATTTACAGAGGTGCTGGTGGAATCTTCCATACTGGAATTCAATAAATTAACAGAATTAATTATCAAGATACTAGTGGGATATAAATAGGATCATAGAAATTTGAAATGGAAGAGACTTTTTAGAACTTTTCCCACAAGTGCAGGATGTCACCTCCATTTCTCCATTATTCTCTCTCCTACCCCCTGCCACAAGGTGGCGTCATATCAAACTGATTTAAAATTGTTCTTAAAGTTAATGTTTACAGTTAAATATACACAAGTTAAGAGGGAAGGTACTGTACATCTGGAGTCAGGCTTGAGTTATGAGGGATTACAGGTATCGGTTACCAGGATCACGAGATACATACATATCACATAACCAGTATAGACCCAGATTAGGAGGCAGGAGTTTTTAAAGCATCAGTGGATAAGTGGACTCGGGTACGCCACCCATGGAATGTATTAAGAGCATAGGCACCAACTTTCTCAGGCACCGGTAGATGCCTGCGCCCCCCACCCCTTTCCCCGCCCCTGGCCCTGCCCTGACTCCACCCTTTCCCTGCCCCCGCCCCATTCCAACCCCATCCCCAAAGTCCCTGCCCTAACTCTGCCCCCTCCCTGCCCCTATTGAATCCCTTCCCCAAATCCCCGCCTCTTCCCCTAGTGCGCCGCATTCCCCCTCCTCCCCCATCCCTCCCTGCCCCACAAATCAGCTGTTCCGTGGCGCAAACGCTGGGACAGAAGGGGGAGAAGCAGGATGCGGCGGCGCGCTCGCAGAGGAGGCGGAGGTAAGCTGGAGCAGGGGGGCAGGGCGGGGAGCTGCTGGTGGGTGCTGAGCATCCACCATTTTTTTTCCATGGGTGCTCCAGCCCCAGAGCATCCATGGGGTCGTCACCTATGATTAAGAGTCTAAGTCATTATCAGTGTAGTGATACTGCACTTCATCCTAGTCAAAAGAGTAGATAATTGATCGTGTGCATGTGAACACACAGATGACCATAGTTAAACTAGTCCCCAAACCTGGGGTTAGGAAGGAATCTTCCACCCCAGAATACTGAGAGGAATCTTGGTCTGGAGCATTGGTTATGTGCTAGGATCAGATGAGACTACCCCACATGACCAGTTTCCTATGTTCACTAAGGGAATGGAAAAATGATGGTGCTTGCTCTTTACCTTCTTTTTAAGAGAAAGTGATATATCACCTTACTGGTAATGGAGGCATAGTCCTCTCTCATTTCAGAGGCTTTACACTGGATTCATACTGGCAGAACTGAGATCTGAATCAGGCCCTTAAACTTAAAAAAAAAACGAGACACAGGCAGTTAGATCTAGGTTGGAGGCACTAAGTTCAGGCCTTGGCTACACTTGCAAATTTGCAGCGCTGCAGCAGGGTGTGAAAACACCCTCCCAGGGCTGTACGTTATTCCCCACAGGGAGGTGGAGTACGGACAGCTCTGGGAGAGCTCTCTCCCAGCGCTGGTGCTTTGACTACACTTAGCGCTTCAAAGCGCTGCCGCGGCAGCGCTTTGAAGTGCAAGTGTAGCCAAAGCCTTCAGATCCAAATTTGAACTTTCAAAAAAGTAAGGGATGTTTGGATCTACGTTTTATACACTTGCTGTACATTTGTACATTATTATTGTTTAACAGTATGATTAATCGTGATTAATTTTTTTAATCGCTTGACAGCTCTAATATATATAAAATTGTCTTGAAGCCTGTTCACTATGCAAATAATGAGTCATGTGTTCCTAATACTATTGTTTTCATTTTCCATTCCCTCTGTTAAACCGGTTTGCTGCATCTTAACCAGCAAAATGAGTCTCCAGTCTTTATTGGGGCCTCTGAAGAACTTCCATAATACAAATAACATAAGGGAGGATTTGACCCCTAAAGACCATACATCGTTTTTCTGGTACTGTGCTTGTATGTACTAGTGTCTTCAGGGTAGAGCTGTTTGGCAAAATCACCTAATGTACTGAACAGTCACTTACGCTCATGGCACTATATAAAATTTGCCGCTGTTTTTCATGCATGCTGGTTTGTAATTAAATTTGGAAACAAACTTGTTTTCTCCTTCACTTTGTTAGTGGCATATAACAGAATTTACTTTTATGTGGCAACCTTACAAACCAGGCTAGCCCTCACTTCACTCCCTCCCATGCATCCCAAGGAAAAACCTCAGTGTATCTGTTTGATAGGATAGGCAAAATAATGAGGCAAAGACTGTCAGATCAACTAAGTGTGCAATAAACGTACTAGATACTTTATAGTGTGATGTAATATAAACCACCCGTGAGAAAAACAAACAGAACTAGTTACTATATGAAGGTATCACTGTGCTTGTACAACCTCTGCAGCGGTTCTCAAACTTTGTTGCACCGCAACCCCCTTCTGACAACAAAAATTGTAAGACCAGTAGGGAGGACCAAAGCCTAAGGCTCCCCCAAGACCCGCTATCCCATGGGGAGAGAGGGGGAGGAGGCAAAGCCAAAGCCTGAGACCCACTGGCCTGGGCAGTGGGACTCGGGCTTTGGCTTCATCCCCAGGCACCAGTAGGTTAATGCCAGCCCTGGTGACCCCATTAAAACGGGGTCACAATCCACTTTGTGGTCCTGACCCACAGTTTGAGAATTGCTGCTAGCACAATAGGGTCCTGGTCCAAGACTGGGGCTCCTTCCAATAACAGAAATAAATGAAGAAGTTAGAGATGGATGCAATAAACCTATTAATAACACTGCCTCCGCACACACAAACTGGTCAAGGACCACTCCTTGCCTTGTGAATATATGAAATCTTATTGCACATAGAGAGAGGATTTTATAAAATTACACTGTAACCTTTTAAAATATTAAAACTCTCAGATCAAAACAGCTGCTTTGAGGCCATCTAACATGTTAATGCTTAGCAGATGAAGGACTCCCTAGATATGCACTGGCCCAGAAAACAGGGTAATTCGTTATGGTCTATTATGTCAATAATCCATGGATAATAGGTCATTGGGAGATTCCTTTGAATCCCTGCTTCAGTGTGTCAAGGATGTAGCAAAGTATGTAGAGGGTCAATACATCTCAAAGCATCCACAAAATACCTAGCCTAAAATCACATTTACCAGGGCCCTGTCAGCACTGGTAGGAGAGTCATGCTCTGCAATTGACAAGCTGTTTTTAAACAGAGCTCTTCAGCTTCAAGGTCGAATTACCAGCCAATCTCAAAGTAGACTGATTATGTGAACACAGTGTAAACTAACCAGTGAGTACACAAATCTGACAACTAACTGCCAGTTTGTACATGACATTACACTTACAAACACAAATTGTAAGCAAGGGGAGGCACACAAAATATTGCAACTGCAGAATTAGTCTCCATCTGAAAATTCAGCCCTCTGTGTGTTAACAGGCTCTCTCTCTCTGTCTCTCTTTCTCTTTTTTTAAACAGTCTTGTTGGTAGAAATGGTGACCCAGAGTGGCCTCTATCAAGCATAGCATGTGAACCTAGAGTAGCTTACAGGTCTGTTAATTATGGAGACAAATCATGTTATCAATGAGTGAAGACTTTTTTTTTTTAAACACTTTTTTACAAGGCTATACACCAAGGTTGTATTTGCCTCACAAAGAAAACTACGATAATCCCAGTGACACAGAATTTCAATTCATCACAGCTGTTTTCACCCTCTCCCCATATTTTGACAAAAATCCATGAAATCTTGTAGGATCCTGAGAAGCAATATTAGAACTGACTGAGCAGATAGCAGGCAAAATGTAATAGTTATTTTAATATTAGTGTGTGCACCCCCCTAGAAATGAGTTAAATGCTCTAATAGCTATTATTAGACATGCTCCAGGGAAGGACTGTCTAGATCTAGAAAAGACATTATACATTTGAGGCTGATATAGAAGTAGGGTTAAGATTCAATAGCGCAAAAATGGCAGAAGGCCTGAATGATTTGTACATAAAACATTAGAAGAATATTGCATAGCTCTGCTGGACACAGAAATAGAGTAAGGCGGTGAGACAGAAGTGTCCCTCAGACAAGAATACTAGACTAGTGGGCCAGCCCAGAGTCTAAGCTGTGCCTGAACTGAGATGGATGGCAGGAGATAGATCACTTGATCATTGCCTGTTAGGTTCACTCCCTCTGGGGCACCTGGCATTGGCCACTGTCGGTTGACAGATACTGGGCTAGATGGACTTTTGGTCTGACCTGGTACCACCGTTCTTATGTTCTTATGTTATGTTCTTATGAACTATACTTTATTGTTCAGGAAGTGGAGACAAAAGTTGAGTTTAACCAGCTTTGTAGCCTCCAGGTTCTGGGGCAGCCAGAGACCCATCTAGTCCCTGGGATAAATTAGAATACCCCAAATGCTACTGTTATGTTTGGTTGCCCATAGCCCTAAAGAGATAGCCCAGAAGCTGGGACTAGCCAGAGACACCCTGGGGATGTCCTGTAATTGGGTAGCTGCATAAGCCTGCATTCCAGATGCTTTGCACGGCTGAAGCGGGGGCCAAATTGTGACCTGTAGATTCGAATGGGTAGTCTAGATGTTATGTTCTGGATGGAAGAACAGTGAGTATTAAGGTTCTGTGCAAGGAAGGCTCACAGTCAAATGGAGAATAAAGTGAGGAGAATGAGGAATGGTAATAGTGACAATAAAGATAAGGAAGCACATTAGGTTACAGGAAGAAATTGCTGCTTCTCTGCCCCTGGATACTAGCTGCGGTGCAAACATGTTCCTCTCTCCGTCTGTAGATTATTAATTTTATCACTACTCTTTCCTAGGGACTAGATTCAGCAAAATCTTGCTCATGCAAGCAACCCTATTCATGTCCACAGAGCTTCTCAGGTAAGAGCTACTCCTGTGCAAAGATGGTAGGACTACGTCTGTGGTGTTTTACCAGCAACCTTGCTCAGTAAATTAGATAAGGACAAACACATTTCTTAGTCTGTTCCCTTTTTTCCCTCTCCTGAATTTGGTCTGTTTGACTGTAGATTGGTAACTTTGAGGAAAAGTGGAAGTTCTGATCTAGCCTTTTTTCAGTGCCCAAACAAAATGGGGAGAACAAGTTCAGCTTGTTTAAAAAGTATGATCTTTTTTTTTCTTGAGACTTTTTCCTACTTCCTAGTAATTGCTTATTCTGTCACAATTTCCAACATCTCTTGCTGCAAAAGCAAGACTGAAAAGAGAAAAGGTGGAGCAAAATAAACATGTACAGAAAGTGAACAAACAGAGAGAACAAGATTAGCAAATAGCAAACAAGACACCTACTGGAAAACTCAATCATACACTGTCAAAATAGGTACAGGAGAGCACAAATAATGAAAAAACTGAAAAATTCTCAGAGGGGAAATACTGAGAACAAAAGATACTCTAAATGTCAGTGAATCATGGGGGTAAGAAGAATTGGAAACAAAAGTAGGTACTGAAAAAAAAAAGCAAAGAAATATCAAATGCATGAGATAAATAAGAAGAAGAAAAAAACCACCAACCAGGAAACTTGAGCAAGAAAAGTACTGAAAAAACATCACCATCTTCAAGATAACAGAGAAGATATAGAAAAATTATCCATTTAACAAATATTTACTGAGGGCCAGATACTACTTGTCAGCTTGCACTGCACATTGGATCAGGACTTTTGACATTGTGTCTGTGCTTTAACAACTTGACAGTCATTTGCATATATACTGGAGGCTCTGCTAGTATTCTCCTGGGCTTTGCAGAGGCAGAATCTTCAGATTCACATGCCTTCTGCATTTGTGTTAGTAAAGCCACCCCAAAGGAGTTTGAGCAAAGTGCAATGGAGTCTCTGACTCCTGGTCTTCCACCCCCCACATGCTTACTTTCATATGACACCACCTGAAATATTATAGGTGCTTAAGTGAAAGCTAAGATTAGAGTTGTACACTTGTGATTTAAATGTGAGTGATGTTTGGTGTTTTTATTAAAGCTCTGAAATCATGTGAATATATTAGAATCTCAGTTTTCATTTTAAAAAAAAGTTTCTGGTCCTCTTTGTTGCAGAGACAAGCCTTAAAACACAAACGCTAAAGGCTACAAGCCATCAGGTAGATAAAAAGAACTCTAGATGTATTTTAAAAATCTAATTTTTAAGTCATGATGTTTGGGGCCTTACTCATGATTTTTAAACACTTGAGGCTGGCAGTTCTGAGACCTGGGTGATAACTGATCAATCCAGTGTTCCTGATATATAGCCAAAGGGTTTGCTTCTGAATACACAAAGATTTAAATTAAAAAAAAAGGTAAATTCAGTAAGCAGTAGCTAATATTGCAGTCATGCTACTATACCATTGGAGCAAGCTTTGCCTAGTACAAAAAAGCAGTGTAAAGTGGGATTCATCCTAAATGGTATTTTACCTACAAGGGTCCACGTATCCTTTTTTACAACCACTTTCCCCCCTAGTTTGTCAGATGAAAGGAACAAAAGCCAAAACCACCTGCATGCTCATTTTCACTCAGAGAAGGTTCTTCTCTCCTGTCCCCCTGCTCCCCCCCCACCCCGCCCAATTACTGCTGGGTTGTGGTGGTAGCAATGTGGCTGCTAGTTTGAATGTTTGGCCTTTGAAAGTCACTTACCCTTATTGTGAGCTCAACTGTAAAAAGTGAATGTAAGTTCATAAGATGTCACAATTACCTAGACCAACAGATGTGGATGGGTAAAGGTGCAGAAGAGAGACACAGTCATGGCTGCCATCCCCACTGTCTTCTGAGACCCCCAGCCTTTGTCATCCTGATCCTAAGAGATGTCCTGACCAAACCAGGCTAGAAAGGGGGACCCAGATGACATTACCACTTCTGGTGGCTTCAGTTGAATCCCAAATGCCACCTGGGATGTGAGACTTTGTCTCTCTCTTCCCCTGTCTCTCTCTCCCCCCTGCCCCCATATGTCCTTTTCCTTCCCTACCTTTCTCTCTTCCATCATTCCCCTTTTTCCTTCTATCTAATAGGAGTTGGCTTAGCTGGCCAAGATTGGCTATTTTGCAACACTGCTGTAAGCCTGTGATCAAAGAGGTAGTTAAAGGCAATGCCCTAAACAGCCTGATGCTAGTACAAGTTTGCCAGGTTCAGAGCGACTGATAAGACCGTGTGCTGGTTCTGTGTTTTCCAGCAGTGAGGCTGCAAGTGAGAGCCAAGATCGGACACAGAAGATGCATTTCTATCTTTGCTGTTCTTCTCTCACACTCTAGTGTGTGTGCAACTTGTTTTGTCTGCTATGAAACGGGATTGGACTTTAACAACAAGAGGTTTTTTTTTACCAGACAAGAGTTTTTTTTCCTTCTAAAGACTCTCCAACAAAAGGGAATAAAGGATGTTGTTAAATGAATGTCCTCCTTAATACTTTACATTTCCAATGCTACTGCCTGGTTCCTTGTTAACTGCTGTTTGAGCAAAAGGTGAAACAAGGATTCATTAAGTCTCAAATCTTTGCATAATCTGCTCCAGAAAGCATTAAAAAAAAGGTTATGAAAGAAATAAATGCCTTGGGCCACCTGATAGTTGTGAGCATATAAATGCAAGGGAGGGAAGAATACAATGTGTTCTCTGCACTATACCTGCCTGGTTCAGTGTGGGGCGCATCAGAATGAATAATGGAGAGCTGTCAAGTTAAGACATGAAGAATGTGTGGCAGCCAAACTAGTTTCACATCATATTTTTTTTTCTTGTAATAGTTCATGTTAGAAAGTTCAACTTGGAGTGAATGTGTAAACACTCAAAGAGAGCTGTGAGAGATAATCACCTGAGATGGTGGGCCAAATTCAGTGGGAAGTCTCATTATATCTGGTAATATATACGAAGGAGTCTAAATTGATACAACTTACACTGTCTTTTTGGCTTCCTCAATGTATGAGTTACACCATCTTAGATTTACTGTACAGGAGTTTTACTTGCTCACTACCTCTAATGTGGTTCTCAGACATAACTTTAAAACATTTCCTCCATTTGTAGAGCATGACATGACAAAATCATGATACAGCATAAAACAAAATACATTGTCATAACGTAGTGAGCTATAGAGGATGATAAATTAAATTGGGGTGCTGATTGCATTGATCATTTTAAAACTGAAAGCTTGTACTGCAAATGAAAAGATCTAAAACATCACTGAATATTTTCCATTTGTTTTTAGTTGTAGTCATATGTGTGTGTGTGTGTGTGTGTGTGTGTGTGTGTGTGTGTCTGTGTGTCTGTGTGTGTGTGTGTGTGTGTGTATCCTCCTCCTTTTGTTCTGTGGCCTTCTGAGATATCTTAAGGAAATCTCTAGATCCCCCTCTGAAAAACAGGATTATATCTGATGGAAATAAATAGCCTTTTTGTATAATCTTCGCTGTAAATGTAATAGGTAATAACTTGGAATTCATGGCTGAGTTCTGGGATGTATTAAAATCAAAAGCCTAAAGGGCGTTTAAATGGGGAAGAAAAACACTCACTCTGGAGAGTTGTTTTTTTTTAAATGACATAAAATAAAACACAACAGTCATAAAATTAGTCTTGGCTAATTTACATTTCTTTTCTGTTTGTAAGATATTGTGTTGGTTATTGTCCTTGGATACAGTCTTAAGGACTTTTTTCTTTCATTCTTTTTCCAATAAGGAGTTTTTATGGATGCCTTCTGTATTCCTTGCTTTTGCTGATGATCCTCGTCATTAGAGATGTTTGCAATCTTAAATAATTGTTTTAGATTAAATAAGAGTTCTGGCTTTAGAACTGAGGAACTTTCTTCTGAGAATCCAGTAGGCCTGATAATAGTTAGTTGTTCATACTAGGTGTGATGTTGCACTCTGTATGATTTTATGAAAGTATGCTGATGAGTGTGAATATAATGTAACTAAAGTATACTTCATGGAAAAGGTCTCTTGTAAGGTATCATTACAAAGCTTATAATCTACTGAGTGTGGTCATCCTATTTGTATAAATGTATCATGAACTAGAAATATGAAATATAACTCTGAGGGCCTATTGTAATTATGCAAAGTGTGGGCCATTAATGGTGGTTTGGAATCTTGATGGCTCCCATTAACCAGGACAATTGATGTAGATGGCTCTGTTTTACTTGTAAGTCTTCCTGTATACATGTGTGCTGGCAAATGGGTAATGAAGTCTTACAGTGACATGTGATCATGTAACCTGAACTGGAATCCATCTTTAGCCTGGTGCTTTTCCATTGCGGGGGGGGGGGGAGATATTTGCATATATATCTTATGCAAAAGATATATAAGTGGGTGGAACAGAACAAAGGAGGTGGCCATCATGACAAATCCCCTAACTACCACCTGAGCTGGAAAAAGGACTGTACGAGGGGAAAGGATTGTGCCCAGACTAGGAAGGCATCCAGTCTGTGAAATAAACGTATTGAAACATCTCTGAGGGTGAAATTTTATCTGTATTCAGTTTTATTACTGTACTAGGCTTAGACTTGCATGTTTTATTTTGTTTTACTTGGTAATTCATTTTGTTCTGTCTGCTATTACTTGGAACCACTTAAATCCTACTTTCTGTATTTAATAAAATCACTTTTTACTTATGTATTAATACCTGGGGGTGGCAAACAGCTGTGCGTATCTCTCTATCAGTGTTATAGAGGGTGAACAATTTATGAGTTTACTCAGTATAAGCTTTATACAGGGTAAAACAGATTTATTTGGGGTTTGGACCCCATTGGGAGTTAGGCATCTGAGTGTTAAAGACAGGAACACTTCTGTAAGTTGCTTTCAGTTAAGTCTGCAGCTTTGGGGCACGTGGTTTGGACTCTGGGTCGGTGTTGGAGCAGACTGGCGTGTCTGGCTCAACAAGCCAGGGTGCTGGAGTCCCAACCTGGCAGGGAAAGCAGGGGCAGAAGTAGTCTTGGCACATCAGTTGACAGTTCCCAAGGGGGTTTCTGTGGTCTACCCCGTCACACTAGGTCTCCCTTGCTGAGTTTTAATTAATGTTACTTTCTCCATTATCATTAAGTCCCAAGCCCGTCATGAGCTTAATGCAGGCACACCCATGTGGAACCCTATTGATGTCAATGGTGTTCCATGCTGGCACAGCAGTTTACCCATCTGTGGCTAACTGCAGGATTGGAGCCTATGTGTTTTTTGAAGACCTTTACTACTAAGAATTTAAAAAGCATTGTGGATTATTGTGTTGTGCATAGGGGCCCTGATTCAGCAAAACACATAAGCATGTGCTGAAAATTTGAGGGTAGACGGGGCTTCAGAATAAGCAGGAAGAAAGGCCATAAGATACGTGTGGGAAGGGCAGCACCAAATGTATGGTGACAGGAGCCTTTTCCATGCTCCAATAAAAGCCATGCTGGCGTTGGCAGAGTCCTCCTGCAGCTGCTCAGCAGCAGCTATGAAAGAGGACTCAATGTTTTGTGGCTGCTTTATGCTGCATTAATTCCCTCCCACATTTCCTCATGGAAATCTAGGAGTTGATCATGGGACAATGTCATGGAGAGTGACTGGTCCTGTGCTCCAACACTGCCCGACTCTCAAAACCAGGTGGAGTACCTGCATGGTCACAGCAAAGGAGGGGATGACGTTTCCATCAACATTGATCTACTCCAGCCACGTAAGTGGAGGGAATAATCCAGGCTTAAATTTGGCTTCATTTTGACTAATGATGGAATTACTATAGTGTGTGTGACATGGACAGATAGATGTCCATACTTAATCTAATATTGGTCCATTCAGTCCACTATCTTGCATCCATTATCTGATGTTTCTAGGAAGGAAAAACAAAACCTCCCTCACCAGTTGTGCAATGGTAGGGGTGAAGAAGGGAAATTCCCTCCCGACTGTTACAGGTGGTCAGCTTGCACCTTGAAGTAGGGGATTGAGTTACTTTGTATCACTGCTTTAGCTTGCATAACTGGTCATAAAATTATAGCCCTCTTAAAATTCCTGCCACACTATTTGTTTCCAGGACTACCTGCGGCTCTGAGTTCAACTATCATTTGAGTAAAGAAATATTTCCTTAAATTCATTACCTTTCAATTACACAGTGTCCCCTTGTTTTCGTATTGACAAGATACAATGGGAAAGAGGATGCCCTCAGTCTCACCAGGTTAACCTTTACAGTACTGAAGGTGAGGTTCTTCAGTGACACTCCTCTGCCTACTGATAGTGAACCCCCAACCAACTAAGGATCCTCTTGCCTGTCTGAACCCAAATCCTGAAACCAGTCCACAGCCAAACTCCTCCATTCTGCCCTGCACCCAGCTCTGATTCTCTCCTGGTTTTCTCCCCTATCTCAGCAGACACGTACTCCCAGCTGACCTTCCACCCTGCACTTGGTTCCAGATCAGCAATTCTGTTAGGGACTGAGAGCAGGGATATGGAGGGGTCACTTACAAAGAGATAAAGGTAAATGTCCAGCGATAGGGCACCACTTCAGGAAAGAGACTGAACCTGTCTAATTTTCCGCTGTTGGTAACCTTCCTGACTCTGGCATATTACTCTTACTTATTGCAACCCCCATTCCCACCCTTCCCTCTCCTGCCCCCCTCAACAGCCAGTTTCCTCAGCATTTATAAAGAATTATATGGGGGTTATAATCAGTCTTCCTTTTATTTTATTTTTACCATATTACTCTTTACATCATATTAGTTTATTTGCTATCATTTAAACATTAATCAACACATACTGAGTTATTAGAGTTTGAAAGAGAGACTGTGTAATAGAGATATGTAATCAAACTGTTTAAAGCAGCTCATGGTGTTACAGGGTATGGGATAATCCTTAGGATTGTCTATTGTGTTAGGTTTGTTGGTAATTGCAATGAATTTATTTATATGTGCTGCTTTGAAAAATTAATAAACCCTATTTTTTAAAAAAAGGAGAGGGGAAGTGGATAGTTTAAGGGGCAGGTATTATGAAGCCTTTCACTTCTAGTTCCATGGTTCAATCCCAACCCAGTTTGGCTTTCCATCTGTTTGGTGGCTTCCTTGACTTGAATCTTGTGGTTTCAGGTCAGTTCTCTGAGGATAAGGTTCCACATCACAAATTTCTCTTCTTAACTGACGGCTGTTACAACTACCTACTCATCCCTAGACATGGGCATGGCTGTAAGCTATTATGGCAGGGGTGAGCAAACTTTTTGGCCCTAGGGCCACATTGGGGTTCTGAAACTGTATGGAGGGCTAGATAGTGAAGGCTGTGCCTCCCCAAACAGCCTGGCCCCTGTCCCCTATCTGCCCCCTCCCACTTCTCACCCCCTGACTGCCCCCCTCAGAACCCCTGACCCATCTAACCCCCCTGTTCCCTGAGTGCCCCGACCCCATCCACATCTCTGCCCCCTGACAGGTCCCCCGGACTCCCACGCCTATCCAACCCCCCCGCCCCCTGTCCCCGACTGCCCTCCCTGAACCTCCGCCCCATCCAACCCAACCACCCCCTGCTCCCTGTCCTCTGACTGCCCCCTCCCGGGACCTCCACCCCTAACTCCCCACTCAGGACCCCACCCCCTATCCAACCCCCCCTGCTCCCTGTCCCCTGACTGCCCCCCAGGAGCCCCTGACCCTTATCCAACCCCCACACTTCCCACCCCCTTACCATGCCGCTCAGAGTACCAGGACTGGCAGCCACGCTGCCCGGCAGGAGCTCGCAGCTCCGCCGCCCAGAGTGCTGGCAGCATGGCGAGCTGAGGCTGCAGGGGAGGGAGGATAGCAGGGGAGGGGCCGGGGGCTAGCCTCCCCAGCCAGGAGCTCAAAGGCCAGGCAGGACGGTCAAGGGTCATAGTTTGCCCATCTCTGTACTTTGGAGAGGAAGCTTGCCCATGCTGTACTTGACCTGAAGGTAGCAGGACTTCAGTATCCAAGGCTGTCAGGTCAGCACCTTACATGCAATTAGTTTGCCTTAGAAAAGGAATGTGGGGGTTTCCTGGAAAACTGAAGGTGATAGTAGCAGCTTGACTAGGGTGACCATACGTCCCATTTGGGCAGGGAAAGTCCCTTTTTTAAGCCCTGTCCTGGCCATCCCCACTTTTTTTGGCAAAAATGGGCAATTGTTCCTTTGCATTTGCCAACTTCACCAGCTGACAAAAGCAATGCCTACTTTGTCAAAAAAGTGGCGTGCAGAGGAACATGTATGGGGGGGGGGGGAGTGGCAATGCCAGCCCCATGCAAGGGGGGGAGGCAGGGCTCAGGTGAGCAGTGATGCCAGCTCCAGACTTGTGCAGGGGGCAGGCGGAGCTCGGGCAACACCAGCCCCAGTCTCGTGTGGGGAGAGGGCCTCCTGTGGGTGGCTCAAGCCAGCCTCGCACAAGGGGCATTTTCGGGTATGCAGCTCGCGCCAGCCTCACGCGGGGGTGGGGACTGGAGTGAGTGGCGTGGGCCAACCCCGTGTCCTGTTTTCCCTTTCGGGAAATATGGTCACCCTAAGCTTGATTCTCTCTCCTCACATTAATGTATATAGCTATTCACCAGTAAATAAATAAAATAAAAAGTAAATTACTTGCATGCTCTGTAGCAGGTCAAAGATGGTTCCAAATAACAAAGAGTAATAAGAGGCTAAAGCCTAACTCACCAAAACAGGTGCCTCAGGAGAGTGCAGCATAGTAGTGAGGCCTAGCACGGGGCAAAGCAGCTCGGACCAGCTTCCTGAGAGGAAAAGCAGACCTGTCACTGTCAGGATGGTTGTTTCTTCAGAAATGATGTTTCAGATGTCACTTAGCAAATGTCTGCCTTAAAAAATGAGTTACAGAAAGCAGCCATTGAAACACAGGGCGGGGGAGGGGGAATGTCTTACCTGAGTCATTCCCTGAGTGTGTGTGAGGACAAAGCAGGTAACCTGCAAAGCAGGCCAAGAATAAACAGTCTTTGTATACTTTTGGGTTGGAAGGTAAAGATACCATCATTACCCTTCAGAAAATGCTCTCACATCACCACAGGTTAGAGGCACAGTTCCCTCCTTAAGACAGTGTGCACTGAGTTGGTGGAAAAAGGCGGGAAAATGATAAACTCAGGACTGCGATATTTAAGCTGCTGAAATGTAGTGCTGAACTCCCAGTTAATGTGGCTGGGAAAGTGAGCACACTGAAACACAATGGGGTCAGGATTTCCTTTTCCACACTTTTCAGCGGAGGTTTACCACAAGAGAGCAGCATTTAATGGACGAAAGCGCACTTCCGGCAGCAGTGATGTCCAGCGTGGCCTCAGATATCCAGCTATCTTCACTATGGGTTTGGCTGGGTCAGCCAGAATCTTCAAGATTTCATCTGTATAATGGTAAGTGCTCCAGGGATATAGGCCTGAACTGGCTAAAAACAAAAGAATGATCATCTGACTTAAAGCTGTCAAACAGTACGCATTACAGGGATGCTCTCTTTGTTTTCCTCTGATCCTGCAAGCTGCTCTTCACAGGCAGACTATATTGACTTCAATAACCCAGAATCCAAAGCTAGAAGGTTCCTTCAGAACTTCAACATATCTAGTCCTTATATACTGATATATAGCAGCAGTAATATTTGCAGTATATACTTTGGGCCAAATTCTGACACTTATTCACATTGAGCAATCCCAGTTTCTTCAAAAGGCCTATTTATGGAGTAAGGTATCACTGAAAGCAAGGAAGGAAGGCAGAATCTGGCCCTATGTAAGCTTGCAAGGCTACTTTCTTTCTTCAGCCAAATCCACACACAGTTCTGAGGCAGGAAAATATCATTATATGTACAGTAGAACTTCAGAGTTATGAACACCTTGGGAATGGAGGTTGTTTGTAACTCTGAAATGTTTGTAACTCTGAACAAAACGTTATGGTTGTTCTTCCAAAAGCTTACAACTGAACATTGACTTAATACAGCTTTGAAACTACTCTGCAGAAGAAAAATGCTGCTTTCCCTTTATTTTTTTAGTAGTTTACGTTTAACACAGCACTGTACTATATTTGCTTTTTGTGTGTGTGTGTGTATCTGCTGCTGCCTGAGTGTGTACTTCCAGTTCCAAATGAGGTGTGTGATTGACCGGTGATTATAACTCTGAGGTTCTACTGTATTTCAAACATGGAGAAACTAAGGTACAAAGAGTATACATTTAGAACAAAACTCTGGTGTTCTTATATTAAATTTTTTAGATAGATAACTAAATAATTAAAAATAATGGATATTTTAAAATAACAAATATTGATCAGGAAATATGTGGAAGTTTAACCTTTACTGTCTGATCTGATTGCTTGGAGGCTGCCATATTCATCTCCTTTCCTCACTAAAATAGGCTGTCCTGACCATACTTCACCTTTCCATGTAATCTACGACATCCTTCATTCCTTCCTGGCACAGGCCTCATTAAACGTCATCCTTTCAATCTGACCACACAGCCTGTTCTTTTTACACCCCAAATAGTTTGCATCCCAACTGACCTCACCACTGGATCCTGTTAAGTTTTCAGGGCTGCTGTAGCCAAGCATTCAGGTTTTCCTGCTTAGCTCCCTTCTTAAATCACTTTTCCCTGCTGTTTTTGACAGGTATTCTAGACAGTTCTTAGGGCAGCCTTGGCTTCCTCTCTCTCCGCCTGCAAATGGAAGTTTTGGAGGGAGATTTCAGAGTAGCAGCCGTGTTAGTCTGTATCCGCAAAAAGAACAAGAGTACTTGTGGCACCTTAGAGACTAACAAATTTATTTGAGCATAAGCTTTTGTGGGCTACAGCCTACTTCATCGGATGCATAGAATGGAACATCTAGTGAGGAGATTGTATGTGTATATATGAGAGCATGAAAAGGTGGGAGTTGTCCTACCAACTCTGAGAGGCTAATTAAGTAAGAGAAAAAACTTTTGTAGTGATAATCAAGATAGCCCATTACAGACAAGAGGTGGACAAGAGGTGTGAGAATACTTAACATGGTGAAATAGATTCAGAGTTTGTAAAGGCTGAGCTGTAATGGGCTATCTTGATTATCACTACAAAAGTTTTTTCTCTTACTTAATTAGCCTCTTAGAGTTAGTAGGACAACTCTCAACTTTTCATGCTCTCTGTATGTGTATATATATCTCCTCGCTATATATTCCATTCTATGCATCCAATGAAGTGGGCTGTAGCCCACGAAAGCTTATGCTCAAATAAATTTGTTAGTCTCTAAGGTGCCACAAGTACTCCTAGGTTTTTTTGGAGGGAGATGTTTACTGGGACCTGGCTGGTGGAAGGCAAGTGATTTTTATTAATGCTGGGAAGGAAGGTGGTAGTAGCAGCCAAAGGAGTCCAGTGGAAGGGAAGGGAGATGAGACATGACACTCTGGTAAATACTAAGCAATCAGCAGTATCTGTCATCTGAACAGAATGTACACTAGTTAACCACCTTAATATCAAAGGGAATATTTTCTATATTCAGTAATCTCTGAATTGAAAGATATCTCTTCTAACATACACAGACATAGATAGATATTGGTTTCTTTCCTTCAAGGGCTCCTTCATTCTGACAACCTCAGAATTAAGTACCAGAAGTGAAATGGAAGAGGAAATGCAGTCCAGTGTTTCAACTTTGTCCTTAGGAGCATACCTAAAATATATAGGGTCAGATTTTTCAGAAGAGCTCATTTTCCTTTTAGGTACCAGAATAAAAGCTTAGACTTTAAAAGAACTCTCAGTAGGTTGGGGGCAAGCCGTTCTTGAAAACCTGTCCGTAAGTGTCTTACTGGGAACCTCAGACCCCCAGCCAGCCAAGCGCATGGGGGGGCAGCGTTTAACGGGGCGGCGGGGCGGCAGGGCGGCAGCAGATCCCAGTCATCAGTCATGCGGGCGGCTGCGCGCTGGCTGGCTCGGCGTGGACCCCAGGCATGAGGCATGACCGCGGAACCTCCACCGCAGGCAGCGCAGCGCGTTTGCGAGAGAGGAGGGAGGCGCGGGCTGGCGCCGCGCAGCGCGGCGCTGCGCGGCGGCGCTGCCCTGCGCTGGGCGGCGAGGCGAAGAGAGCCGCCCTGCTGGGAACTGCTGGGTTCTGAGTTTTGTCATAAATCTGACCCTTATTTATGTGCCTAAATGGGAGCTGAGCTCTTCAAAATGTGGCCCATACTATAATTAGCTGTATCTAAGATATAAATGATAAGCAGTATTGTTGTGAGAAGTCAGGAACCACTTTCATTTAGTTTCACATCACCAAACGTGAGGGGCTTCTTCGGCTATAGAGATTCTGGCAGGATATAATTCCATCTCTGACAGTGAGGCAGGTACTAAGAGTTTAATGCATTCTACACTTTCAATATGACAGTGGCATGGTGGTTGTTTTTGCATGGTGGTCTTTAACAAGGATGTTTTGGACCCAACAATAGATGACTAGCTCAAACTGCTTCAACTATGGGCAGTTTGCATCTATTGTTTCTTTACCCAGGGAAGCTAATGTTCTCACAAGCATAAACTCTCCTAATTCCAATTCACTTTAAAATGTATATTTTATTATTTATGTGATGTGCATGGCACTTTTTAAACATAAAGGAACATAAAATACATCCTTTGGGACAATCTGAGAGCCCAATCCTGCAAACTCTTGCCCATGTGAGTAGTTCTATTGAAGCTAATAATTCATACAAGACCTAATCTAATAGGTCCATAGGACCATTATTTGAGCTGAATTTTGCTATTTATGGACAAGAATTCTAGCCATAATTATTAAGCATGGTGCTGGATGCTCACATGTGTATACTCAAGTCTATGTGAGGTGGTATTCCAGTTTTCCTGAGGCATACGTTAAAATTAAATATAGGTTGTGAGGAACAGTCTGTAGAATGGCATATCTTTTTGCTTGAAGATCCTCCTATTTTAAACATGATGCCCAGTTAGGGCCACATGTTTATTTAAGACAGATCACATCTGTTGATGCTTATGAGCATTTTTTTTATACTGCATTTCTGTCTTGGTCTCTCCTTAATGGTGGGGATTTTGCACACAGACAATGAATAGGTTAAGTACCTTGTTAACTCCCGACAGTCACAGATCTCTAACTTTAGTGTTCCCTTGAAGGCCAACTTCAGAGAAGCTTAAGACATAAATTTCAAAAGTATCAATGTTGCTTCATTCCTTACTCAAACCAAAACAACCCAGTGATCCTTTGGGAATGACACAAATGGAGGCAGGCTATCAGTTCATGTGTTTATCCTCCTACAATTGCTTTTGAGAAGCTGGTTGATAAAATAGGTTTCTACTGATACTGAATTTCAAAGTGGAGGGGCTACTCAAATTGAGCAGTATCTTTCTATGTGATTACAAGTGGGAGAATTAGACACAGTGTGTGCTCATAAAGTAGTTGGAAAATATTAAGGCATAACAAAAGTAATACATAATGATAGAGGAAGAAGAAAAGGAACTTGGTACCAGGACTCCTTGGTTCAATTTGCTGCTCTGTCTCTGACTAGTGGGATCTTTGGAAAGTCATTTAAAATGGGATTTTCAAATAAGACTAAGGGTATTACAGCCATTCACATCCCACGGAAATGGCCACATGAGGGCAGGAGAGGGCATGTAAGTAAAAGGAATGCTCTGCTTTATAGCTTATACTGAGAACTGCTCTAAGTTTAACTAGAGACAAGGTGGGTAAGGTAACATTTCTCTCACCAACAGAAGCTAGTCCAAAAAAAGATATTACCTCACCCATCTTGTCTCTCTAAAATCCTGGGACTGACCCAGTTACAACTACTCTGCATACTAAATTTAACCATGCATTTTTGTGACAGCATAATTAAAGATTCACTGCAATATTAAAAAAATTGCTTAATAATAGTATTTAAGAAACAGCTAAGATTTCTAGCACCTGGTATTGCTCAAACAAAGTCAAGAGGGCCCAAACCCACACAGATATTGAGGCTCCTAACATCCATTGATTTCAATGGAAATTCGGAGCTTTAATACCTTTGGAGATCTGCACCTAAGTGTTTTGCAAATACACCTCTACACCGATATAACGCTGTCCTCAGGAGCCAAAAAATCTTACTGTGTTATATCGAACTTGCTTTGATCCACCGGAGTGCGCAGCCCCCCCCCCCCCCCGCCCGGAGCACTGCTTTACTGCGTTATATCCAAATTCGTGTTATATCGAGTCGCGTTATATCGAGGTAGAG
Source organism: Mauremys reevesii (assembly GCF_016161935.1). Classification (NCBI taxonomy): domain Eukaryota; kingdom Metazoa; phylum Chordata; order Testudines; family Geoemydidae; genus Mauremys; species Mauremys reevesii. The sequence continues at coordinate 12,634,655 of NC_052638.1, read as the reverse complement.
GTGTAACTTCAATGGGAGCAGGAGTAGACTATGTTTTTGCAGCATAGACAATGTGTGGAATTGTCTATGCTGTCTTAGGGTTTTATACTTGTCACAATACATACAAAATATTTTAGTGTTTAGGCAGCTAGTGTTCTGAGACAATTTCCTATCATGCTGACCAACATTGTTTCATTGTTCCCTTGTGCTGCCCATCTGTCTCTAGCCGCCTGTTGTCTCTTGACGTACAAGTTCTTTGAGTAAGGGATTGTTTTTTGTTCTGTTTGTACAGCACCTAGAACAGTGGGGTCCTATCCTATGAGTGGGACTGTCACAGGCTGACTGGCCCTATGAACACAGTTGGGCTCAGCCTCACCTGTGAGGGATCAATAATCCCCTGCCCCCAATCCTGCTGATCCTGATCAGCTGGGGATCAGATGACTTGGTTCAATTATCAGAACCAGCTGGGAAGGAGTTGAGGCTCAGAGATCTACAAGCTTAAAAATGGAACTTCACAAGAGAATATTATCAGTGCTACTTTGTTTTCCATTACAATAAATTACCTCCTGGAAAGTATGCAGATAGGAATAGGTATTTTCCTTTTCACAGATGACTGTGGTATATGGATGAAGGAAAAAAGATTTAAAGTAGCTGTGGAAAAGACAAATGAGGCACTCCAGAGAATTTCCAAGTGTGGCAATGATTGGGGATTTAAATTCTCACTTGCAAAAACAAGTGAGAAACTTGGAAAGTTCACATAGATAATATCATACAAAAGGGTAAAAATGTAGCAGGAAACAAATGGGGGTGGGCAGATAAAAAGGTATTGAGGATGAGGTACAGAGCATTGGTAAGACCAGTTTAAGACTTTGGATTCCAAGCTTTTGGTTCAGCCTCATGAACAAGTCTTAGAAACCTGGAACTGCTCCAGGCCCAAGCTCTGTGACTGGCATGCGGCGCAATGATAACAACACCACGGTGCATGCTGCAAATAGCCACCGGAGAAGAACCTATAAATCTAAGGATGAAACTATTAGTTGTAACCTTTTGGGCAAAGGTAAAAGGGAATCATGAAAACAGTTCTACACAATAGATTTATGAGGATTGATGGGAGCTTAGTAAACATTGCCACAGACTTCCTCATACTATGAGTTAAGGAGATATGTAAAAAACGAAAAAATGAGAACTCAAAATGTTTAGTCATGGGAAATCAAATTACACCTGGACAGTTATTCTCCCATTTGTGGGTTTGACAGCATGAGTAGAGTGGGAGCAGCTTCCTCTGTTCCTAGTCTTGGAATCCAGAAATCTAAAAGGATCTCGAATTATGTGATCACTCTGACAGCTGAATTAATGGGGATAATGAATGAAGAAAGTGGTGTCCATAGCCTCCTATGATGAGGCTGTTCTGCCGGAAAACAAACAAACAAAGGAGTTGGGTGGTTTTCCTAATGACTTGGAGAGCTCTCTTGTGGAGGGGAGTTGCAGAAGGGAAGTTATCTTCTATGACTGGGCCTGAGGAGAGAGGGTGGTAGGAGAGAAGGAGATTTCTGTGGCAGGCCTGGAAGAAGGCCTAAGGGTCTAACCTGAGGAGGAGGACTCCAGGGAGGAAGTTCTGTGGGTTGGCAGTTCAGACAGGCGCTGAGCCTCCAGGGAGAAAGTCTAGACAAAAGGGTAGTCCAGAAGGGGTAGAAGACTTGCTTGTTTTATGTTTCCTTTGGGACTCTCGTTTAAGTTCAATAGTACTGCTCCATCTGTGGGTGCAGACAGAGGGACTGTGGGCTGACAGAGCTTCCCTGAGGGAAAGTAGGCTGGACTTGAGAAGAAGCCCTATGACAAGACTAAGGCTCGACCAGCTGATCCTCTGCTGGGATCAGAACTGACCGGGGTCTCAAACAAAACTAGCAGTAGTGAGGAATTGCCAAGTGCAGAGAGAGTCTGACAGGAAGCCATTATACAAAGGTGACTGAAGATCCCTGGGAGAGTAGCTAGGAGCAGAGTTTTAACTTTGTCATATTTGTTTCTGGAATCTGGACATCCTGGAAGGAGTGGAACTTTGGCATCACTGAGTGTGGAGGGCTAAGTCACCACAGAGTCGAGCCAGCCATGTCTGAAGCATCTGCTGACCACTGACTACCTGGCAGGGTGAATCATGCTATGGTGAGCCACAGGGGTGCTGTGGAGGTCAACCTTGCTACAGGCTCTGAGGTACTACCACAATACATATAATAAATGTATAATCTATTTTGAGTTGTGGGCATAGGCGGCACATGAGTCTTTTCTTTAGGGAGGCTACGAAATGTCGGAAGCCCCCTAGAAGTGTGTCTCCATCCCCTACCTGGCCCCAACCTTATGCTCTGCCATGGGGCTTTTCACTGTTCCCCCAGGCTCCTTACTGTCCCCATCTACCCCCCATGGGCTCTTCACTGCCCCCTTATCCCCAGGCTCCTTACTGCCCCACCATGCCCCACAGGGTTCAGTCCCATCATTTCCCCCCAGCTCACACCCTGTGAGGCCCTTGGAGGGGACGGGGAGAGGCCAGTGCTTTAGCAAGGGGAGGCAGGGCAGCTCGGGGGTGCAGCTGCCTGTGGACCCCTCAGGAGGCAGGAGCTCCATGGCCGCCACCGCTTCCTGCTTGCAGTGCGGAAGGCGGCACAGCTCATTTGGTTCCCAGTTAGGGTTGTCATCCCTTCAGGATTGGCCTGGAGTCTCCAGGAATTAAAGATGCATCTTTAATTAAAGATTATGTCATGTGATTAAATCTTCAGAAATACATCCAACCAAAAATTGGCAACCCTATTCCCAATACTGGGAGATGTCTGGCTCCAACTGAACCAGGTCAGTGCTGAGGGGAGCTAGGCACAGGCTCACAGGCTCCAGCAGCAGCTGCTTTGACACGGCCACACCAGCATCCTGCCCTGGGCTCCCCGCCTGGCCAAGTGCAGCACCGCAGACACCCCAGAGATGCACCTGGGCAGCACGCGAGCGGGGCCACAGTCCAGGTGCCAGTGGCCCTCCCACTTCTAGGGAGCTTCCAGTGCTCTTGGTTGGCAGGCCAGCACTCCTCCGAAGGGTGGTGACCGCACTGCATCCGGCATTTGCCCCCTGCCTGGCCAGCCTTTTTTATTTTGGGGGAGGCTGAGCCTTCCCAAGCCACTTATATGCACTGCCCATGGTTTTGGGAGCATAATCTTGCATTCAACTCTCACCCAGAGATAGAAACAGAAGTGGTGACTGCTGTGGATATGTACTGTAACTTGAGACAGAGGAATTAGGAAGAGAGAAAAAAGACAAACAGGAACTTAAATATAGTTTCTAAGGCCTGGACTACACTGGGGGCGGGCAGGCGGGCGGGGGGAATCAACCTAAGATATGCAACTTCAGCTACGAGAATAGCATAGCTGGAGTCTACATATCTTAGTTCGACTTACCTCGCATCCTCACGGCTTGGGGTCGATTGCCGTGGCTCCCCCGTTGACTTTAATTCCGCCTCTTGCCAAGCTGGAGTTCAGCAGTCAAATTGATCCCCGATAGATCGATCGCTACCTGCCAATCCGGCGGGTAGTATAGACATACCCTTAAGCTATGTCTACATTTAACCAGCTACAGCAGCACAGCTGCAGATCTCCGTTGCTGTAACTAATCCATCTCCCCGAGAGGCTGTAGCTAGGTTGATGGAATACGTAGGGGTTAGGTTGGTTTAACTATGTCACTCAGGTGTGTAGATTTTCACACCCCTGAGCTATGTAGCTGCGTCGACCCAACTTTTTAGTGTAGACCTGGCCTCAGATGTGGTGTCAGAGTGGGAGCTTATGCCTCTGGAGATTGTTAATGGGATATAACACCTTCATCTCAAAGATGCTGCTTTGAATCTGGCTCAGGTGAATGATGACCAGAAGTCATTACCATATGATTGTCCTCCCTGATGGCAATGTGATACAGTAACTCCTCGCTTAACGTTGTAGTTCTGTTCTTGCAAAATGCGACTTTAAGCAAAACGATGTTAAGCAAATCCAATTTCCCCATAAGAATTAATGTAAATTGGGGGTGGGGGTAGGTTCCAGGGAAATTTTTTTCACCAGACAAAAGACATTATATACATTTACAGTTTTAAACAAGTTCTAATCAGAGGATTGTCTGGGGACCTGCTCATGAGCTCCCTGAGCTATCAGGTGGGATATTTCCCAGGGAATGCTTTGCTGCTAAATGATGAACTAGCACTCGGCTGAGCCCTCAAGGGTTAACACGGTGTTGTTAATGTAGCCTCACACTCTACAAGGCAGCACTGAGGGAGGAGACACAATAGACCAGGGGTCGGCAACCTTCCAGAAGTGATGTGCCAAGTCTTCATTTATTCACTCTGATTTAAGGTTTCACGTGCCAGTAATACATTTTAACATTTTTAGAAGGTCTCTTTCTATAAGTCTATAATATATAACTAAACTATTGTTGTTTGTAAAGTAAATAAGGTTTTTAAAATGTTTAAGTAGCTTCATTTAAAATTAAATTAAAATGCAGAGCCCCCCCGGACCAGTGGCCAGGGCCTGGGCAGTGTGAGTGCCACTGAAAATCAGCTTGCGTGCCACCTTCGACAAGCGTGCCATAGGTTGCCTACCCCTGCAATAGACACACACAGCAGCGGCTGCAAAAACTTCCCTGTGGAAACTGAACGTGATAATGAACCCACGCTATCCCACTGGAGCGCACCACTCCTTCCTCCGGACAGCACATGCATGGCTGCACACGTGCCGATTTTCCAAAGAGCCAGAGGGTGATGTGAGGGGGTGACGTGGAGGCACATAATGCATGCTATTCAGCAATGATCAGAGTATTTGGAACAGAAGTGACCAATATACTCTTCAAGACTCTGGGCCAAACTTAGCCATGCTGTAAGACTGCTCCATGCTACAATAGCAACACTCTATTCACAGGACTGCAGGCAGAGAACTTCGCTGCTTTATTTAACTGCATCACAAACTGAGTGGTGTGGGGGAGGAGGGGGAACCTTCCACTGACAACAGAAAGTAGGGTAGAGCATAGCTCCATGCCCTATTGCTCTGGATAATCCAGTTAACTCCATTACTAGAATTTCTTGAAAATGGCAGAGTTGTGGTTAGCTTTGTTTGCTGGACTCAGTGCTACTGCTGGCATGAAGTCATGCAGCTGATTGCTCAGATTCAAAGAACAGTTCATAAGCCTTTGCCATGAATCTGACAGGGGGTTCTTTGAAGTACTGTGGAAACTGGACATTGGTGCAAACTATTCTGGGGCACATCTCAGGAGGATAGGTCATGACTCAGGAATTCAAGGAAGAGACAAAGAGTTTCATTTCCTAGTTTCTGCAATAGATGTGGTATAGCACTGTCTGGTATATCTTCCCATTAAAGAATAAGCAAATGCATATAAAATATGACACCAACTAAAAGCAACAACTGCAAACTAATTCATCCACTGCTCCTTGTGTTTTTCATTGTCAATGGATAGGTGTTACTTCTGTCAGAATAGAAGCACTGTTGGGAGCATTCTGATGTACTTGAGAAACACAGAGCCACTGTCTTTCTGGTCTTGCTTATATATCTTCTGTTCCTCCTGCAAGTATGACCTTGATGCAGATACCAGTCTCTTGTAGTAACTAATTCTGAATGTCGGGAGTAGAGGGTTCACAGGGTACTGCTTTTGTTATTTTCAGCTTTTCTTTGAAAATGCAAAATAAGGGAAGGGAGCTGTAGCAATCATGATGTCTACAAATTCTAGGAAACTGAAAGCCATCCAGGCTGGACTCCTCAGTGTCATTCATAAATCTGCATCAGCGCAGAGGACGGATGGAGGGAAACCCTAGAGTAAAAAGGGTTTTAACAGGTTGCTGACAAAGCCGGAAGCCGTGTGATGAACGAAGCTAGTCTTAGCTAGTGATTTGGTAACCTCAAAACGTTCAAAGTTTTGTCTTTGTTTCCAATAAATATCTGAATTTCAGATGCTTATCAAGACCACAGCAGTATGCAAAACTCGGTTTAAAATTTCACAAGGACAAAAGTGCAATGTAAAGGAAAGGAAATGCCTGCTTTATCTGCCTCATATTCTCACTATGTGGGTGCATGGAAGTTAAAAGTATGAATACTAAATAGTTACCCACATTTTTTCATACTACTAAAATTGTTTTGCTTGAGACTTAAGTAAGTTCTTGTTAGAAACAAGCCTGATCAGAGCCCAGTGTTGGAATACCCCCCAAACTTTTGGTTCTGTCTTGATCCAAATCTTTCAGCTTGCATCTAGCTCTAGTTCTTATTTTGTCTGAGTTAGTTTGTCTATTTCTAGTTCTAGAGTAACAAATTGCAACCTACGAGTCCAATTTGAGAAATTTCCCAAGCCAAGAATGAATTATTAAGGGGAACTATATCTCTTAGCTCAAATTATGATAATCTAGTATAGTGCCTTGAAGCTTTTCACCCTGCAGACCATCAGTTAAAGCATGAAATTAGCTATAAAACTTTAACCATACCTTTCCCTTTGAAAAAGCTTTTTAGCTATACAGAAGCTTGCAAGACACTTTCACTTCTCCAGAGGAAATGTTCAGTATCTCAGATCAGAATAATTTCCTTGATTCAGAGGAACCATCCCATCCTTGTGTAAATTTTTTAAAACTATTTCACATATCCTCAGTGTGTTTTCTGAACTTTGTCCATCTTTCTAATGGACTGTTGTATCAGAGCTAAAATCTTGGGATTGGCACAGTGTGACAGGATCCCCCCAGAATGCAGCCTGGGACTGTGGGACCGCTGTGCCCCCTGGACTCACTCCAGCCTGGGCTGTCTCTCGCAGTGCCTTGCTAGTGACCAGCAGCAAACCCCTCCAGGCACTGTGATCACTCAGCACAACAGCATGTGGAGCCCCACGCCCAGCTAGATGCATATATGCTCTCAGAGCCACTCATGAATCACACAGAGAAAGGCACCAGAGTGAAATCCCCCCAGCTCCCAGCACTGTACCTCAGAATATACCGGCTTGCACTGCTCAAGATGGGCAATGCAAATGTATTAATTGGTTCAACACGTCAGCAATGGAAAATGGACATAAACCCACCTTTGTCAAACCTGAGCAGATTTGCCCCACACTTTATACAAACTCACTGGTAAAGATAAACAGTTAAACGAATGTATTGACTATAAAAGGTAGATTTTAAGTGATATTAAATGACAGGCAAAAAGTCAGAGTTAGTCACCAAAAGAAATAAAATATAAGCACACAGTCTAAACTCTCAACCCTATTAGACTGGACAGCAACTAGATTAAGCAGTTTTTCTCACCCCATTGGATATTGCAGTCCTTAATATACAGGTTTGTTCCTTAAACCTGGGCCAGTCTCCTCTGTTGGAGTCTTGTCTTCTTCTCAGTGTCTTAGTTGCTTGCAGTGTAGGTTGAGGCAGGAGAAAAGGTCCAGTATGTGTGCACTCTGTTTTATACCCTCAGTCCGTGTGCTTGGAAAACACTTGTGCAGGCATGTCTGGTTGGGCCTTGCTGAGTCTCTAGGCAAGGCTCAGAAATTCCCACAATGTGGCCTCATGCAGGTAAGGCACTGCATCATAGCTCCCTTGCTGGACAATGGTTATTGATGGGTTGATTGATACCCCAGCCCGGTGTTGGCTACTTTCCTGGCTGTTGCCTCTGGGGAGCTAATGTCTGGCTAATTCCCCACCTTACAGCATGTTTTAGTGACCACCATACAACACAATTCTCATAACTTCATATGCATTAATGATACACATATATGGATAGAGAAATTACTTTCCGCAGGCCATAACCTTTCCCCTGATACCTTACAAAGCATGCTTTATATGTAAGATCACAATCATATATACATGAGGAATATGGGGGTTACAGGGCACTCCCCCAAGGTAAAGAATGTCACACACAGGGGCAATCAGGTTCTCCCTGAAAGTTTTGTGAAATCCAGCAGTGTGCCACAACTTGCAGCAGTGTTGGGAACCATGAGATGCATCCCTGGGAGTTACTGTGTTTAATATGATTGAATGCAGAGTCAGTGTGAATGTAGGGCATAACAGCAAACCTGCTGTACACACCTGTGCACTGTAAGTGTGGAAACACTTGCCCTGTGTTAGTTTGCACTGAGCTAAATTACTTGAAAGTCTCAACTGATTTCAGTCTTTAGTACAGATAGGATGTGTTTACATTAGAAAATGGTGTCAGTGGTAACTGAACCAGTGAGAGCAGCAAAGAATCCTGTGGCACCTTATAGACTAACAGACATTTTGCAGCATGAGCTTTCGTGGGTGAATACCCACTTCTTCGGATGCAAGTGGGTATTCACCCACGAAAGCTCATGCTGCAAAATGTCTGTTAGTCTATAAGGTGCCACAGGATTCTTTGCTGCTTTTACAGATCCAGACTAACATGGCTACCCCTCTGATACTTGAACCAGTGGGATTGCAATACTGAGCGTCCATGCTGGACATTCGGTTTCAGGTGCGCACACAGAATGCTCACCGCAAGCATTGCAGAGCCAGTGGATCACTGTACCTCTTACACAAAGCCCAGCTCACTAGAACAGTTGCATAATGTCTATGGTTTATAATAATGCCTGTTAGCACCTGTACTATGATTGGTTTGTTCCATCACCTGTTTCTGGTGATTCTATTCCTGCACTCTACCCAAGGAGCTGCATGTGCAATGTAATGGAGAAGGTGTTATGCCCTCATGTTGCAGATGCCACGGCAAAGAGTCACCAGCACGACCCCCTCCCTCCCAAGCTGGTGGTGATTAACTAAATGTGAGCCTGGCAGCCTACTTGAAAAAGTATCTGTGAAGTTAGGTGTCTGAAGAGATAAGGATCCTGATTTATTCTCTTCCTTAATTTGTCCAGTAATTTATTACTCTTAATTTTGCTGCAGTGTCTTTTTCTTGCTTTATGGTTGTTTCTGTTTAGTAGCTAACTTTCCTTTCTTGCATTTCCCTCTAGGATTTAGAGGTAGGATTCATCCAGGCCTGAATAGCAGCACAGAACAGGTGTGTGAAGAGAGATGGCACACATGGGAGGGAGACAGGGAAGGTAAGTGGGAAAATAGAGGGAGAATGAGAGCCAGCAGGATTATCAATCATCACCCCAACCCTTCAGAAATGCAGCTCCCCTTTTTCCTGCTGGTAGGCTGCTAAAGTTGCTGCTTTTAACCTGAAAAGTTTCCACAAATTTGAAAAGAATTCTTAAGATGCCTAACTCCTTACTGGTGTTACTGCTTTGGTACCATTCTGATTTACCTGCTCATGACTATCAAGTGATGGATCAGTGGATATATCAGATGAAGCCTTACAGCAGAAAACCCTGTCTGTGGCTTTGTCTGTAGTTTTCCCCTTATCAGAGGGAAGGAGTTGCATTGATGTTCATTCTGAAGTGCATGCCATTACTTCCAAGAAGAAAGTGGCTTCTTTTATAATTAAAAGGATAAATGATTCCTGTAACATATATAGAAAAATATTTTACATTAACAGGTGGGAATCTTAATAGCTAATCTTCACACTGTTTATTTCAAGTTATACCAATGAATAAATACACTTAAAATCTAATCATTGTCACATAAATAGCTACCAGTAATTTTGCAGTTTCTTTGGAGAGATGGGTTACATATCATTATTGCCATCAGAACTTTATGATAGGACTGACAACTTGCAGGATATTACAGTATATGTGTAAGTAGCCAGTATAATTTTACCCTGATAATTAGGAAACATTGACTGTAAAATAAATAAGAGACAAAATGCTACAGTGAAGAAGGGTACAATTGCCATAAAACTATTTCAAATGCTGCACAAACGTATTTGAGGCTTAGTTCCTTTTGTGGTCATGCAATTTTCATATGGTGTACTTATACACAGTGCAAAAGGTCAGGTGTACAGTATATGGCTTTTTTATAAACTCTCTATTTGTTGGCTTTAATAAGCTAGTCTGCTTTCTCTCTTGGCTATGTGGATATTTAGTGTAGCATCTTCTTTAGGAGCTCAAAAGTTCTCAAGAGGACAGGGCAATTGATACTGAGTACATCTATTTTTCTGAGTTTTACTTTTTTCTTATGGCCTGATCCAGCTCCTGCTGAAGTTAATGAGCATCTGGGGAGTTTCACTGACTTCAGAGGCAGCCAGATCAGACCATTCATGAGTCAGCCTGGATGCTGGTAATACTGAAAGTCTCATTTTTCTCCTAAATTTCACCAACTGTAGTTGAGGACAAAATCAGACCCAATATGTCTTGTCCAATCTATATAAATACACTGTCACCTCAACTTTTCCTTATTAGGAGGAATGATACTTATTTTACCCTTGCATTTGACTCATTCCTATTTCATGTAATATTTCATCGCTACAGGTAATTAGCATAGAAAATGTTACATCATGGAGCTAAGGGTTATAGATTATAGATAACACTTTCATACTTGGCTGTCTAAAATAAGGATCCTAAATAAATATGGCCCAACTTTCAAAGATGCTGATACCTACAACTTTCTACTGACTTGAATGTGATTTGTGGGTGCTCAACGGGTCTGAAAATCAAGCTACTTATATATAGCAGGGGTGGGCAAACTGGGTATGGAAATTGGGCCACATCTGGGTATGGAAATTGTATGGTGGGCCATGAATGCTCACAAAATTGGGGGTTGGGGTGCAGAAGGGGGTGTGGGCTCTGGGGTGGGGCTGGAGATGAGGGGTTGGGGGTGCAGGAGGGTGCTCCAGGCTGGGACTGAGGGCAAGAGGGAGATCAGTGCTGGGGGAGGGGGTTGTGGCGTGGGAGGGGGTCAGGGGTGCAGGCTCCAAGCGGCGCTGATCTCAAGCAGCTCCCAGAACCAGTAGCATGTCCTCCCTCCAGCTCCTACGCGGAGTCGCAGCCAGGCAGTGTGCGCCAGCCCATCGCTTGGGGTGGGGGCAGTGGGCAGAGCCCCCTGGCTGCCCCTACGCATAGGAGCCAGAGGGGGGACATGCCACTGCTTCCAGGAGTTGCGTGGTGCGGGGCAAGCTCCCATCCCCATTCCCCGGCAGGAGCTCGAGGGCCGGATTAAAACATCTGGAGGGCCGGATGCGGCCCCCAGGCCGTAGTTTGACCACCCCTGTTATATATAGGCGGCCTAAAGTTTAGCTTCTGCTTTCAAACTTTTGACTACTGACTAATGTTTATGTTTGGTTGAAAACTTTCTATTGAACTTTTTTGATGGAAAATAGGGGTTTCAACTCATTTTTTTTTGCAATATCTTTAACTTTTTTGCCAAACCTGGTTGACAAGTCATATTTTCAACAAAAATGTCCACTGAAAATTTTTAGAAAATTATTTTTTCTGTTTTTGACAATTTTCCATTAAGGGGATGGGGGAAGCACTTTCCAACCAGCTCTTCTAATGCCATTATGCTAAATAAATCCCAAATTGCCTAAAGCTTCTGGTATTATGTTTTTTATATCTTCATTTTGGGGTTTTGGCACACATCTGGGCTTTCTCTTCAGGTTCAGAAGTATGGTCAAATCCACCTCTTCACCTTGTAAATACAAAATATAATCCAACCCATCTGTTGCTGTGAAGACAAATTTAAGAACCAGCAGAGAATAGCCAAAGTCTCATCTCCTTCCCCTTTCATCTCCAAAATCCTAATGACATTCCCTTGAGTAATGTGTTTTTCCTTTTCTTTTTCTGCTTTCCTTTTTCACCTTTCTTCTTAATCTTTTGACTTCTCCCTGAAAACAAACTTGAGTTCAGTTAAGATGCTGATCAAAATTCTGTTCAGTTACAGTGGTGTAAATCTGGAATAACTTCCATTGTTTCAGTGGTGTCATTTCCATGCAATCCGATTGGAATTTGACCCTGTCTGGAGTGGCTGTGTGGAATTGCCATTTGCAGAATTCATGACAGCTTCTTGCATGGCATTTGGCCTTACCATTAATATCACTTTGTATAGCAAATTCACAGACTTTTGAACTGATATTATTATCTCAACTTCAAGGCAGCTGGTAACTGTGACCCCATCCAACATGCCCTCTATCCCAAACCCAATACTCTTAAAAGAAACCAGATTGTCAACCCTGAAACCTGGGATGGAGCAGTAATGGTAATAGTTTTGTGATGTGGACACGAGCCTATGGACTTGGCCAAGACTGTCAGCTCATTTTATATTACTCATAGAACAGCCTTCAGATGGTATTGACTTCCAGTTGCCACCAGTTTGCGCTGGATTAGAATGTGTGACCCTGAATGAATGGTTTTGTTTAATGAGGCAAAATTAACAGTGCAAGGCATAAGGATTGAATATTCAGTACTCTAGTCATCACTCATTTCATACATGTCTCTTGTTAGAGAATCTCTGTGTTTATTGAAGTGTCATTTACACAGACATTGCTCTCTGGGCTTCCTCTCTTACAGTTTAAGTCATCGTTTCAAAGAGTTTGAACATCTTTGCAAATCTCAGGTGACTTTGAAAATTCCGAGCAGCAAATGCGTAAAGCAGAGGGTTAATGCAACTGCTAATAAATGTCAGTGATCCAGAGATGTATACTCCCATTTCTGAGACCTCGTCCAATGCCAAAGACATCTTCTGGTTAGAGTCCACTATCTGTGTTGAAACAATTTCTATTATGTTAAACACATGATGTGGTAACCAACAAACAGCAAAAGCCACAATCACGCTGGCAATCAGCCTGGCTGACCGCTGCCTAGATGAGTAAGTCATTGTGTTTATTCTTCTTCCAACACATACATAACAAGTAGAGATGATAACAAAAGGAATCACAAAACCTACAATAGTCTCCAACAAAAGGCACAATATCTTCTGCTGATCAGAAGTGTAGTTGCGACATGTGCACTGCTGACCAAACTTGGTTTCTTCAATTTCTTGAAATGGGATTATGGAAGCTCCAAGAGGAATAGACAGGAGCCAAAGGAGAAAGACAGCTTTGAGAATCACAGCTTTATTTTTCCACCTTTGAATCATGAATGGGTAAAACACAGCCATGAACCTCTCCACGCTCAGTGTTGTAATTAGAAACACGCTGGCATACATATTGCAGTAAACAACAGAAACCAGTGTTTTGCAGAAGGTGACTCCAAAGAGCCAGGTGTGAGCAAAGGAGTAGATCCAGACTGGTAAAGTAACCAGCACCAGGATGTCTGAAATGGCCAGATTTAGAATCAGCATGACTGTAGGAGATTTTTGCTTCACTTTCCCACAAATAGTCCAGATGACAATGGAATTCCCAGGGATCCCAATAGCAAACGACAAGCTCAGTATTGTGCAGACCACTGACCTCTCACTGTCCCATGTCAGATGGCTGTTTTCTTCTGTTCTATTCATCTTGATTGGAGACTTGTTTTTTCTCTGATGCTAACAATCTCTGTTCCCTGCACTGTGCTTTTAACTCTGTAAGCAGAAATAGTGAACCTTATCAAGTGCTCCCTAACCAATGATCTGAAGGCTGATACAGCATGTGAGTTCACATCCTATTGTTCAGAACTGGGTGAAGCTGAGTTCATACTTTCTATTATAGTACGTAGGAAGACTGCATGCATACAAAGCAAAAAAACAAAAAACAAAAAAAACCCACCATATTCGCCTGACTGCTCTCATTTGTGCCAGTTATATATGGATGTAATTACATTTATTTCCATTTACTTCTGATTTACACCATGAGAAAGGAAAATCAGGACCCATATTTACTTACCCGTGCTTAAGAAGCTTACTACTTCAATTAAAATTACTGTTTTTATAAGAAACTCTTAACAAGCTAAAGTAAAGTAGTGCACATGAGCACTTCAGTGTTTTGTATGTGAGGATTATTTTATAAAAAGCACACACACACGCAAAAATTAAAAAAATAAAACAAAACACTGACACATTCAGTATAAGTAGGAATAATATATTTTGAGTAATCAAAAACAAGACAAATGATTATACCTTGCCTTCAGGGGGGCAGGCACAGCAGCAAGCAGCAAGGTGCCTAAAAAAAAGCTAAAAAAAGGGGGCGCCCCGGCGGGGGGGGGGGGGCGGGGGGGCGGCAGGGACCCGGAGACAACTGGACCCGCGCCCCGACCGCGGCCCGGGGCGTCGGCTGCGCGCGGCGCGGGCTCGCAGCTGGGGGCGACTGCGCGGGCAGCGCGAGCGGCGACCGGCCGAGCCCCCGCCGCCGCCCGCGCGGGCAGGAGGAGGTCCAGGCCCCAGCACAGCGGTCAGCCTCTCTCTGCATGGATGTCCGCTGCTCGCGCTGCGCTCGGGCGCCGGGCGCCGCGCGCTGCTTGGGGGCGGCAAAAGCGTGAGCCGCCCCTGCTTGCCTTGAGTACCTGCCTGACTTAAAGAAACTGCCAAATTCTGCCTTTTTGTTTTTCACTCTAGTGCAACCCACTGGACCAGATTTTGATCTCTCTTAACCTGGCTTCAGGGGAGTTACTCTAGATATACATTGGCATAATGGAGATCTGAATTTGACCTAGTGACTTCAGTGAGCTTACAATGGTGTGACAAGGGTTTGGTTTTGGCTCTCTAAAATGAGAAAGAGGGATGTCTTTTAATTCTCCTGAGAACGTTCTTCTATGGAATACACTTTAATGTAACTTCAGCTGATCTGAATAGCAAGTGGACAAAGATTGTACGTACACAGGCTAATCTACTCAAGCTAGCTTGACTCCAGCTAGCATGGGTAACAATAGCATTGAAGGCAATGCAAGCTTCAACACAGGTTGTAACAGCCTGGCACAGACGTATTCCCCTTGCTAGCCTGTGCTGTGCTTTCTTCACTTCTATTGTTACCCATGCCAGCTGTATTCAAGAGAAGGTAGGCTAGCACATGCACAGCTTTTGCGGTGTAGACATATCCTAAGACTGAAGGAAGAAGAAAATAAAAAAAGAAACTGCAACTACAAAAACAATTGATGGGATTGGGGAACTGAAATTGGGAGGGTATTTTATATAGACACAAACAAGAAAGCAGAAGGTGTTTACCACTTCCCTCTGAAATCTAAAATTAGTTTCAAGTTTGCTCTCTAATGCTGATGCTCAGATTCAGTTCTACAAACCCAAGTAAATTTGTGCATGGGATATATAAAGGAGAAGAATCCATCACCTCTAATGAGAAAGAGTGTATAATATTTTCTTTTCATTATTTGGCCGGATGCTGATCTCCTTTCCAAAGGCTGATGTAGCCCTGTCCGCTCTAGTAAAGGATACAAGCATTCTCATGTTATTTGGCATACCCATGGATAAGATTGGTCAAAAAAATCAAGAAAGATCTTAGTTTCCCATAAGCAATACTAGAGATCCTGGGTAGTCCTTTCCTGCCAGACAATATAGAAATTCCTTCAGGAAAGGACCCAGCTACAACAGAGGAAAATGGAACAGATAACGGGGGGCTCCAGGTGGCAGAGGAGACATTTCTGGTTGAACGCTAGGCTCCTCAAAGCAAACAGCATGACTCACAGGCAGCCCAATGTAGGGTGGAACCCTAAATTGGTGGTTGGCTTCAGTTCGCTACTCTGTGGCCACTAGTGACCTTTGTCTCCATTGGTGCCTGTCATAGAATCATCACACAGATGTCAGTCTCTTCCCAAGAGAGAACTGGGGCCTGGGAACTGCAGGTCAGGACCAAGGAGCACCTGCCTCAATTTGCAGGGCAGTCTGCCAGCATTGTGCCTAGTTCAAGTCCCTCCTTCATGTGAGGAGAGGGGTGAGAGTTTGCAAAGACTAAGAGAGTTGATGGGGGAGGGTGATGTTGATGTTACACTGGCAGGGCAGGAGGGCAGATGAGGCCATGAGGCATAGGCATGTGTTGGTGAGCAGCTCAGTAGCCACTGTTATAATGACCCAGAGTGAGCCAGGAATAAGACAGATTCTTCAAATTTTCTACACAGTTAAAATTAATTGACATTTTGTGCGTAGGCCATATTTGCAGAAATTATGTTGCAAACCAGTTAAGATATTAATGATTGCTTTGTCCAATTATGATTGTATATAGACTACAGGCAGGGTCCAATCAACAGCTCTGAATCTTTCTTAAATAGGGCCATTGTGATGACAAAGGTTACTCAGTCAATCAACACCCTTCCACTAAAGCTAATTTGCAGGCACTAATTCTACTGGTTGTAATGAGTCAGTGGCATGAGGGAGACTCTGGATTTTTGAAGGTTCCATGGCCCCATACTTGGTTTGGGTATCAGTGCTTGAAAGATTCCCCAGGACACTGCTGCCAACTCCACAGCGTATCAAGGCAGCACTGCTAGGGAAACTGATATCAACAGAAGAGTTGGAGGAGCCCTTAAAGCACAGAGACATTGTGACTCTGGAGCTGGTGAGCTAAATGACCTTATCTCTGCCCAACAGCACCATGAGGGAAAAAATTCCTACCTTTAAAAATCAGTTTAATCTAATCTGGGAGCGTAAACACTTAACTGCCTTCATCATAGCTGTATTATATTGTATGGTGTCGGTAAAGAGCAGAGTTAAGGTTGTCTGGACACCACAACTGTGCATTTCCATGACTTAACATGAACGGATTTCTTTTAAGTGTAACTGTAACTCTAAATTTCCTGGTTCGGGATAATTATAATATCCCTGCAATGTTTTTACCCTTAAACTACTGATACTGCCTTCTCAACCTTAACTCCATTTTAACGTAGTTCTTTATCTTGAAGTTTTTATAAGAGGCTACCTCAAACACTATCTTCCATAGCTGATGATAAACCCTATGTCCAGGGTTGCAGGTGCTGCAGACAGGAGAGAGAGATTGGAAAATCTATTCATTTTCTTTCCCACTGAAACCAAAATAGTTCCATAGAACCTTCCCCAAGAAGGGAGGCAGCATTGCTGAGCATAGCAACTTCAAGGAGGTTGCCCTTTACAGGAAAGGTCTGCACCCACTTCCTGAAAAGTAGATCGAAAGTGTTCATAGCACAGTCCTGAGCTCAGAGTGTGCCCTTGGCAGGGCAATTGTGTCCCTGATGCTATGGTGATGAGT